>NC_055668.1:9331455-9647224 GCF_017976325.1 Chelmon rostratus | reverse complement strand
GGTTGCACTCTAATGTCAGAGCCTGGGAATGCAGAGCATGAGGATGTTATTTGCAGGCACTAGGTTTGCTTCTGTAAAGCTGTTCCATTAGCAAACTAAAAAAGCCTCAACAGATCAAGCATATGAAGCATAAAACAACAACAAAAAAACAATCTGAAAGCCTTACAAAAAAAAAAGGTATTTCAAAATGTATATGAGAGATGAGGGTAGAGTCAGAATGAATCAAGGCAGAAATACGATGAAAAAGACAAATTCTTCTAGCATGTGCGTAATGTAATTAAATGAGAAAACAAGAATTAGGGAAAAAAGAAAATCAGCTCTACTGGTGCTGTAAAGGAATGGAAGACCTTAATGTTGGCAACCTCATTCACTGGAGGCATTGACATTGAGTTAATCCTCCATAAATCATGGAAAAGGATGGACCACAGACCAGAGGACAGGGACTCCGTAAACATGAAGACATTCTGCTTACGAGACGCTTGGTCTCAGGCAGGGTTCTAAAGTGGCATCAGACCCGTGGGTGGGAGCAGAGATAGGGCTTAGATTCATGTCCATGCAAGGCCCCAGGGACGCCGGGTTTCTGTTTGCTATGACTGGTCACTTGGTGATGATAGGACAGGAACACTTGAAAACATGTCAGTTGCTCTTGAGCAGGTCAATGCATCCCTGCAATAGAGTCGCATTGTTCTGTGAAGACGGGAGAAAACAATATTAACATGTCTGATCATTCTGTTCTATTTTAAATCACAAGCACATCCAATATTATTCATTTGACACATTGAAATTTTCATCCTAGTTATAAGTTTTTGTTTGTGTTGACACACGTAAAAAACATATCTTACTTGCGTAAACCTAAAAAAAATGTGATCCTGATTATCAGTAAACCCAATAAGCTTGCTGGGTGATTTTGAAAAGAAACAGAGATGCTGTTGCATGCAAACACCATCACTGTATGCAGGTTTCTGCTCACTGTCTAGCACCAATCAACACAAGCAAATTTTCATCTCATGAGTGTCGCTCTCATTATTGAGAAGAGAAATCCACAAGTCCGATTATCACAAACTCACTGACATGGTAAAGATTTCTCTGTCATTGGCAATAATGAGAGCGACACACGCAACATGAAGATTTGCTTGTGTCGATAGGTGCCAGACAGCGAGTCACTCATTAGTGCCAATGACAGAGAAATCTGCAAGCAACTCTATCAGACTGACACAAACTCATTGTTAAAGTGGAAATAAAACCAGGTAAAATCATAATCACATATACAGGGATATGGATAATAGGGGTATTGGACAGCGAGAAAAAAATTGGATTTATTTCCAAATTTAAAGGCCCTTTATTTTGGTAATTTTTATAATTTTGCCTTTTCGAGGATTCAAAGGTAAATTTATTCGCTCAGTGTGAAAAAGTGAAAAAATGATAACACCAAGAAGCAGGAGGTGTGTTACACTTGGAAACGACACACACTAAACCACACCTTGCCACTTAAATGTTTCAGTTCTACAAATGACTTACAAAGCAAACTAAACCAGTGCTGACCATGTGGACAACAACAACAACAGACCAGTGTTGATGACAAAAGCAGTGAGCAGGCATCTTCTTTTCGGAGGTAAAAATTCTATACAACAGGTAAACGTTACTATGCACATGGCCTACTGGGAAATTGCTGTGAACCAGCAAATGCAGAAATATCTGGGGCCAGCTGTGTGTCGGTGAGCTGTGTTTGTGCATCATTCATACTTCAGTTCATTGTACACATGATTTTCTAGATCAAGCAAAGTGTGATATGATTGTGTGATATGAAAAATAAGGTGACAGAATCTAATAAGAACTTCTCTTCTTTTATGGTTTTACGACTGGCACATCATGCTGTGTTATAGTCAATACACTTATTTAGAATGTGCTAATCAACTTTACTTTAATTATCTGCTTGTGCATACTCAATTGTATTCTTTTTGTTATGGTCTGGTTTTCCTGTATTCATATTTTGTGCCTCTCTCTCACACTCTCTCTCTCTCTCCACCTTTCATAGGCAGAGCACAGAGGCCGGGCAATCTCTTTGGCAGCAGGCTCCCCTAAACGCACCTGCTTGACCTACGCTAATTAGCCTGCCTACTTAAGGCACCTCCAGACACACTCCTGTGCCGGATGATTATTCTTGCTACCACATGCGTGCTTGCTGTCGGTTCGATCTCCTGCCTCTTGTGACTCCAGTATTTCTTGAGTTTTGTTAAACGCCAGTCTGAGTTATTCCTCCTGTGCTCATCTTTTCGTTTTCCCCTGGCTGTCAGTGTTTTTTCCCCGCAAGGTGGTTTTCTGTTTTTTTCCTGTTGTTTAATAAACAAACGTCTCCGTACTACTGCTGTTGGGTCCGGACTCTCCTTTACACCAGCCCCTAACACTTTTTTTGTTCTGCACACCCAAGTGATTCATGATCCAGACAGTGATTGATTCCTTATTCCTCAACAACAACAACAACAAAAACAACAACAACAATAATAATAATAAGGTATATGTCCCTATAGGAATATTCTGAGTTTTTGTAAAAACCATGACACCTCATCACAAAGTAAATGATGATGATAAACCTCCTGCAGCAGTCGGCTGTGTTGTGCTGCTTACCTTGGCATGTTTTATCTCAAGCTCAGCCATCTCTATGAGGTTCTTCCTGAAGGCCACGACACGCCTGCCCTTGAAACTGGTGAGTTCTACGATGATAACATTGTCCAGTTAAAACGGGGCTTGCGTACCATTTTAGACACAAAGACACAAGTAGAGACTGAGCATGCATCTCTTCTGCATGGATGCACAAACCTTTCTTCCCAGACTCTGAGAGCTTGTCAAATTTCTGCAGGCACTGCTGCTGGTGCTCCTCTGCCTGGGGAATGTCCTTGCTCTTCAGTCGAGCCTTATCCAAAGCCTTGTTAGAGTTCTCATAGTCAGCTAACGCCCTGGCTCGCCTGTATAGAAGGTCCTGACGTGTATGACAGAGTTTAACATGAGAAATAAAAGAATGAAAAGGGGAACCTAAACAAAGTGCACTTGAAATATTTTACTGATAACTTGCCTTCACTGGGAAAATATCTAACAATGTATTAAGCTCAAGCTTATGTGAAAATATATATATATATATAAATATGAACATCTCTAATGGCCAATTTCTGCCTTCCTTCTCTAAGTAATGCAAATTATTTTCTCTTCATATTTAGCCCTAAATCTTCAGTCAGATTTATTATAAAGGACAACGAGGATTCATACTGGGCATCTTGTACGAAGTCAGAACATTAACGTGTCTCACCTTGGCAGCCTGGATGTCTCTCATGTAGTATCTCAGCAGCTCTGTGAGTTTTAGCTCCTGGTCAGATGCTACTCTTGCTTCCACTTTCTACAGGAACACAAGTAAAGTAACATATTGACTACCACGGTGTATTTACAAATCAGAACAAACATTTACAAAGGTAACTGAACCGTTCTACTTACTCTGAGCTTCTCAAACAGGTCTGACAACTTCTCCAGGTGCCTGAGAAAAAAGTAGCCAAAACATGGAACACTATGCAATTACGTCTTTGATAAAGATGTCAATTAATACAATTAGCAGGAAATATCATGACAGCCCAGCTTTTCAAAATTGCCTAAGCTCTGATTTGTCCACAAGATGAAACCAAAAGAGAACCATCACTTAAAATGTTCAACAAAAACTATGTCTTTGATTAAAAATCATTAAAGGACCAGTGTGTAAGATTTAGGGGGAATCTATTGGTGGAATTAGCAGAAATGGAATATAATCTAGAAATAACATTTCAGAGTGTATAATCACCTGAAAATAAGAATTGTTGTGCTTTCTATAGAGACCCTTTGGGTTTCTCATGAATTTCACAGCCACCTTAGGTTCGAGTAGGAGAGGTAGGGGTGAAGCGAGGGGTATTCAGTGGGTTGCAATCTACAACCTCAACGCTAGATACTACTAAATCCTTCACATAGGTCCTTTAAATTATGCATTACACTCACTTCTTGTTTGCTGTACTATCATCAGCAGAGAGACTGTTCAGAGTGGCAGAGACGAGAATGTAATCATCTGCAATATCTGCAAAGACAGAAATTAACAATCAAAACTAAGTAAATTCGAAACTGATGATTTTTTTTCCACTCCACTCAAAAACCTATTTAACATGGTAACGTAAAAACTCTGTCATACTTTTGTGTGCGCGGGTCATTTTCTCTGCTTTGGCAGTGGAATCTTTTATCTTGCTGTAGTAGTCAAGCAGAAACGTCTTCTCCTGCTCGAAAAACTCATCGACTTCCTATGCAGGAAACAAACACACAGGCAAAAGGTGATCAGGGAAGGAGCTACAACATTGCATCTGTAATGCTGCCATAGATGTAGTGTAAGAAGCCCCACCTTTATGCCTGAGATGAGGACCTCATCAGCCGACTTCACCATGTTTTTAAAGAATCCTCCAAACATTTCCTTGGCGTTCTTTCTTCTCACAGTGAGCTAAAATGACAGAATTTAGAAGGGAAATGAAATCTATGAGAGGAATATGATTATTGAATCGAATTATATGAAGTAATGGGAACTAAGAACAGACTAAAGAAAATGTTTGTGACAGCACCCAGAGTTCATTGTTTGTATATCATTATGCAACACAATATGGTCCATAAATACATGTAGCCCATGCTGCATGTTCTTTAATCAGACTAGTACCTGAGTATTTTAAGTGTTCAATTCTTAGCTAACTTGTATTAGCAAACACCACAGGCACTGAACAACTAAGTCTCCATAGATAAGCATAACTGCTGATCACAGCAGGATGTAAGTCATGTGTCACTACTGTCCGGTAAAGCCTACTTCCTCTCTTTCCAACGGACAACTTGGGAAAGGAAGTCAGCATTATGAGGAACTCACATCCTGGTCATACTCTAAGAAAATCTGGAAGTTTCTGTCTTTGCTTAAAATTGGGTGAGAGGACAGTCTCTGCAGGAATACTTCATGCACTTGGACAGTTTTCTTGAACACAGCCAGGTATTCACTGAAAAGAAAACACAATACATTACACAGATTATAGATGCAGTAAGATTTTTAATTTTTTTTTAGTAAAAGACTATTTCATGTAGATTTTGTAGAGGATCTAACAAGACATTGTCTTTAAGATGCTATACAATATATGGTGTTTTGTTTGAGTGTCACACTCACGCCTCCAGCTCCTGCTTCATTTTAGTGTACTCATCCTTAGTCATAGTGGCTTCACCTTCCCCCAGTTTGTGCATCTTCTCTCTTGGGCTCTCAAAGTCAGGCTTTGGGGGCGCTGGAGGAATCTATGGATGATAAAGCAGGAAATAAATGACTTTAAAAATCCAAGAAAGGTTAAATGGTCAATGTGTAACATGCAGCTAAATGTTTGTAAAAAAATATATTTTTCAAACAAACAAAAAAACCTGTGGACTTGTTTTAATTTCTCCTTTAATTTTCTTTATTTGAATATTCATGCATCAAATAGTAATATTACGGCCTCTGTCTATCTATGCGAGTCCTGTCTGCAAGAAGTCCAACTCACTATAAGTCCAGCATAATCCTCTGTCTCAACCAGAGTGTCATGCAGCCAGATGAAGTCTTCATGCTGCCTGGGAACGGAGAACTCTGGCTTCTGGAAAGAGCTAAGTGTGGTCTGGAAACAGACTCAATTTTAAAGTGTTTTGTAAAGAAAGCTGGCAACATATCAACAAATACCATCACAGAATATTTTTGAAGTTAGGAGTTTGTGTTGCAATGAGTCAGTGTTGGGGTACAAACTTTTTTACCTTTGTATGGACAGTAAACTTGACTTTGTCCCTTTCACAGAGTGCATCAGGAATATCAATGAGAAGCGAGGCGTCAGTGTTTAGATCCACAGAAACAGAGCGCATCTAAGAGGAAAGAATACACAAAGGTTATCCAAAAACTTGTAGCTGGCTGATGATATGTTTACTCACAAAAATATTACTTGTCATGTAGAAATGCATTTTTTTATTTGTTTATGGATTTTTAATGCTGCCTTAAGGAAAACCCTGGTCTGATCATCATGATGGAGTACATCATAAATGCCGTATTATGCACTATATTTTGGTTTGATCGGACAGTTCATCTACAATGCTGTCTCGCTGACACTTCTGTGGGGTACTGAGAATTTAAAAGGTAAAAAGTGGGATAGCAGATACTAAATATGATGTACTTTTTTAAATCCTCAAGTGAACAGGGGCCTTCAGAAGAAGAAGAAAAAAAAAAAAAACCTAACAAACATAGTTTGGACTATTTACTCTTGCTGGTGAAAGAATATACCTTACACCCAGGTACACCCACCATTACAGATACAATGTGCAGTTTTTGGTGTGACTGTTTTTCTGGTTATTCTTGAGGCTGTAGTTTGTACCCTTACCTTACCTCCTCTAAGTATGATACGATATAATTCAACAGCACCACAAACGACATCCTCCAAATTTACCGTAAAGTTGAACAAGCACCAAGGGCGCAATTAAGTTATGTAGACACCTGTCAGAATGCTAACAATTTTAGTCAAGTCATCTGTGTTGTCACAGGCCAGTGTGTTGCACAGCTCTGAAACACAGTAGTTTAATGGAGTAGAAATGTAGTAAAAGCGATACCTTAGTACCGCCACAAAGCTTGTATTACTTACTGTAACTTCCAGTGAACAATTAGCGTTAACCGTTGCATGTTTTAACACGTTCAGTAAGTTAGGTAATGTAAGCAAACAACATCTTACTGCAAACATGCGGTTTGATAGTAGTCGCTTTACGTTACCCAATTCTTGCTAGCTTTAATCAATAAATTGTTAGCTAGCTTTAGCCGGAGGCTAGCGTTATGTGGACAGAAAACAACACAAGTTAGCGACAATAACTTAGCCAGAAATCAATCGTTTATGTCAGCTAACATACTTACTGCTTGACTTAAAGGTACCAGAACCCACTTTTGGTGCAGTTTACGTGCCAAAGACCATTTAACTTACCTTTTCCTTATTGCTTTCGTCTATAGTGGATGTCATGATAAGACTGAAATCGACGGAATAGGAAGAACAGGCCAACAACCCTAATAACAAAACTATATGCAGGAAGCTCTCCCACCGCTGACTGGTTCGCTGCCTAACGACGAGCTGTCAAGTCGGGTTTTTTTTGCCCCCCTTCGTTAAACATTTAATCCCGCCTAAGAGTGAATTTGACTGGACAATGTAGAATTTACAAGGCTATGATTGGTTTCTAACCTTATCAATCATAACGCATGTAGACGTGTGGGCTTTAATATAGCTATAGGTTTTATGATAACTTATTTTTAAACAACAATGTTACATTTTGTTATCAATAGCTAACAGATATATGAGTCTTAAAGAGCAGAAAAAGTGAATCAAAGTAAGACAGATAGAGTACCACCGAGTCAATACCCGCACGGATGTATTTCAATGAGACACTGCACGTTATGGGTGATGTAGTTTCCACTGGCACACACGCCAGAACGCCCGGATGCGGAAGTTTATGCAACCGAGGAAGCGCGTCGTTTCGACAAAGCTGTGTTTCACTGGACTAGTTACTGAGGAACAAGTTGGGGCAAGTACCGCCACCAACATGACCGCAAAAGTCTTAAATGTTCTGTAAAAACGTTGCAACCTGTGTACGTACATGTAGTCAGGAAGCTAATACATCATACTCGTCCTACTTTGCTGTGTGAAAGTCGCCAAAATGTTTTTCATGAAACGCGTGGCGTCCGTTAGATGCATCCTTGTCCCTCCATGCGCCTCCCTCTCTGTGAACTTTTCTTCTTGCCATCGCCTAAGATCCTCCAAGAGACACAGCCCGTACAGCGAGGTGGACAGTGAGCGCTATTCCTCTCTCGTGAGATCTGTCATGTCGAGGGTCAGTTCCCAAACCCCGGAGACCTTCCAAGCGGAGGACGAGCACCTTTTTGGACCTGTCATCAAAGCTCAGACGCCCTCCTCAGGACCAAATATAAGAGCACCTCAGACCCTTCATCCATTTTTACACTGCGGAGAGACTCTAGAGACAGAGGAGCTAGAGTCAGGACCTCCGGCGCAGATTACACTAAACCGGGGCAAAGGCAGGTCTTCAGTACCGAGCGTGACCCGCATTCTCCAGCAGACGCTTTCCCCAGAACAGAAATACTACCTGGAGAGATGGAAGAGGAGGATGATCGCAGAGCTCGGAGAGGAAGGCTTCAAAACATACTCTCAGAGTAAGTTTTGTAACATGAACATGACCTGCTGTTGTGGTGGGACTGTATTTTATTGGGTGTTGTGGGGTTTCCAGAAGCAAGACAAGCTGAGAACTGACCAAAAGTTGTTGTATTCAAACAGATTTATTTAGGCAAGGGAAGAGTTTTCATTCATCTGTGGAGGACATTCTGATGTCAGGTGAAGCATGGAAGAACAGAAATCCCTCAGAGGCCCCAGAGTACCCACCTGAGACACAGGGCTACATGGAGAGCATCTCTCACGTCCTGGAGGATGTCAGTGCAGTCAGAGCTATTGAAAGCACCGTGCAGCATGACACGCTGAACTACCTGGGGATTGTGGATTGTGTTGCTCGCTACAGGTAAATGTCATGATTCGCAGGCAAAGGTTGGCTCGATTTATTTTTTCGTAAAAGACTCACAGCTCATTTTTTCTGCAGGGGTGTACTGTGTATTATTGACTGGAAGACTTCAGAGAAGCCCAAACCGTTCCTGAGCAACACATATGACAACCCCATTCAGGTGGCAGCCTATGCTGGGGCTTTGAACAGTGACGGCAGCTACAAGTACCAGGTGATCTACTGAGATAACATGATGTGACGATCTTTTGATTCTCTGCTTTTGACCAAGATTGTTTAATGTCAGATTCCTAACTTGAACTTGGAATATTTAAAGAATCTAATTTTTGATGTTTTACTGTTTACCTCATAGCCGTTGATCTCCTGTCATTGCAGGTTGAAAATGGACTCATTGTAGTCGCCTACAAGGATGGCTCGCCTGCCCACGCACACCAGTTGAGCTCAGAGCTGATGTTAGACTACTGGAAATCTTGGTTGGTTCGCCTCGAAGAGTTCACAGAACAGAGGTGAGGCAGTCGTTTTTGTTTTTCTTTCCCTTTCAAAATAATTTCAGTTCTACTTACACTTCATTTTTAATACATCTTGGATTTTAATCAGAGGTAAATGCATTCATGTTCTTTGGTTATGTTTGATCTCATGGTTAGTATTTGCCTCCATAAACTAGTGAATCTGATAAATCATTTGGTGACTCAACGGAAAATTTAAACTCTAATTGATAATTGATTACTGAAGAAGTAGTCTTACTTTGGGCTGTAGTTACTTGTGACAGCAATTTCTCATTAAAACTGACCTTACAGCAGGCAAATTATTTATTTTAAACACACTCAATAATGAGTATTGGAGTTACCTGAAGCCCAGCCATCAGGTTTAATTAAAAAAATATCTGTTGACTGTGGATTCCCATTATTTTTTCATTAACATGCATTTACATTAAGATGTTTTGTTTTGTTTTTCTTTTCAGATCCAGTCAGACATCAAGTGCTTTTTCGGAGCTGAGATGAGATGTGCGGTCCTTAAGGGCCGGCCCATGTTACGAAAAGGTGGCGTAGGTCAGGATCCAGGACACGGGCTTTGCGTCTGCATCCAGCACATGGCAGGAGGGGAAGTTTGCTACCATGTTCAGGGTCATACGGACAGCCTGCTTGTTCATGTCTGATTCATCGAGCCAATGTGTGATTCATCCAGAGAGCTCAGTCAGACCCTTTAGCTGACGCAAAACAGAGCCGAATGCTGTTGTCTTTACAAACGATTAAAACCTGAAATAATGATTTTGTTGAACACTGGACATTTGCGATATCACTGCTTGGATAGGCTCTGCCTGCCTGTAGAGGGCAGGTTGGACACATCCTCCAGTACCATCATGTGACACGCTGCCATTGCTGCTGAGCACGGCTTTTTCTGATACCACTGCTTTGAATCTGTCAAATGTGGCAAAGGATGATTAATGCAGTTTTTTTTTAACGTGTGAAACTGAATTTGTTGTTTGTATTTCTTTTGTCTTCTGAGAAACTGTATTATTTCAAAAGGATTAAAGATTCCACTGATTCTATCTTAAGTTATTACAACCTGGAGACCATGACTGTGCAAATGTTGACGTCTGTAAGATTTAGAAAGATGTCCCAAAGTCGCTCTGATATTTTGGAACAAGCTGTCAATAAGTACGTTTTTTCATCTTAGAATAGAAGGTGTCTGTTTCCTTATGATATGAATCCCATCTTATCTACCTCATCTCTCCTTTTTATTTACCTGTGTACCTGTTTTATTTCTTTTGTTGAACTAACACTATAGCCATTTTGTAATAGCACTGAGGCACTGATCTTTGCACTCATAACTGCAGTATCAGTATCTGCATCATATTGGTGCAGTATCTCTCAGATCTCTAAATGATATGCCATAACAATGGGAGGGCTTTGAACAAAATGATAGAAAACCCTTAACGCTACATTTCTGCCTTAAAGGCTGCGGTGCCACAGTAACACTTATGTCTTGTCACTGAGTCACTTGTCATTTAATTTACAGTTGAATTTTAGGAGTGCAGAGCTCAGAACATTAATGTCATGATAGTATTTCAGTGGTCATAAGGCCACTTTAATGAGTGCAAAGAAGAGAATAAAAGGTTAATGAAGTGACATCCGTGTTATTCACTAAGAATTTATGGTTTTCTCTAGAATAGCCTCATTATTTGCAAAAAACAGAATGGCTTTGAAGAGCTCACCTCTCTGGAAAATGAAGATACTGGAGATGCAAAAATACATATGCATTGATTATTGTTTACTTGTTCATGTTGTGGTTCACAGACAGTGACACTGAACTCTGGCCATCTGTCTAAAACCTTTACAGTCTGATCTGACTGGATCTGATCTGTTTGTGAGGACCAAAGAACCGTAAACCTTTAAGTTGAAGGAGTTGTCAAACACATACTGGACCTAAACTAGCGAAACACTTATAACCCACAGACTGGGTTGAAGCTTGTTTCAAATGTGTGGAAACATGGACACACACACACAAAAAAAGAAATTAAAAAGTGTTGTAGTTGAACCTGGACTAAACTGACACTATTTTGCCAGTAATATGAAAGAAAGTAATAAAAAACAAAGTGTGCATGAAATGTCTTTATTTTATGGAATCAGATTGAAAGCAAAGCACGAATCAATACAGCTCAATTTCATTTGGATGTCTCCTTTAAATACCTGTTCCTGTCAGAAAAGGTGGCATTATAATTGTGTTATTTGTCTCATACAGTTATTACAGCCCATGTTTTGATGCAATGCTTTGGAGAGCCAACGAACTCTACAATAGACAAGTCAGAATATGACAAATGTGCAGTCAGTATATTTGGCAGGAAAACCAGGAAAGATTACAATTACTGGACAGTTTATGATTACCTGGTAATATGTCATTTATACAATCAAAGAACTGTTAGGACCCGCAAAAATTGAACTCAAACCACGCTGCCTTGTACGAGGGATCCTCTGAGAAGCCCAGGCTTTTAAAGAGCCTGTAGGAGACCGTGTTTTCCTCCTCTATGAAGCAGTACACTGGGTAGCCCTCGGCATGGAGT
Organism: Chelmon rostratus; assembly: GCF_017976325.1. Taxonomy (NCBI): domain Eukaryota; kingdom Metazoa; phylum Chordata; class Actinopteri; order Chaetodontiformes; family Chaetodontidae; genus Chelmon; species Chelmon rostratus. Next base: position 9,635,568 of record NC_055668.1, on the reverse strand, counting down.
CTCTTGGCCATGGCGCTGACCAACACTTTGGCGTAGCCTTTCCCTCTGTGCTCTGGCAGTGTGTACAGCATCCCCAAGGCACAGTAATCATACACCAGAATCCAGGACACCGGCTGACCCTGGCCGTCAGTGATGCAGCATGATGGGAAGTTGCTGATGAGGTTTTGGATGTTTCTGTAACCCTGCGCATTCCCTCCAAATTTCCAAGTTTTATTCACTAATTCAACGTGGGAAAGGTTAAGAGATGAAATCCTCGATTCAAGTTCACTGTAGAGGAAAAAAGGGAATGTAAGTGAAATATATACACATATCCTTTAAGGGACATTTTTATTATCTTACTATACCTGTCAATAGGTGGGGAGAGCAGATGGCTGGGGTCTGGCAAATAGAGAAGATGCACTGAAGTGAAGTCTCTGCTGTTGACTTCTCTGTAAGCAGACACCTCTTTGAGCATGGAGCTATGGGAAACGTCAAATCCTGCAGAGCAAATATGATTCATATATTAACAATTCTGCTATTGCCCTTTAAGTTCTGGAGTATGTATTTATATCCCTACCTCAATCAACACACACACACACACACACACACACACACACTGTTACGTTATTCCATTACAAGTTAGTCCTGTCTTGAAAATATTACATAACTATTATGATCTTCCAAAAATGTACTTGAAGTATCACAAGTAAAAGTGCTCAATGCAGAAAAATCCTCCTTCTGAGATTCAAACTTATTTAATTATAAATTATATATTCTGTCACATACAGCACATTATTATTAGTGATGCATTCATGTCTATCATTTTAATGTTAGCTGGTGTAGTTGGTGCTCAAGTGTATCACAGACGTTTGGGTAATTCAGTGATATTGAATCATACTTTATAAGCTCATCACACTGTTACTTGTGTATATCTGTCACTTATAAACCGAAGCTGTCACATAATGGTAGTGAATTCAAATGTAAATATTAACTGTAGACTGAAGTGATGAAATGGAAATACTCAACAAAAGTAAAATAATTACTGGGTAATAAAGCTCTGTCTGCTGAGCTCTGAGCTCACCTCCAATAAGGAAATAAGTGCTCCAATCAATTGCATTTTCCTCTATCAGAATCCTCCTTAAAACCTGTTCATCCGTGCTGTAGTATGCCACCTTTTTTCTGAACTCCAGAGCGCGCTTGTTCTGTGAAATAGACACAGACCGTGGCAATCACCTTGGCAAACAAAACTGCGGTAAAGTGCCAACCTGTCCGATTCTTCAGCGGGACCTGAACTCACCTTGGGGTCGGGACGGCAAATGATGACTTTAAAATCAGGCCACGTATCGACGATCACCTCCAGTGTACTTGGTTTGTTTCTGTTCATAGCGTACAACAGACCGTACACCTAAGAGCGGGACACATGTAGAGCTTCAGCGGCTTCGGAGTAGAAAGACACTGGGAAAATAAGAGACATAGCGAGGAGCGCACTTTAAATGGCGAAGTTACCTTCAGGCTCTTCGGGAAGTGTTTTAGCAGCACTGATTCAGCGATCTTCAGTTCGTCTTTGTTTAGGACCTTCATGTTTGGAGAGTGAAGCTCCTTTCATGCAGCACTTCAAGCTGCCTCTTCGATCTGTGCCACGAAAATCGGTTTCAAGTTTTCAGCCTGCGTTTATCATTAACAGTTTGGGCATCGCCGGTCACGTGACTTACGTTTACTGTGCGTATGTGCAGTGTTGACTGAGGTTGTTTACTCAAACAGATGAATACTTCGTGTCAGATTATGACAAATAAAATGCATTAGTTTGTTTTATTTTATTCCAACTTGTCTGTACAAGTATTTATTGTTCAAAAGACAATGTTACAAGACTTAAGGGAAGGTTGTTTTTTTTACTCATCTTCCTTCGATCATTGAACGTGTTTTATTTTGTTCCAAATGCCAGTTCATGCTTTGTGTGTTGGAAGTCTACACTTCTGTGCCAACACAAGTTTTGAATAAAATTAATACACGAATAAAAGCATGACTTTATTGATCTGCAGAAGTGGAACTTCGTATTAAGTCAAACCAAAATAGGAGAAATTTTTTTTTTTAACTTGTGGTAATTATCATTATTTAGGAAAGCATATTTTTTCTTTCCTAAATTATACCTTTCATGAGATTCATATCCTTTCTGGCCAGTGTCAGATGACAGATAGGAATGCTGAACAAACAAAACAAACTCTTCTGTACTCTTGCCAAAACTGAGATCTGGACAGCAAAAGCTTAAGACATACATACATTTACAGCACAGACACATTCACGAAAGTTCACATGCTACTTTAATTCTAATTTCATTTAGAAACAGCGTATGGTTTTTAATATGCTAATCAACAGTTCAGTACACATTTGTTATTTGCTTGTTTTATAGAGTGCATTAATCAAATCGCTCCTAAAAGTTATTAAGGTTATTCTGCAAACAGTGCAAACACTGAAGATCCCACGTAGGTTTTTTCTTTCTAGCACTCCTGTTTCAGCAGCCTGATGTCATCGAGCCATGAGCGGCTCCACACTGTGAATGTGCAGTGGAAAGGCTGAGGAAGAAAAAGTTCAGAATACAAATTATATATACAATATGAATATACCACAAATAAAACAACTTATAGCACTGAATGTCTCAGATGACACAATCAAAGATGATGGACTGAACACACTGCAAACGATGTATTTCCCCATTCCCCATGTTCCCCATTGTGCTTATTTATGATCAGGTTTCATTGAAGTAATTAAACAATTACGTCTTCCAAGGGACAATCACCAATAGCAGACTAATGTTGAATTATTTGTCAAACTTAGTCAGCCTGTTAAAAAGCGACATGGTTTTGTTTCACTATTATCATCAAATGCGTGATTTAGTAAACACCCTGTGTCACCATGGACATGGCTTCACTCCTCTCTGTCTAACAGCAACAACCAAACCTTGATGGTTCAAAGTGGGAAAGCATACAATTGTTTCGCAATCTGATAGTTTGTGGTCTTCTGCACGACAGCTCAACATGGTGTGTGTAACTCCCAATGGCAAAAGTAAAAAGGGATTTTTTTCCCCCTTCCTCCCCAGAAGCTGCGGTTGTAGTCGCTTAATAAAGCCATTACCTGAGCCTGTTCCGGGTCTTGGTGGATGGCACACACTTGGATGGCACTCACTTCGCTCTTTCTGCATTGTGTCTTCGCCATTTTCGCAGTTATGATGTACTTCATGCCGGAGACCACCTGTAAGGAGAAATGTGTCAAGCACTGATGAAGACACTGATAAATCACTGTGGCAATCCTACAGCAGATTCCAGGACAATACAAAATGTCACAGCCCTATTTGAAGTCTCAGGGGCACAAAATCAGTGTTAAATGGCTCCAAATGATCTGCATGAGAAGTGCTTCAAGTGTCTCCAGCTCATTAGTTTGTTTGTTTGGGCTGACCTGCAGCTGCCTCGACATGTTGAAGCCTGTCGGGATGGGATCTGATTAGATTATGTTGTTTGTATTCAAAGGTTCATACGTGTTATCTCACTGCCAAACCCAAAACTGACATTAGGAACCATGTACACGGTGTAAAATCAAAAAAGAAATCACGGTATACGCTTCCAGGCATGTTGTGGTGACTTTAGGCAACTGAGGGGTGAAATTAAACAGCGAGTGCGTACAGGCGGAGGGCCTGGGTTACACCCAGAGGCGGGGCTTCCATGGTGGCACGGGGGGGCACCCGCCCCCCCTGGAGTCTGATTGGCCACCCCGTGTGCCCCCCCAACAGCCATTGACTCATCATAATGTCAATCATTGCGTTGCGTAAAGTTACCGACGCTGCATGATAAGACGGAAGCAAAGTCGAAATCTTGTTTGATTAGACTATGTTAAAAACTCATGAAGGCTTTTATTTTGGAAAAAGAAGGAAGGGGCTCCCCGGGTCCGCGCATGAACTCCTGTAACTTCACCAGTCACGGACTTTTTTTTCGACGTGATGCTCAAAGGTGCGCCGAGCTCAGGTAAGAACAGAACACTACAGGTTCTTAAAAACAATGTTTTGCCAACTTCTGTTCCACTTGGGCCTAATTTGGTTGAATTTGCATGGGAAATTGTTCACTGTGTTTTACTTTAGTTAGCTCTCCACTGTTTCAGTAGCGTTAGCATCCTTCGTGAGTTGAGCGTTTTGCTACATGAATTAATAGTCAACAACAGAGTATCACGTTGCCACTGTGATGTGACGGTACAAATAACATGTTGCTTTTCGTTGTGTTTGTGGACACGTTTTTCAATGTAGACTATAGTATGAAACGGAGGCAGGGAGATATCTCCAGCTTCTTCACTAAGAAGAAATTTAGGGAGAGTGACCAGGAGGAGTGTGAGAATCAGGGTGAATGCAGCCAAGCTAACATTGACCAAAGTTCCCAGGGCCTGAACAGCGCTCATGGACTTCCAGGTGAAAATGCAGGAATTAGGGAAATGCTTTAAAATGTGTAATGTGTGGTGCTCTCTGCACAATTACAGTTATTTAGTGAATTAAGGAATTTAAATAGGCTACCTCCTTTTAATCATGGTTCTAAACCATCTAAAATTGTGTAGTTGTTAAACAGTTCATATATTCATGCTATATATTATTTAAAAATGATGTATGTTCAATTAAAAAATGAGTTAATTAAGTGCTGACTTTGTCAATCAATACTTTCAGATGCACAAAGGGAGAGGACTGACAATGGTGATGAGTCTGACCATGCTGAGTCAGATGACAGCTGCAGCTACAGCAGTTGCAGCAGCTCCAGCAGCTCCAGCAGCAACAGGAACCCCCCAGTTCATCCGACCTTTGCTATGCCTAAAGGTCCACAAGGTAGAATATTTATTAACAATTATATTAACCTATCACCAGCAACATCTGAATTACTCTTTTGTATTAATTTTCTGCTGAAATGCAGTTGTCCCTTTATATATTATAAAGGGCTTGACAATCAAAATGTTACTTTCAAGTTTTTGTTGCTTAATGATCCAACTCAACTTTTATAAAGTTTAATAAAATCCTCATTTAAAAAATCCAGAATCTTTGCATATATTTTTCAAACATTTGCCATAGGAACAATAACAAAAGCATATTTCTGTCTTTAATTGTCAGTGTTGATCATGAGTATTAATTTCCACACACTTATTTTGGATTTATTTTTAATATTTTCAGACATTTCTCAAACCAGAGCTGCAGGTCCTGCGCAACCTGTCCTGAAGACCTTCCCTCGCACCCAGCACGGACAGGGTAGGACCAGAGCGTTCAGGGCCTCGTGTTTGTAAGGTTGTTCAGCAGCAAACACGGCAATCGCAAAATACAGTTATTTTGAATTGTCAGCACCTTCAAATGACTGATACATTGAGTGGTACGTACTCTGATTGTGATACAGAACACATAATTGTTTAAATTACACAGTGTAAAGAGCTGAGCACTAGTGATTTTGAATATTTTTGTTGTTGTCCATTTCACTGTGAGAATTTGAGTGTCAGTGGGGAAGAGTAACTACAACATGGAGCAACCTGTTCTTTGCTGAGCCTTTTTTCCTCTGCTTGAAAATTGCATATAATTAATAAAATGAGTATATCTGGAACCACAAGGTCTGTTTGAATAATTTGGGTGTCATAGGGAACACTTTGAGGATTTGTTGAGATGGGTTATTATTAGTATATGTGTTACTGGTGAATAGTAAATGAAGATGACACACAAAAAAAATTAAATAAATGTAATGCCCCCCCCCCCCCCACATAGTGTTCTGTGTGTTAGCCACTTGGTAAAAGTATACCTAGCAGATTTAATGTGGCCAAGAAAAGCAAGATGAAAACATAAGCAATGTAATATTGAAGTTAGCAGCCTTTATTTTTGTTACTTTTGGGCGGCCCCCCCAGATTTATTGTTGTCACCCCCTGTGCCCCCCACCAGAAAATTCTCTGGACCCGCCCCTGGTTACACCAACACCAAACTGAATTCTCTTGACTCCCCTGGCTCGGTGGCTTTTAGTTCACCTGAAATAAACTCTGCAGACATTCACAAGTTCAAGCTAAAAGTTACGAACCTGTCTCTGAACCTTCACCACTTCCGCCACTTGGCTGAGGAACACATCGTTGCTGCCCCTGTTGTATTGGACGACGGCGAAGTTCAACGCATTCTGCGCCCCTTCGTCGTTTACGTCTACATCCTGGAAGCCCCCCGTCAGGCCACCTGCCCCGACGGCCAAAAGCGCCGCAAGAAAAGGAAAGACGACCTTCCACATCATGTTTCTGCGCGTCTTCACAACAACAAAACAACTCGCGGACGGTCCCTCCCTGTTATATAAACAACGGCGTCACGGCCGCTCCGTGCACGAGGAGCGGCACCTCTCGCAGCCAATCAGCGATCTCTGCGACACAAATCCCTCCGTCGCTTCCCGTTTCGCGGAGAGTCGCGAGTGTGTTCGTATTGGACACCGGCGCATCCCGGAGTGAGCCCTTCCGTCTGCAGACGTTTTAACACTTTCCTAAGGCGCGCTGACAAGCAAACAAGGTATGTTGTAGTTGGTGCGCTTGTGCTCAGTTTTCGGAGCGCAGTGCGGAAAATGAAACGATTTTGACCTCTGTCCTGGTTCAGGTCTAAAGGAAAATCACCTGTGGGCGTTCACCTTTGGACCGCACAATGCAGAAGCTGCAGTTGTTGAAGTAAGTACGCATTTCCCAGAAATGACCAAAATTAATGGGGGTATGAGTGTTTGTAATGATATTAGAGCTGCAATCATCTCCAGTGAGGACTTCTCCTGTTTTTGCACACTTTGCAGGGAAACTTTCTTCGGCTTGGACGCTGTCCAACAGCGGCTTGTAATAGGCTCAGCTGTGGCAGCAGGGGGGATACTGGCATATGCAGTTCACAAAAGAAATCAAGTGAGAAGTATCCCTCTTGGTGAAGGATGGTGGGGAGCAGGAGAGAAGCCACTGTCAGAGGATGAGAAAATCTATCCCTTCATGGTGCAAACCTCAGATGAAGAGATCAAGGTCCTTTTGAGCTGTTAATAATTAAACTTTTCATCAACAGCTGCCAATTTCAAAGTAATGAAAGTGTCACTAATATGACAGTAACATGCTTGTGGTCAACAGGACCTTCATGAGCGCATTGACAGGACCCGCTACACTGATCCTTTAGAAGACAGCGCCTTCCAGTATGGCTTCAACTCCACTCATCTCAAGATAGTGGCTTCCTACTGGAGACATGAGTTTGACTGGAAAAAGCAGGTGGCAGTGCTTAACAAGTATCCACACTACAAAACTAAGATAGAAGGTACACCAGCCCCCTGCTTAATCAACTGGGTTTGCTTTGCTTTACAGCAATCCAGAGTAATTTGGAATACTTGCCCACTATATGTTGTTCTTTTTCACTCCAATGCCCTCGCTTCAATGCAGGATTGGAAGTGCACTACATCCATGTGCAGCCACCACGATGTGAGAACCAGAAGGTTCTGCCTCTTATGCTTGTTCATGGCTGGCCTGGCTCCTTCTACGAGTTCTACAAGATTCTGCCGCTTCTCACAGAGAACCAGGATGGTCTCGTGTTTGAGGTCATATGCCCATCTATCCCTGGCTACGGTTTCTCAGACGCCCCTCAGAAACAAGGTGGACCGTTTTAAAGAAATGAATAGCTCGCACTTTATGTTAAGGTACACACACTCGCCATTAACTAGTTGCTTATTAACATGCATATCAGTAGAATATTGGATCTTTATTAGTCATTACAAAGCACTTGTCAGTTTTTATTCTGCATGACCATATTCTACGACTAGGACAATAACAAAGTTTTCCCTCACTAACCTAATTACTGCTTATTGATAGTGAAAAAGGAAGTTATTGCACATGAATTACAATCTTAATAACCCCAACCCCTAGAATATGTTACTTCTATGCATGCTAATAACTAGTTAATGGTGAATATATGTAACTTAATATAAAGTGTGATCAATGCATGTATTGTATCTTGGGCAGCAGATGTTTACAGATGTGCTTCCTGTATCTTTTCAGGATTTGACAGCCTCGCCGCAGCCCGTATTTTCCTGACACTGATGGAACGTTTAGGGTTCTCCCAGTTCTATTTGCAGGGAGGAGACTGGGGTTCCCTCATCACCACCAACATGGCACAGATGAAGCCTCAGTAAGACAGCAAAATAAGCCCCTACATACCACAGCTCATCACTGCATTGGAATCTCCACTGGCCGCTTTTTCTTAATTTTTTAAAGGGAGCATTGTGACATCCCTACATAAATTGTGGAACAGTGCCGGCAGTGTGCAGTAAATGCACCAATGACCAAAAACGACTGACACTACAAATTTGTGGAGACTGGAGCAAATAAAGAATATTTTGCCAAAATGTGCTACAAAACTTGCATTTATAGCTATAAATTGACACTTGACTCATATATTCAATGTGGTCGGAGCAATAATCTTAGGTAAAATTAACATTTTAGGAATTTGTTTCACAATCTTTTCCAGGTGTGTCAAAGGACTGCACTTAAACATGCTGATTGCGAGAAGGGGGTTCAAAATGCTTTGGTCCCTCATGATTGGCCCCTATCTGCCCTTCCTGGTGGGCTTCAGTAGAGAAGATGTTCGCCGGTTGTTTCCTTACTTTGAGAAGAATGTATGGGAGATCCTGCGGGAAACAGGCTACATGCACATCCAGGCCACTAAACCAGACACTGCAGGTGGGGACATACACAGCCAGGCAACAGACTTACAGATTTGGATGATCATATTGATGTGGTTGACAGGTCAAAGACAAACTTGCTGTTTTGCAAAGAATTGAAGAGAAACCACCTGAGACAAGCCAACTGTTGCTAGTATTTTGTAATCTCAGTATACTATTATTTCAGATCTTAATCTATCTTAATTTGTGTTTACAGGCTGTGGAGTGAATGACTCTCCTGTAGGCTTGGCGGCCTATATTCTGGAGAAGTTCTCCACCTGGACCAATATGAAGAACAGAGATCTGGCAGATGGAGGGCTGCAGAGGTACACGACAGAATTTGTTTTTTGCCTTATAATTATTTTCAGCATATAAATAATTTGGTGATAGATTCAACAATGTTTATGTGACTGTTACTGGCTTCGATTAATTAGAAATGGCTGCATTTGTACAGGACATTCAGCTTGGATGACCTCTTGACAAATGTCATGATCTACTGGACCACGGGCACCATAGTCTCCTCCATGCGTTTCTACAAAGAGAACTTGAGGAATGATCCTGACAAAACAGTGGCGTATGTGGCGAAATACTACTGTCAAAACTATGACTGTTATTCTGCTAATCTGACAACTTTATTATCCCATTGTGTTATAACTGATGAAGTTTCATCTTTTTTTTTAGGAAAGGGGTATCTGTGCCCACTGGACTTGCCGCCTTCCCTGGAGAGCTGATGCACTGCCCTAAATCATGGGCACAAATGAATTATCGAAACATCTACTCCTACACTTTCATGCCTCGAGGGGGTCACTTTGCTGCCTTTGAGCAGCCCCAGCTGTTAGCCAATGACATTCTCCAGTTTGCCAGAAAAGTGGAGAAGTTCTGCACCCGCTGATGAACTCTCAGACAATGTAAACACGGTCAGCTGTTCTTTATTATAAGCACTGTCAACATCATTTTCAGATTTTAATAAATGTAAACATATACACAGATGATGCTGGCACTCCAGTGTGTCCAAAAACTGGATTAAAGAAAACAATATAATGCATCAAACCTTTCAAGTTATGCTGATTAAAAGATATTGCACCAATATGTCTGTATGTTGCCCATAAAAATTTGTGATATTTTATACAAATCACATCAAACATTCTTCATAAATATAAAAATGAATACACAATGTCCTCAAACAGATTTCAGCACATGCAGAAGACCATCAAAACCCATAATTCCTTAAAATACGGACAGCTGAATGCAAAACTCAATTTCAACATTTACTTGCGGCACCATTAAAATGTAATTTTAGTATAAAGAGAGCTCCGATCTTTATGCTATACACTACCCATCTTTTTGGGTCACTTGCCAAAGCCTTTGATCGTCATGGGCGCCTGAAACCACACATAATCCTGCCAGTCTGACCCCTCTGCCCTTGGTTCCTTACAGATGCTGGGATCAGTAGACAGAGCAATTATTTGGTTCTTCACACGAGTTGGCACTTTAAATTGTAGCTTAGGGCGGAACCAACCTACACCACAATCCCTGTGAGCCAGTGCCAACACTGTGGTAGGCATCAAACGAACAGGTTTGGAGTCAGACAAAAGGTCAGCCACAAAAAGAGTGCGGAAGAGCTGCCTTAAGCATGAGGACACCCGCAGACATTGATCTCCACCAGCTACTACCAGAGCTTCCATGTTGATCTCATATAGCTCCTTGGGGAGGATGAGGCACCCACCCATTAGCAGCAGGACACGGGGCACCCTGCTAAGAGAAAATAGCACCTCCAGCTGCTGCAGCACCTCCTCAAGGTCCTGCAGGGTCTGCTGACACTTGCGCCACTCCATGTCTGCAGCCTGCGCCGGCCTTCGACTCACTATGTCTTTATCCTGAAAACCAAACATTTTTAGTTAATTTCAAGCCACAAAAACATGTCTTCATTTATGCACATTTGATTTGCAGTTTGACATGTTTTCCTCTTCACCTGCATTGATGTTTGCCGTTTCTTCTGGGAGTACACCAGCTGGTCATATGTCATGGGTAGCTGCTGTCTCTGATAGAGAACGCACTTGAGGATCTCGCTGACGAAGCGGCAGCAGCCTTCCTGAGTTACTGTGCCGGGGAAGACCACACTCACGTGGCCTTCCTCCTGTGCTCTTCTCACCGCCTCAGCATCTCTGCACTCTGTGTTACTGTGTTGTTTACTGGCAGTCACATTGGAATCCTGCAAACCAGACTGACCAGAAGTGCCCTCCTCTTGGGTGTTATCTGTCCAAATGAGGAGCAGAATAATGCCATTAGGGTGAGCAATGGACCTGTTTTGCCCAATTTTAGCTAGTTAAAGGCTAATGAAATTTAGCAAGGCCAGTGTTCTAATAAAACCACTGTCCCCTTGTTCTCTCTAAACATAAAATATAGCTACTGTCTGGCTGTGGTGGAAGAATTGCTCAGATTCTTTACTTAAGTATAAGTAGCAAGTACTCTGTTACTAATAAAAGTCCTGCATTTAAAAGTATATAAGAATTAAAAATAAACTTTATTAGTTCAAAACCTAAAGATATTTAGTTAACAATTAAAAAAAAACAGAGAAAAGCTGCAAACCATCACAGTTAAGACACCAGAATCAGACAATAGTTGGAGCCTTTAATTCACAAATCGACTTTAAACCATTAATCATTCATCAAAATAGTTGCTGATTATCTGCTCACGCCTAATGAATTGACTGAATAATGCCAGCTCTAAACTACAGCTGCAATAATAAATCGATTAGTTGTCATTGATTAAATGAATCGCCAGCTATTTTCTTTTAATTTAATTCTAATTAGTTTGATCGATTTTTGGTTTTGGTTATTTTTTTTTCCAGGAAAAATTCTCTGATTGCAGCTTGAAATTAAACTGAGTATCTTTGGCTTGTGGAGCAAACAGAGGAGGACGTCAGCTTTGGCTTTCATAGGCCAAACAACTAATCGATTGAGAAAATAATGAACAGATTAATTAACATAGAAAGTAACAGTTAGTTGCAGCCCTACTCCAAACTATCACTGTTAAGTTAATGTAGTGCAGTGAAAGGTTTAGTATTTCTCTCTGAACTGTAGTGGAGGAGAAATGTATATAGTGGTATAAATGGATGTGCTCAAACTACCTCAAAACTGTACCGAAGTCCGTACATAGGTACCTTCCGAAACTGCTACCTCAGAATATCTTTGTATATCAGTGTTAAAACCCCATCTCGACGCATTCATTTGTATCTACATGACAAACAAGGATTGTTTGAAAGGCAACCTCGGGAATTCGTTTCCCACTCTTAAAATAAAAATACAGCGTTTTTACACTGCACCACTCATTCTTCATATGTTCAGCTTTAACGTTACACTCAGCTCCCGGACAGGCGGTCAGAAACGTTGCCGCAATCCCCCGTTTAGGAAAACATGGTTGCTACCTACCTAGCGTGATGTCTGTGGAGGACATAGCGGTGTTTTCCTTGTCTTCGGTGTTGTTCACACTATGCTGTTTTGAATTTAGTATATGTTCAGGGGAGGCATCTTTTAATTCAGTTGTATTTTTCGGCTTTAAACGTGTGTTTAGAGCCTGCGTTGAGAGTTGTTCGCCGATTTCCGCAGACCATCGGCGTGAATTTGAGTTGTCCGGAACACTTTGTAACTTTGAGACTTTACATGCCATATTCGGTTCCTCCGCTGTTCTAATATCTTTCTCAGATGGAAAGGAGAGGTGCCTCTGTATCTCATTACCTCCGCCATTAAAAATTGATTTGTTTCCTGCGTCTTCTGAGTTTGATGTTTGGTTCAATATATTCAGGTCTTCTGCCATAGTTTTTAATGTCCCCGCCAGTGCTGGGTCTTTTCCGCACTGCATCATGGGAAACGGGGATACTTCATTGTCGCGTTCAAGTTACGTGGAAAAAATAGTAAAATAGGGCGCCCTTTGAAAGTTCTGATTGTCTGGTTATTACATGCAAATAAGTACACCAAAAATATTATTCTTGCGGCCATGAACCCGTGTTTGTAGGTGATCCATGTTTTTTACAGCTTGCTGAATTTTCTGACAAAAATGTTATTTCGAACGAGACTTTGAATTAAGTGTTTTCAATGTGTTATTTCGTAACAGCTCAACATAATGTGATGATCAGCCTAGCGCTGATGGAATGTTTCATAAATGTAACATGGCGGATCACAAGCTTATGCAACTGATAATTTAAGTCATCGTTTGTATTGCCTACCTAAATTTGGATAACCGTGACAAACGTCATTCTTTGTGTTGAATTTCTGCGGTCGGTTTTGTGTCCCAAAAGCAATATATTGACTCAGAAATTCAAATCAACACTATTTAGAGGACACATCAGATATATATGGATTTTCACTGTGTTCAGTCATTCAGTGTGTTTATTTATTGGTTATATTGTCAAGTTGGCAAAACCTGAGACGTCTGCCCGCATTTTATTCTTGCAGAACTCAGAGTGCAAACACTGCTATGTTAAGAGATTAAATCATCGTATCTCCCCAGAGCTGCATAACGAAAAATTAAAATGCATAAAACATAAAAGAGTGTTTGGGCAACAGTTCATCGTTCCGTGATACACCGCAGTGGATAGTTTGTGTAGTGCATCAAGTAAACGAGGGCAGGCTCCAGGTGTGATAATTAGGTATGAATTACGCCACATTTAAGTCAAACTTCTCTCACAAAGAAAGAGAGTACAGAAAGGCAAAACTGGCTGGTTTTGATTAATAATGGCTTCAGTGCGAGTGGCGGTCCGAGTCCGTCCATTGAACAAAAGGTAGGGAGAATGATTGCTTTGTATTTTCTCCAAGCTCTCCAGAAATAGAAAGAAAAATCACTTTTGTTCACTTTTCCACAGAGAAAAGCAGCTGCAGTCGAAGGTGATAATTCATATGAAGGGGAACACTACATCCATTCAGAAGGTATTGGATCACAAAATTAAAAAGCCTCCATACTGCAGTTAATGAAGTTTTTATTAAGAGTGGGCTGTGCATTTGAAACTCTAGCCTTTTCCTATTGGAGGAGACAAGCTGAAGGACAGAGAGACTATCTTTTCTTATGACTTCTCATATGATTCAACTGACAGAGGAAGCCCCACATTTGCATCCCAGGAGAGGGTATTTATATTCTTTTGTTTACTCTGTTTCAGACTTATGCACGACTTTTTTGAAGGTGAAAATCATGGTTTTTGCACCTGATGTTTTTAACTAACGTTCTCTCTGTTGCTTTAGATCTTTCATGACTTGGGGGCTGATGTCCTGAAAGCTGCATTTGAGGGTTTCAATGCCTGCGTGTTTGCCTATGGCCAAACAGGCTCTGGGAAATCTTACACTATGATAGGCCACGGGGTAAGGCCTCCTCTCAGCTGTCTCAGCACTTTCACTCAGGTTAAAAGTGCTGTTTTAATTTATCTTGAGTGGTTGCTATTCTATACACTTTTTTTTAGGTAATTTCCAACTTGTATGCCACACCTGCCCTGTAAATTAGCCCCTCAATCATCAGGGACACACAGGATGTCACAATACTCACAATCATGCTGTAGAGCTTACTTTGCAGAATACCCCAGTAGTACTAACCCAGTGTGCACACAGACTGACTCCTCACCACACTAGAGACTGACTGATGGCAGCCTCATCAGACGTCCCTCCCTTCCTCTCCATTTATCTCCATGTTTCTCCCCACTAATCAGAAAATGTGATGAGGGAAGCAACCCACAGCTTTTCTCTCCTCACCTTGCACAGCAATGGAAATTTCACATTGCCAGTGAGGTTTCTGCTTGTCTACCAAGAGACCTGTGCAAGGTCATCGGCAGAGCGGCTGTCAACATGCCAGATAATTATATATGGCTCTTAATGCTTACTATCTGTTACTTTGTAATTAAAACAACAGGGCATGCAGCTCAGAGTGGAATTGCTTTTATGCTTCAGTAACTCCATATCAGATGAGCTGTTGTTTGTGTTGTTCAGCAGTCTTTGCATGTGCTGAGTTGTGGTTGTAGCATAGCACAGACACCCAAATTAAGAGAACATAATAGGAGCAAAATGAAATTGTCATTTAAAAGTACACTATGAGTAACAATCAGTTTGTGATCTGGGTTCTAAATGCATCATTTTCTCCTTTTAATGTGTCAGGATGAGAAAGGTTTAATCCCACGGATCTGTGAGGGCTTGTTCTGCGAGATATCTCACAGAAGCAAGAGTGATGGCGTGTCATTCTGTACAGAGGTCAGGTAAGGGACTGTCATACATATTCCTATCTTTGTGTCATGGTGCAGGACCGCCACACATTTAATTAATCATAAAACTTTTAGACATTTAAAAAGATTTTAGGACAGCACTTTGCTCACGAAACTAGCAGCAGGGGTGGGAGGACAGGTCTATTTTTGCTACTAAGCATATATAGAGCTGGCAAACTATTCTGGTAACAGATTGTTACTAATGTTGAGGTGATGCTCTTTGAGTTAAAAGACTAAACCAATGCTACTAATGCAGAAGCAAACCTGATGATTATATGTTTAGTCATGGCAGATCTTTGTGTGTAAGGGTGAAATGACTACTACTGAAAGACTTGCAGCAAACCTACAACACTTTTACTCATCAAAATGTAGTAAAAATGTGTTAGGGAAAAATAGAATAGTATGTCAGACACATCCCCATGAAAACATGCATGTGGAATAAATGCTTTCAACAAGTCAATTTGTTGCCATTACAGAGCAAGTAAGTTAAAACTAAAAGCATTTGTCTTGATATGACAAAGAGGTGGTGCGACATGAAGTGCTACATAGAGATGGTGCATTATCAGCATTGTCACTTCAATACAGCAGCAAGGTCAACCTGAGCGGTGGGCTCTCAGTTGTACCATTATCTCAAAATTACACAAAGCTGCAGTACATTGCGTGAATGCAATCAAAGGCATGGAGACCACCCACAAGGACTGCACACAGGCAAGGAAACAAGTGTACCTAGTGTTGCTTCCAGCTACAGACACTCAGGCCTCCAGTCAGAACTAAGAATATCAAAGATGATGCCTTTTCCAGTTAATGAGTTGTTGTTCCCAGTTTGTTGTTGTTGTTGCTCTTAAGTGTTTTGCACCTGAGGGCTGCTGCATTTCACAGTGCCGCTAAAGATTAAAAGTTTGCCACCTAAAAACTCGAGCAAAAAACCAAATCATTTATATTTTGGCACTTTCATGCAAAATTTAACCTAATGGCAAGTGGTATGGTCTCAGTGTTAATTTACATGTGATGGTCAAGCAGATAAAGGGATTCATTGTTCATTTCATTTAGCCAGAAGAGTCATAAAATATCTGAAAATTGTAGGGCTTAACTGTAATGCAGTCCTTTAAAGCCATAAAAAAGCCAACATGAAGACTTTATTGCTATGATCAAATAATAATCAGATGATATCTAGTCTCATCACAGTATCTGTTCATGGTTACGTGTCCCAGCTGTACCCCTAAATGATAGTGCTGGGAGATAGAATTGAGGATGTTAAGCCTATCAAGCTACTGTGAAACCATTATTTTGCCATTTGGTATCATGTGTGCTGCTGGCACATGATTTGGGTTTAATTCAACGCTAGAATGTATTCTTTTTTTTCCTTCTTCCTACCAGGATTTTTTTTTTTTTTTAGAAACGCTTAATAGCTAGAAGATAACAGAGGACTGGCTTTTGACAAATAATGCATTTGTACTGTTTTTTTTCCCCTTTGGTTTAAAAATTAAAGACTCAGATTAAGTGTTGCTTAAAATACCCTTTTCTTGCAGGCAACAGGAAAAACACAGAAATAAAGTGTTTCAAATGTTTGGATCAAGTAGACAAAATGTGATATTGTCATTATTATTTAAAATGCTCTGACATCCCTGACACACAACATTATTTTGTGATTATAGCAGCATATGATTTCATTCATTCGTTTGTCAGTCACAACCTCCACTAGATGTCAAATTATCAACAAATTTTCATAATGTACCTGATTTTAGAAGAATTTTGAGCAATTACAAAACCAGTCTTATTAAGATATGTGTAAGCTTCCTGGCATGAACCTGTTGCTGGCGAGAGTCCTTTATTTCATGTCTTTTTCATTAGAACAGTATTGATCAGCTCCCACTTCCTCAGGCCATGGTCTCCATTGCTCTATTTTTTGTTTGTCCATATGTTGTGCAGGTCGCTGCTAGCTCATCCCAACACTGTAAATCATTATACATTATGTAACCGTAAGGAGGTGAGGATAGGTGGAATGTAACTATGACTTATTAATTACTGTAACTGGCTTAATAATCCCCGCTGTTTTTCTTATTGTAGTAATGGCAGCTTTGCCTCTAGCAATTTTACAAACCATCTAATATTATAACCCAGTTGATTTGTCAACCCCGTGGCGGAAAACAACCTGCACAGCTTACATCCACACGATATGGTCTCACGCCATTTCATTACTGTCACGCTCTCGTAAAGACTAATTGCTCCATGCCTTGCATTGTTTTTGAATCAGCCACTCAGAGTAGTCCTCTTGCTTCCTGCACACACCCACTGCAGCATTGACTGAAGTGCTCTGCCGAAACCTACTTTGCATATGTTTGTTTATTCATTGCCAGTGCAAGCAGAACAATGCATGCACAATAATTTGGCTTTAAACCTGCCGTGCATCTCTTTTCATAGGAGACAGTGAATAGGAACTTGTTTTGTTCTTATTTGGTGCTGTGCCACTCACATATCAACACTGAAACCCTTCATTAATTTGTGGCTTTGTGCTCAATCTTGGATCAGATTTTGCTTTTGTGTTTCTGTCTTGGCACCAGCTATTTGGAGATCTACAATGAACGTGTGCAGGACCTTCTCAGGAAGAGAACTGCACCCACAGGTGGTGGAGGTTTAAGACTGAGACAGCACCCTGTGGATGGACCATATGTAGAGAGTAAGACAAGTTTTATTCAGCACCTTGCGTCCGTCTCAGCTGAGTTTGTATAAAATGCAAACATACAATACAGAAAAAATGTCTACTCATGCGTAGATCTGTCCAAGCACTTGGTACACAACCACAGCGACATGGAGGATCTGATCATTCTCGGCAACGCCAACCGCATCACAGCGAGCACAGGCATGAATAACTTCAGCAGCCGCTCCCACGCCATCTTCACCATCAGCTTCACCCAGGTGAACTGCAGTGCTTTAAATGCATCCCTGCTGCCATGTCTCATCTTGCCAGTTTGAATTAGGGAAAACATTTTTTAAAGTTTCCCAGAAAACTCTTTGGATATTAGTAAAGGCCATCCCTCAAGAGCTCCAATTAGCCTTGTTTATCCGTTTTGTGCAATGATGGTTTTTAACATTTTCTTTTTTCCATCTTCAAAGGCTTTTCCACTTTTTTCCCCCATCTTAAGTAGCACTTTTGTCGTGATACGGCCTATGTGCCTAAGTATTCCTCTGTGATGTTGCCTCTTTTGAACTTCAAGAAGATGGCTCACTAATGTTTTTGGATGCCACAGGCGTGGTTTGATGCGGAGCTGCCATGTGAAACGCTGAGTAAGATCCACCTGGTGGACCTGGCGGGCAGCGAGAGAGCCAATGCCACGCGCACCACCGGCACCAGGCTGAAGGAAGGTGCCAACATCAACAAATCCCTGGTCACCCTGGGCAGTGTGATCTCAGCCCTGGGTAAATGGCAGTTACAGCATGCCTGACACATCATGACACCACATCTTCCTCCAGCATTGAGCCAGATATCTCAATAATACATAGTGGATAATGATTGTTTTCTATGCGAGGGCTGATTTTTTGCTGTTGAATCACTCCACTTATTTCAAAATAAAACGCAGGATACGGGTCACTCTTTTAGTTTGCCTGTTTTGCACCACTTCAGATTTTTATTATGGGTTTAGCAATTTGATGTTTGGCTTCATTGCAAATTGGTTTTTCATCACTTGACTTCTGCTATGCTAAAATTATGGCTGGAATTAAACTCACTATTTAATTTTATTGAGGGTATTAGCAGAGCGAAGGCCTCGGTGAAAACACTTTTGAAGGATTAATATTGGGCAATGACCCTTTTGTTCCCCAAATGGATCTGTAGAGCTTAACATTTCATGTGTTACCGGAATGTTCCAGTTTCTGAGTCAGTGTTTTCTCTCTGTGTGACCACCCAGCTGACCTTAGCGTGGGAGGGCAGTCAACAAAAAAGAAGAAGCAGATCTTCATTCCTTACAGAGACTCTGTGCTGACATGGCTACTCAAAGACAGCCTGGGTGGAAACTCTTTGACTACTATGGTAGCAAGTATGTACCGTAAAGCAAAAGACTTTTCAGGCTGAAAATCGCTCTTTTTATTCTTTCCCGTTCTTAAATGCAAGGAGATGATGTTAACCACCTAATTTGTTTTTTTCACCACTGCTAATCAATGTGCGCCTTCCTCTCCTCATGGCAGCCATTTCTCCAGCTGACGTGAACTATGGCGAGACCCTGAGCACTTTGCGCTACGCCAGCCGGGCTAAAAACATAGTGAACTCTCCCACGGTCAACGAGGACGGCAGCGTGAAGGTGATCAGAGAGCTGCAGGCCGAGGTCACCAGGCTCCGAAGGCTGCTCGAAGAAGCCAATCAGGTCCTGCATATGTTTCAGGCTCAAGGAAACAATATGTGTGTTGACAGTCTATTTTGTTCAGTAATATTGTAGGCTGGGCTGTTTTTTCATGATTACTCCAGGTTTCCCGTGGGGAGCTGTCTTCCTCTGTGAAGATAGAGGAGGAGCTGCATCAGAATGAGGAAAAGGTGAGTCATCCTCTGCCAATGGAAGTCTGGTGTTTTGATGTTCTCTCCTGTAAATAATACACCTGCTATTCCTGCTATTCCCCCTCAGGTACTAGCACTGACCAAAGAATGGACCAGCAAATGGGGCGAGACTCAGAGTATTCTGCAGGTACAGCAATGATTCATTCATGTGTATAAACCGTCTATAAATGTAGTAAAACCAGACATTTTCTTTCGACAAAAAAGACAGCATTGCACAGAGGCTGCACAAGTTGTAATGAAAAAAAATGTTTCGTAACATTTAAAGATCAACCGCAATCAACACACTCATGGCCTCTTTAAACCATTCATATAATAGCGATGTCTTTTTTGTTTTTTGTCTTTGTCCCTTGCATGTATGACTAAGCCCACCAGATGGCCCTTCATGTGCATGGTTGCCTTATCCACCCTCCTCCTCAATACTTTTACTCAGAAGCAGGAGTTAAAAGGTTCAGCTATTCTTACTACGCATTGATAAAGAGGCCAAGCGAGTGTTTGTGTAAATATCCAGGGGCCAATTTAACATCGGGCAGTTTGACTCGCTGACACCCGGTACTGTCTGAGTCTTGGACACGAGCTAGAGGACAACAGACAGTAACTGGGGAGAACTGCGTGATGAATTGCTTTATTCAAGCCATCCAGTTTGTTGTAGGACTTTAATTTAATCAGGTAGTATTATGAAGAAAGCCAAAGACTTGGAGTAAAACCCTGTATCCTGACATCTGAAAGTTATTTTTCTTTTGTGCACAGTTGGGTAAACATTTCAGAATAAAATGTGAGCTACCCTTGTTCAGTTATGTTCTTTGGAGCTTTGTTGTTTCCAGACAGACAATGGATTGTTAGGCGCAGTTGTTGTTTGTTTTTGTTGCCTACCTTCTTGCCTCTGCCCCCATTTTCAATTTAGCAACATGTCAAAACAAATTTGTATTTCATTTTCAAGTCCAACATCCAACGTATTTGGTGAAGAATGATGATGCCATTTGAAGCTTGGTACAGAAGGATGTATGTAAGTAAAATAGGTGTCTGACTAACATAGTGTGAAGGTTTGCTCTATTAATTTAAACACTAACGATCAACAAAAGCAAGCCCCCAGCAGCAGTTTTGACAGACGTTGCATCTTGCAGTAAAGACATCCTACCATTGGGTGTCACTGCAAGTCTTGTGAACAGCCTCAGCCACTTAGAGTGAAAAGTGCAGTGAGAGCAGAATCAACCTGGCATTTCAATTAAATTTTCCATCTATTTAGATTAAAATGGCATCCAAATGCAGAATTCTTGTAATGATCGCAAAGTTTGTGTGCGGCAGTGTTTGGGGAGGCTGGCGAAGAGAAGCAGAACAGACATGACTTCTCCTTCAACCCGTTGTGTTTCTCTGAGGCTGGGACAGGGTGGCAGCATCCCTGCAAGACCCCAAGCTGCAACAGAAAAATGCCACAGTTTGCCAACCCACAGTTTTTGCCGAACACTGTTCTCTGCTGAATTTATGCCCAACCTCCCAAATAACACCAAATGTCATCTGTTCGGATCTCATCGTATTCAGCCAAGTAGCCTGTTGCATTATGCATTGAACTGTGAAGCGTGCCAATCATGAAAAGTGTGAGGTGACTTCTTGTCTCCATCATACATGCTCGCGGTAGCAGGTTTTGCGTGGATTTAAACTGTCGTGTTTGTATGGCCTTTGGAAGATGTCTGAATAGATTTGTGCATTTCCAACTTGTAGCAGCCACCAGTGATCCTGCACCAGAACAGCAGAGTAAGAGGTCAGATTGCTTTGGGGGAAGCTACACATTTCAGAAGTTATTGTGGAAGGATTTTGAATACCCTACACATGAATGTCTGTTATGTAATTAACATTCTAATTCTGTATGGTGGTTAGCAGGTGACATTTAGTGGCTCGACAGCCTTTTATTCATGACAGTGGATTGGAACTCATTAGCAGCTGTCACTGCTCCTAATTAAGAGGTCTTGATTATTGACATATGGCACTTTCGTTTCTGACTGTCCGGCATATTAATTCAAGCTCCACTGTTGTAAATCTATTTGTATGTTCGACCGGTGATGACTTTGAGAACGGGGGCCACACCATCCATCTCTCCTGGCCTTATTCAGAGCTGTGCCCATCCGTGTAGAAGCACCTGTTATGATGCATGATACAACGCGAAACCGAGGCGAAAAGGCCACTGTACTGGTGACCGGCAGGCACACCGGTGCAGCTGAAACTCTAAGTGTTTGATGAATGACTTTATGGATTTGACATTTGTCTTCCTGTGCATTTGCATTCTGCCTGGGTGAAAAATGATAAGTGGGATTCCTACATGGAATGCTGCAGACATTACAGGTGGCATCTTTGCTCAGTTGAGTACAGAGGAGCACATGCAGCCCCAGTTTCACAATTCAGCACATGTACCGGACAAACAAAAGCCTTGCATTGCATTGGTGGAATTTATTTTAAGTAGTTCTTATTTTTCATAAATGGCCTTCAACATGCTAAAGTGTGTGGTGTCATTCATAGAGAACAAATCTCCAGCACATGCTTTTTAAATTAAGAGCAGTCTTCTCCCAGTCCTCAAGACTCATACATTTTGTGTTTAATTCACTTGATGCCGTTGCTGAGAGCGAGATGAAAATTTCTGCTCAGGCCGTAAGGAGACAAGTTGACCAAGAGCGGTGTAAACAGAATTTTGAATTCTGTATTCAAAGCAGATTTAGAATGCAAAGTTATTCATCGTCAGCTTCCCAGATTGGTTACAGGGCATGTGGGAAAGAGAAAGTAATTAATGAGATGGATTCCACAGCAGCCTCTTTCCAGACAGAGACAGCAACAGATTGAGAGAACAGGAAGAGGGTAAAGTGAAATGTTGTTCTACTCCAGGGTATATATACAGTATATGTACACACACACAAAATTTGTGAGTAGTTCTACCCTTTCAGGTCCCCTTGTAACACAGCATGGTGGGAGGAACCTCCATTTCAGTTAACTAAAATGAACCACAATGTTTCTTTGATCCTAGTAGTCTTTGTATTTCCCAAACATGCCACAGTCAGCACAAAGACACAACTTAAGCCTTGAATTCTCTGAGCCGGGCTCTGTTTAATGTCAGTTTACATCATGCTGTCAGCTGTTATACATCATAGTCAGTCATTATAGCATTTTGTGACCTTTACGTATTCATATCGGCAGCTTGTATTTAATTCTATACATGCCAGTAAAGCTTGGCTCCAGACTAGGTGGATTTTCTTCTCTTAATTTAATTCATGAAAATGAGTTGTTATTCGGCCATGCCTGAAACACACATGCCGAGCACGTGTGTTGTAGGTGTCATTCGTGCATGCTGATCTCCTTGATCAACTGTACTGTTTTCACATTCTTTTAACACAAATGATAAGAACCTGTGAATCTTCAGCACATATATGTTGTGCAGAATGAGAACCGTGAACTGACGTGAGTTGAAATGGGGCATGTAGCTTGAGAATTTGTTGACTGACTGGGAGCCCAGAAGCGCCTTTTTTAGTTTTAGTTTTTAGCCACAAGTTGCATGCATGGAAACATGCCGATGGCAGGAGTGCACATCAAGTTATTTACACAGCACATGCATATTACAACCAGAACAACATCTTTATGGTTTAGATTCTGCCTTTAAATGTAGAACACAAATAAATACATAAAGGGGCGACAGAAACAGAAACAACTGTTAATAAGATGCCAGTTGTTTTTATGTGAGTGATGGAGTAATCAATCACTGCAAGCAAAAGGCTTTATGTCATTCTGAAAGCTGCCTTTTTTTATGCATTGGTCATTTTAGCTTTTATATAGAGCAGCAATGTGGAATGTAAATACAGCTCTTTCAAGGAAATTAACCTTTTACTGTAACAGCAACTGAGATGCAGAAGTTTTTCCCTTGTTCTCGATCCTGGACAGGCACCTGCTTATCTGTTCTGTTGGCAGGTTGCTCCACTTCACAAGGCTGATGGGCAGCCAGGAAAGAATGATTGGTTGGTCTAGTACGGCAGTGTTTTGAAATGCATATTAACCAAGTCGGGAACCTGAACTGTCAAAGTGCCGAGAAAAATCCATTAAAAATTCTGCCCAACCACAGATGATGGTTTTTAATGGAAGCCTAAATGCTGCCCGAGCCTGGCTGCTGGTCTAGGCCACAGTTAATTACAGTATGTTCACCAGCTGCCTCAATCTGAAAGCAGACCTTTTTTTTTTTCTTGTAGCACATGCACAGTCTGACTGACTGACTGACTGGGTGTGGTGAAGAGCAACTTTCTCTTGTATGTGAGGAGAAAATAAAGAGGATCTCATCTGTTCCTGTTGTCTGAGGAAAGTGACAGTGCATTAATCTGCCAGGCTGCTCCTCACCTCTAATGAAGTCTGTGAAGAATCCCTTTTAATTAAGTGCAGGGGCTGGGGTCGATGCCTCTCCTTCTTCATTAGAAGAAAGGATTTCTCCCGTCTCACAACTGCCAATGAGCGAGGTGGTGCTGGCGATGGACACGTCTCTCACTTCACCGCCCAGTCTATACGAAAGAGAGTAGGCGGAGGTTGAAAGAGAGGGGAAACTAGTTTATGCAGAGTGTTGCCTCTGACTCCTCCATATGTGAGATTTTCTGCTCTGCCTCTTGGGGAGGTACTTATGATAATCCATGGCAATGTGAGGCATTAGTCCACCAGCTTAACAGAAGAATACTTCTGATAGGGCCACTCATACTAGAGTAGACTCTGGTTATTGAACTGCAGCTGTTGGCCTGCGAGGAAAAGGTTAGCGGCCTTAAACATTTGCCTAGAGAGTTAAGTTTCTCTTTATGATTTAATTCAGTGTGGCGTTTGAACCTAGCAGGTCATCCAAGGCTAAGTGTTTTTCTTGTTGAATAATTGGCAAATTAACTGCTCAAGAAACTCATTCTGTCTGCAGCCTGTTTTTTCTTCTTCCTAAATCTTAACTCTCACCTTTTTGAGTCAAGTTAGAAATGAAACATTACTAAATGAAAGTTAAATGAATATCGGCCCTTGACAGACGCATGCTGTAAGGTGGTGTGACACATGCTTTCACATTTCCTCAGCAGCAATTGTTGCAAGCAATGAAGCGGTGCATGGAGCAGATCAGAGGCTGAAGTGTACCCTTCCTGCGCTTTAGATGGCTGTCAAGGATTAAATCAGTTTCTCTACGTCTTACCGCATCTCTGTAGACTCCAGCACCATTGAATACACATTTAGCAGGGATTTCTGGACAAGCAGATGGGATTCATGCATTCATTTTCATCTAACCTTTGAGTTGTGGCGCAGCTGTAATGCCGCTGTACGAGTGTATTGCGCAGTATTGATCAATAGCCTATGTGTGCGATATGGATATTGAAGTGTTTTTCATCATTTGCTTCTGAGATTTGCATGTATGCAAACACATGCTGTGAATTATGGGGGAGGGGGTGAAAATGCCCCTATGAAATGCACTAATTATGGAATAGAAATGCTCCATAGCTTTATAGTTAAGCTTATACTTTCCACTTCATGTGAGCCTATAAGGCACAGGAATTCATACTCCTTTCAGACACACTGTAAATGAAATGGAACTAGTTGAAGTTTGTTGCTGTTATCTAAAGCTGACATATTTTACAGGCTCGGGAGTATATAGCTACATACAGTGTTGGTAGCTATGTATTAATAAAGGCAATGGTGCATGGTATACAACCTGTGTGTGTGTGGCTGCACTGCCTCTGTTTCACTCACTGAGCACAGTGTACAGTTTGACTCTCGCCACGATAATCTGAATGATTTATGGCGTCTCTCTTGCCGTTAGCCACTCTGCTGCTTCATGGCGACACATGGTTGGAGCGCCGCTATTCAGCTTGGCCTTCAGGCGAGGAAGAGTAGTCATAAAGAATTCAGTTTTCTGCTGGTTGCCATTAAATGTCTGTCAGCATTTTTATTTCATATTGTGTGTCATTCCAGCTACAGGCTACTGAATGAGTTTTTTTTCCTTGTGTCCTATAGGAGCAGACTGTGGCTCTGAGGAGGGAGGGGAGGGGAGTGGTCCTGGACTGCCACTTACCTCATCTGATAGGAATTGATGAAGACCTGCTCAGCACTGGAGTCAGCCTGTTTTATTTGAAAGTGAATAGAGCATTTTTCATGATTCCGAAAGTCTAAATTTTTCCCAGAAATCATTACAACCCAAGGTCCAGTGCTTTGGTTAATTGCTCAGCTTGTCCAACAACAGCTTGCACATTGTATCATGACCTTTTAATCTTTACTACAGGAGGGCAGAACCCTGATCGGGAGTGACGAAGCATCATGCAGTCAGGGTATTGGTAAGTCAGGGTTACTACGCTATATTCCCTGCTGCTGTTTATCTGTTGGCCTGAAAATAAGCAGTATTTCTTTTTATGCTTTCATATTTAATTGTATTGCAGTGCTTCATGGGCCCGGGCTTCTCTCTGAACATTGTGTGCTTGAGAACCATGCTGGGACCGTGACTCTGATCCCTCAGGATGGTGCGCTATGTTCAGTCAATGGCTCTGTGGTAACTGATCCCTGCCAGCTGACTCAGGGTAAGCATTTCTGCAAAGCTAAGAAATCCACTCCTGATATTCTTTAATGAACATGGCGGGGAGGGAGCAAGGCATGTCTGTAATAATGAAGATTTCTCACAATTATTTGGCTGGTGGCAGGCAATAACACTCTCATCCATTTTGAATGCAGTTATATGAGATCACTGCATCACATCTGCAAATGAAATCCACTTTATGTCCCCGGCTCCCCCACGGCAGCACTCAGGGCATGAGTAGATTGTGAACACAGCTCTCTACAGGGCAGATGCCATTTCTCTTACTAAACATTTTGAAGGGCGAGAGGCCCTGGACAAAGCTCCAGACAAAGCCCCAGGCCCTCCATTTAATTGGCAGATGGAGTTGATAGGGCCGACAGGTTTGAAGTGGGCCGGAGCATTAACCTTTCAAAGGACAGAAGCGAGCCGAGCTGAAACTCCTGCCCCCCTGAGCAGACCCTGCTTGCCGGGGCTGGGAGCTTACTGCCTCCTCATCCACAGTGCTTTGCTTTCCAGAGATAAAAACTGCAGACAGAGCCAGGCAGCGCAGGGCCTGGCTACGCTAGTCTCTTTTATAACCATTTCAATTTATCCAATATCCCCTTCAGAAACGGCCGCATCTGAAGCTATTTTCTTGAACAAATGATAGTAATTTTCAGTCCAACAGCAGCTGGAATCCATCACCGGCTGCCCTCTCAGGTGCTTTGTCACTCGTCAGAAGTCATTAGTAGTAGCAAGATTAGTATTTGCTGCGCTGAGAGAGGAGGAGGAGACCTCGGAAAATCTGCGGATGTGTCCATATGAGCGGGAGTCTGATATATAAACTCTAATATCACTTCAATTCTATTGCTTTACAAGACTTCTCAAGTTTCCTTGGAACATTTTCTCTGGTAAATTATCCCCCTGGTCTGCCAGTCACATTGCAGATTGTGTTCTTCATGGCAATTTGTTCACTTTTCCTCAGCAGAGCAAAATGTTGCAGAACTCTTGTGCTATTTGTCAAGTTTTCCCATGTTTAGTGCAGACGGGAAGATTGCCATGGCCAACATCTTTTGCTCCTCAGCTTATTGATGCATCATAGATACTGTGACACTCCTATGTCTGCCAGGTGTCACCACCATTACTGCCACTTGCATCTTTCAAGAAACAAATCACATTTAGCCTCTGCCAGCATGTCTCACAGTGTAATGCTTTATTCAGTGATCTGCACAGCATTTATACTAAATTTTAAAGTTTAATTTGGTGAGTGAGTTGGTGATTTGGCACTTTTTTTTCATGCTTTACCCCATCTAATTTTTCTCTCTAGGTGCTATCACACAGCTAGGAAGAGGAACCATCCTCCGGTTTAACCACCCAGCTGAAGCTGCCCAGCTCAGACAGACACGGCAGGTACAGACATCCACCCAAGCTACAACAGACAAACCCTTTTGTGTTCATGTACCATTTGCTGTTTTTTGTAAAACTAAGGGAGAAAAAGAAAAGATGCTGCACATTTCCTTCTGTAAAAGCAAGTCAGCATCATGCACTCGTTTCTATAACTACAGCTGTGATACCTGCTTCCTTCAGCAAACATTGTTCACAGTTGAACTCTCATTCACACTTCCCTCCAAATCAGAAACGCAACAACGTCTGCATCGGTGTGATCCGTGCCGTTTCTTTTCTGATCAGAATAAGAACTACTGCTACTGCTTGTTTTTGCCTGTTTAGCATGAAACTCTACTTCTTGGTTCTCATTAATTGGCTCACAAAAAAGCGGCGGACCTGCACATCAAGAAAAATCTCTCCACAATGTTGAGCTGTTTTCAACCTCAGAAGCTTTCTGCTCTTCCTGAAAGGAGGCCAGGTGCAGCAGCTTTCAAAACAGGCTGCTTTTCGTCCTGCTTGCAACAGCTCCCTCTTCGCTTTTCATGTGTTTTTAAAGAAGCATTGTGTGAGTGCACCCTTTTCTCCTGAGAAAGAACCAGTTTTTCTCTCCAGTAATTTTGTTAATGTTCAAGCATTATTGACAAGTGTGAGCTGCATAGACCTGAGTGGGTGTAAGAATAAAAACCCATGAGGGTTTATGCTCTCGGAAGGATTAGATCATTTTTAAATTTAGCAAACAATGGCTTAAATGTGAAATGTTTAAACTTGGAAATGGAAAGTTTTACCGCAGTTTGTTGTGGTGTCAGAAGTATCAGTGTGTGCTGCTGGTGATTTATCTCAACCAGAGAATACTCTGATGTCTCTTATATTTCTACAGAGATATGAAGAGATAAATTTAATATCAGTAAACTTGTACTAAGGAGGCCACAACAACCAAATTTCTCTTTATGAATAGTGCCTATGCAAAACATTGTTTTACAACACCGAATCATGATGTAATTAGGATTTTATTACATGGATCAACAGAAGAAAAAAAAATTCTAATGTCAAAATAAGACAGATTGCTACACCTAAATCATTATTTCTGCAGCCATTTGTCTTTAGACGTTGCCGTATGAGCAGAATGGAGCTCTGTGCACAGTTGAAGTGGGACAAGTGATTTCTTGTTAAATACAACAGTATCTGTGCAGTGCAACTGCTGCTTAGTCAATGGCTTAGCAACAGCTACATCATGAGGGCAAAAGGACAGTCCAAAGTGTTGCCAAATTTACTGAAAACTACCAATTAGGAGACGGATGCAAAAAACTGCAGTTAGATCAGTCAGTCTAAAGCTGCTCACACCAACCATTCTCAAAAAACTGAGTCTCTGTGACAAGAGCAATACGAAGCAAGAGTCCTGTAGACGCTCTGAAAGAGCTGCAGGCTTCCATTCCTGAGATGGGAGACACTGTGCATACAAATACTGCTGCTTGGCTGCTTCACAGCTTTATAGCAGAGTGAAAGTCGCTGTTCAAAAACTCCTGTGACATGTGGCTTATTGTTTGTCAGGGGCAATTAGAAACAGTCCAAGAATGTTTTATACAGTTATAAGTAATGAACAAACATTGACAGTTGCATAATTTGATAATATTGCTGAAATATTCATATTCGCTGTGTTTTGAAATTAAGCCCTGGTCTACTATCAATTTTCAGTCAAGGTTAATTTAGAATACGAAAGAAAATGACTCGATCAGTTAATAGACTGTAAAGCCCGCAGTCCCCTTTCAGCATTTCTTCCTGTGCTTCGTTTTA
Organism: Chelmon rostratus; assembly: GCF_017976325.1. Lineage (NCBI taxonomy): Eukaryota > Metazoa > Chordata > Actinopteri > Chaetodontiformes > Chaetodontidae > Chelmon > Chelmon rostratus. The sequence continues at coordinate 9,606,406 of NC_055668.1, read as the reverse complement.
TGTTGTGCTCTGCCTCTGTTTTTTTGACAGCTTTCTGCTCTCTGCATTATGAAAATTGCATATTATTACAGCCGAGTAAAGTGCAGATATCCAGGCCCCGCTGTGGTTCCAAGAAGAGCCTTTGCCATTCATTTTTAACATCGATTCCAAATGCGAGATGGTCTCAAGAGTTCCTCATTTCGTTCAGCCTGAATATGTGCCAGCTCACCCAGAATGCGTAACTGTTGTGCAAAGAAGTGGCTTTTAAAATAGTCACAAATTGTATAACGTTCCCTCTTAGTTTTAGAGTGATAATGCAGAAACCCTCGAAGGGAGCGGTGCTAAAGATAAGCTATAAAAACTACAATAATGGACCAGGTTGAACACTGCAGCTGCTCTCTTGCCAGGCAAAATGTGCAACCCTTTTATTTTGGGAAAATGAGATCGTTTCATGCTGCTTACCCTCATTTTTTGGAAGAGCTTCGATTTATCAGATATGAGATTCTGAAATGAACAAAATGTCTCAAAAAGCTCTTCAATCTACCCTCTTATGTTCTGTGTCATGAATACTGATGACATACTGTATGTACTATAATTAAACCATTGTATAATTGTAAACCTACTGTAGCCAGCTGTCAGTCATTTTAACACTCAGATTTTCATTTCACACTGCTGTCTCATTCTGTTGTCTGCAGAGCGGGCTGCCATCTGCCGTCAGCCTGTACTTGACTGACATGTCCAAATCTACTGAGAATCTGTCCAAGGAGATGCTGCAAAATCCAGGGTGAGACTTCTTCAGACATAGTTTTACAGCTCTCTGCACTCTGTGACCCAAGCATAACTGACCCCACTCCACCTCAATCTCCCCAATGTGCCTGCTTATTGAGCAGCATTCATCGGGCAGGTAGACCACATCAAAGCTATAAATCATGGCAGCGTTTCTGTGGCGAGAGGTGGGAACATGCAAAAAGCCATTCTGCGGTGCTTCATGCTGAGCCAGTGGAAATCACAGCAGGCCTGTATCCTACAACCGAGGGCATGTCCCAGAATGGCCTCCACTTCTGTAGGTGGAGAAATGCCTCGTGTCCCTTTTCCAAAATCACTGCAGTGCATTTGAAGTTCAGCGTTACAGAAAATTCCCAGAGTGCTCTTTAAAAAAACAGCAAAAAGGCACTGATGGGAAGCAAGATCATTCCTCTTGTGCTTTGCTCCACTTCCAGCAGATCCAGCTCACATTAGGCCTTTCTCAATCTGCCTTCTTGTCAGTATTTGTGAAATGTCATTAGTCATGGCCCAAGTAGCCTCCCGCCCCAGTTCCACATCCACATTTATCCTGGAGGGGCTCATCCTCTGCTCATTTTATCAGTGATTCTTTGGCAGTTGACTTGTGTGACTTATTGACAGTATACAAGTGTCCCAGTATGTATTTACAAGTGGCACTGATGTCTCTGTATTACGTAAGATGTAATGTTTTCCTAAACTTTGCCATCAGAGTTGAAACCTAATATGTGGCTGTTAGTAAATTAGTATGAGTGTATGGTATTAAATATCATTTTAATGTAAAATACACATCGTAGTGATAATAAAAGATTGATCTAATAGTCAATGCTGATGAAAGCTCTGTAAAAACTTATAGCGTGGTTTGAGATGATTTTATCATGTCAAGTTTCTCACAGATAATGTGTGACCTGAAAAGAAAACATAGACTGGACCGGCTCTTACCTGGAAACATGCCATCAAGATTTCTTAAGATGCTATAATCACATAAAAACTCAATGTACTGTGGCTTTAAACAGTGACTGTATTACTGGTATCAGCAGTAGCTCCATAGCCCACCTAAATCAAACTTCACTTTTTAAACACTGTAGCCCACCAAACTCTGAGAAACATTATGTTAATGTGACTGATCTTTATACCCCGCCGCTGCCTTGGAACTGAGTGACAGGCCATTGATCCGTCAGTGTCCCAGTGTTCATAGAATTAGGGACCAAAATCCAATTCGCTCTCTCATGATTCACCACCCGCTGAAGTAGTGAGCAATTTGAGACCCCAGCCCTCCCCAGACTCTCCTGATCTGATAACCCTGATGTTTTACAGCATGTGGAGTTGTCTGACATGTAATTTCCCTCACAGTGCAGTATCTCCAAAAACACTGAGCTTCTAGCTCAGGTGATTCATACTGCTTTCTGACACTGCCTGGATATGAAAGGGTGAAAAGATGTGTACATAGAGTATTACTACAAGGCTACCATTAGTCAAGTACACCAGCTGCTGTCTTCTGCTGCATCAGAAACGCTCGGTTTATGGGTGGAAGATGAAGAATAGAAGTCAGCAGGAGGTGGTGGTGGACGGAGAGTCAAGCTGCTTGATTGAAGTCAGTAGGTGTTAATGGCAGATGAGCACCTACAATGTGGCAGTACAGTACATCGCAAAATACACTTTGATCATTAGATTCCTCTTTGGGGTTCAATTTTTACTGGACATGCACCATGAAATCTAAAATGGTGCATTCATTTTTGTCTTTTTTTTAAAATCTCCTCTCACCTGGAAAGATGAACCATCATGATTCAGTGACGACAGGCAGTGAGGAAAATGTCTTTCATCTCTCATTGCTTCGATATGTATTCCATCCTTGTTCTGCTTGTTGTTCGGATAGCAAATACTCCCTTGCAGCAAGGACAGAATTGATCTGTCAGTTTGCCCAATCATCTTTGAAATAACCCTCAGCAGTGAGTAAGAGCGAATAATTTGAATTCAAGCGGTGGCTATGGGTATCTGTTCAGCTCTGGGAGTGACACGAGATATCAATGAACTGACCTGCGGTTGCTTAAGGGGGTGCTCCATCGCAACAAAAGCAACCTGCCTATTATCGGCTACATCAGTTGGATCACACGCTTTCTCGCCCGAGAGTTTGAAGTGGAAGAGACTAAGTGCATTAACAAAAGGTCTGACCTGCTTCTTACAGGGGGAACGCTTCACACTTCTGTGCTCATCCAGATCTTTTGATTCGCTGATTTTGAAATGCATTTCTGTCATCTGAATGCAGATTTTCTTGAACCTTGCCTCTAACCCTGTAAGGCCCACTGTTGCAAAATTACAACATCAGTTTCAACTATACTCACAAAAAGAATTGTAATTTTTTTAAAGGCCATTTTACATAGTCAGTGGGTCCTATTATTTAACCCTGCAATACTATTGGATGGTAAATATGTTTATAGGTCCGGCCATCAGGCCACGAACTCACACAACTTTGCACGTATTTGGGCCTTACAGGGCTAAACATGTTTGGCTGTGTCTGTTATGTCAGAATGACATGTTTTTGTATCGTATTCACAAGTCCCACATGTTACCTTGTAGTAGAAGTTTGCCCACTGTGTTTGATTCATGCTTTATTAAATGGACTGTGTGGCAGGGACAGTGTGCTGGAGCCAGGGTAGAATGCAGCTCTTTCAAACCCAGCAAGTCCAGACTCTGAGAGTCAAGTGATGGAGCGGGCCAGCTGGTGTTTGACCCATGTGGCTTTTAATGGCCACCTTAGCTCTGAAAGTCCATCATCTGACAACCCTCCCAGTAACCTCCATCTCTGGCCAGAGAGCCAAGTGGCAACTTTCCTCTTTGCCTCCTCTGGCCACTGACAGGCTGTTGTTCAGGAGCTTGAACCTCCTGCATTAGTGTTTTTACACTGGTTAATGTCCATCACTCTGGGAGCTCCTGTGCCACTTAATGTGTCCTACCACTAGCTTTAGTGCAGCTAGAATAATCTTACCAGCAAACCTATGTAGCTCTGAAGGCTGTGTGGTTTGTTTTCTTTGCCGTGCCACTTTACTTTGAGCCGCTCTTTTCAGTCAACATCCCAGGCTCCTCTTTCAAATATCTGGGATGGAGTTTCATAAAACAGCCACAAAGTGAACTGGACATGTTTGAAAATATGGAATGAGATGTGTTAAAGGGCACGTTTGAAAGAAGTGGGACTTCTCATATCACGTGCACAGCATGCTTCATTAAATCCGTGCGTGTTTGTGTGTACATGTATGGTGTGATGACTAGGAGGATGGAAGAAAAGCTCAACCAGCAGGAGGTGGACTGGCAGCAGGTCCAAGGAAGCTTGAACAGACGCAACCGGGACATCAAAAGACTTTCAAAGGAAAATGGTTGGGCTCCCCATCAACAGAGAGCAGAAGAGAAGACAAAGGGGGCAGAGATGGAAGAAACTGGCAATGGGTACGTTAGGGGGAGGAGAACTGTGCTCTCTGCGGTGATGTTAATGAATCTGTTGTTTGTGTACCAGTTTTGTTCAGTCATTCCACAGCAGGAACAGCGTAAACCTCTGCATGTGAGCACAGAGTGTGACTGAAAGACATGGTATCCAGAAAATGTGGTCAGGTTGTTAGACTGGGGATCCCAGATCAGTGTTCCTCCATTTATTCATGTGAGCAGACAAACATCGCTGAGTACAGGACATCCTCTGCACTGATCCTCAGGATCTGCAAAAATCCTTTAATCGTCAGGAGGACCTGAGCTGGTGTTCCTCTTGTTGATGTTGTCAATGCCGTAGTGCTCCCGCTTTCCCCCCTCGTCAACCTGCAGCAACACACAAAGCTCAGCCAAAGCCGCTGTTTACTGTCAGAAATCATTCTGAGCTGTATATTTGGTTTCTGCTCCCCCCTCTAGAGTGCTGAGTATTGTATGTAAATCCTCAAATCAACATGCACAGATTCTATTTAATTTCACAGCTAGTAGAGTGGCTCTAATCTCATCCAGCCATTTTGGCTGTTTGCTTTTCAAATCTAATGGATGATTTTGTGAAGGCGGGAGGTTTGGGGGTTATTGCAGTCCTGTCTTTTGCCTGCGAACAGTTTGAAGTCTCCAGTGTCACACCACAGCAAATAATTCAATTTGCTTTTGAAAACAAAGAGCCTAGCAGCATGTATAAGCATATAAACACAGCTGTATTGTGCACATACCTCCTCATATCAAAACACAATTTTTGTTTTCTGATTGATTATGAAATGCATTATTTCGTTCTTGTGTCTTCACGGTCCTTTTGTTTCAGCCAGAGGGAAATGCTGACTGCAGAGACAGCTGAGTCCAAAGTGCCAAGCAGCTGTCTTCCCTCTGCCAGAGTGGAGAAGCTCATGACAACCGTATGTACTCACAATTTTCTAGAGTTGCAAATCACAGTCTTGATTAAATATAATAAATAATAAGAGTGTTATCAATATGCCATGGGTAGTTTCTGCATGGAATTAAGTATGACTTCTTTTAAGAAATTGGATAAGGCTAAAGCACAGTGTGCAAATAGTGAGACTTTGTTCTGCAGTTTCCGTTTATTGCGACACTGTATTGCCACCATGCAACTGAAGTAGTAGTCCCTTTTGTCTTTGCAAAGCAGAGCAAATGTCAATACCCACCCCCCACTCCAGCCAAACCCAATACAGATTTTTATGAGGCATGAAATACTTTTTCCCTTGGCTTGTTGTGTTTGTTTATTATGCACATATTTAAACCCTGTTACACTTTCCTGTAGGGGTTTCAAAGAAAATGACACTCATTTTGTGAAAGCATATTGCAATGAGAGAGCTTTTGAAATATCTCTTTCTATATGTAGCTCGTTGTTCTTCAGTCCATTTTCCTGGGCATGTATTTATGCATTCAAATATGATTGAATACGTAAGTGTATGTTTTAAATGGGGTTGGGTGAAATAGTTATTTCAGTTCCTTCACAACTGTGGTAATTTTTTATTAGTAAAGCAACTGGATTTTTCAATTACTGTAGATAATCCTTTAAGGTTTTATTCCTCTTTGTTTCTCCTTTTCTCATCCCCCTACACAATATAAACTAGGCCATACCTGGAAAATATCCTGTCCCTCACACTGGTTTTGATTTAGATGGAGACACATTACAGGGTGGGGTAAGCACCAGGGATGACCAGGAGCAGGAGAGGGACTTGTGTCATAAATCAGCGACAGGGCTCATGTCTGAGTGGCCTTGGAGGAAAGCTCAGAGCGGGGCTGGAGTTGCAAGTTATATGGGAGAGGTGGTTTGGTCAGGGGATGCCAGCCTCCAGCAGACAAGTGTCCTGGGCCCGGGTGATGGATGTGGCATGAAGCCAGAGGGGAATGCTAATGAGATCCAAGGTGTCATGGCTGACTGCTACGAGGGGAGACCTGGCTCTGGTGGGAGCTCATTAGGCAGCGTGTCCCACCTGCAGAACCGTGGAGGAACTAGCTCCACGTCCGTCCTCCCACAGACCGGCACTCATTCTCAGCTCAACAAAAAGCCTCTCAGCAGTCAAGCAGCCTCCCCTCCACCTGAGGAAACTACCTTCGAGGGCCAGTTTGGCTGTGAGGAGATGGATGAATCTGGAGGTTTGAGGGAGATCCCGGGAGTGCACATGAAAGAAACCGCAGCAGCTGCAGTTCAAAACTCAGGGCTGCGCTCTTTGGTCAGCAGAGTTTCTTGGATTGTCCAGGATGCAGCGCGTCTCCTCTGGAGCTCTCCCACAGTATTGCAGCAAGTCAGGGAAGAGGGACTACAGCCTGTTGGGGCCCGCTGGTCCAGACATGTTGTCTCTCTAGCCATGGAGAGCAATGTCGTGTCTGTAGTGAAGGACAGCCAAGTGTTCTCCATGGTTAAAGGGAGCTTTGTCTTCTCTCTGTTCAAAGATAGTCACATTATTTCCATGGTGAAAGAACTTCCTTTCGCACAGCACATCCAGATGGAGGTAACTCAAAACCTTCAGCCCGACGAGGCAGCTCAGATGATTCAAGGCTGCATTAACCCAGACACCGAACAAGTCCCAGTGCTAACACCAACCCAAACCTTTAGCAAGGCAGAAGAATTACCAGATGTGTCGTCAATGCCAGGAAATATCTGGACAAGGAAGAGGGGTATCAGAGGTATGCGGTTACAAGAGCAAGACGTGACTGGTTTTCATGCAAAACAAGGAGACAAACTGATCACAGAGCTGTTGCCAGTGAAACACATCAGTGAGCCAGAGGTTACCCACGTACCTGAAGACAAAGATCAGGCATCAGAGAACTCCAGGACTCTGCTGAGCAAAACGGATGTCAAAATCTTTAGTCAAACATTGATAGAATTTCCTGATTCCCTTTTGAACCTGCAAACCGTGTCATTACTAGACCTGATGGACACGTTACAGTCCGTCACCCCCACCTCAGTGCTCACCTTCCAGAAGATTATAGCTCTCTATTGGCTGAATGTTGCTAAATACAGCCAACCTGAGCTCCGTCCAGCCCTCCTGATCCTGGTAGAGACCGGCCTCTACACCCTGACCGCTGACTCTGGGCTCCTGGGTTTGTTTCATCACCTCCCCTTGTTGCAGCTGAGGGAGATGCAAATAAGCTTAGCAGGCCACAGTCTGCGTTTGATGGGCGATAAAGAGGAGAGCATCCTGGATGTGTACACCTACAGCCAGAAGCTTACCAAAGAGCTGTGCTGGGACATACTTGGTATCATCTGTCCTGGGGACAACAGGGTCTCTCAGCACCCTCTGCTCCATGGAGACTTGATGAAGATGTCTTTAGACTGGCAGACCTATGTGCCTGACCTGGTGCTGGATGCTGGTTTGAGGGTTTGCAGCCAGTTTCAAAAGAATATTGCTGATCTGGTCTATCTTCTTCATAGCAACATGGCTCAAGAAGCAGTCACTCTGGGAGATGTGCAGCTGCTACTCTACACAAGTGTAGGTGTGTGCATCCCCCCCAGCAGCCGCACTGAGCCTCTGGCCCAGCTTTTGCTTACTGGTACCCACCTTGGCCTGGTGTGGGCGGATGCTCTCTTTCACCCAGCTTCACGCGCCGTCACCACAGTGCCCTGCCGTCCCCAATTCCATGACTTAACTCTTCGTCAGCGCTCAGATGTGCGCTGCGTGCTGGTGCATGATGAAGACAAGCGCGGAGCTGTCAGACTGGATGTAATCCTAGCAAATGTGAGGGGCAGGGGTCACCCTGAAAGCGTGACTAAGGCAGCTACCCCGCCTGCACATGCTTCAAATTCATCTCCGCATGCAGAAGTGTGGAAATTAACTTTCAGTTGCTCCTCTGAGGCCGCCTGCCTGATTAATCACTTGTCAAATGTCTGATCAAGGACTGAACAGCCAGTAATGAACAGCCCAGCTTGAAAACTCTCACTCACAGGGAGCAATGGCAAAAGTGCATCCCAAACAGACGGTGCAAAGGACAGCTTCACTGTTAAGTGACAGTGAAAACTATGACCTATTTTTGAAGTTTCTGTGTTTTCTAGACATTTTTTGTCATTTTAATATTGCATGGCTTTAGCACTTGAAGGTTTTATCTTTAAAACACTTGAATCCCTTTGTTCTTTCATTGTTTTTGTTCTTTAACCACTACCTCCCCATTATTATCTTTCTCAAAGAGGCTGTCAGTTTAATGTGGGATGCTTTGAAAAATTGCGAGTTAAAAGTTCAACACTGAGGATTAAAACCGTGTTTGTATCAGTTTCATTTCTTTCATGGGCGTTGTCATATTTTTAAAGGATTTTAGATTAGCAGTCTGACCAAATTATCACACGTGCTTACTCAGGTTGTACATATGTATGCCAAGTTGTTGCTAGTTTCAAATATTTTATATAAAAATAGATCTGTTGAAATGTATTTGTATGAATGTGTTGTGAAAATAAAAGGAAGGTAAATCCACCGCTGCTCTGCAGTTCTGTTTATCACTTAGAATACAGATAAGCTCTTATGGTTGAGGTTTTTAACTTGGGAAAACAATGAATTCAGAGTCTGATGCATTTCACTGCTTTCTCTAATGTCTAATATTTTGTCTTCTTATAATCTCCGTCAAGCTTTCTTTCTCTCTCCCCTCTTATCTGATGTTAGCTTTGGCGTAGGCTCCTTTTTTACTTTCAGCCTCTTCCTCACCATCTAGGACTTTGAATCTGTATTCCACTGTTATCCTGTTATCATCAAACTCACCTCTGGAAAAATATCTTAGTATCTGAGGTCAAGGTGATCCTCCACTACACAGTTACTACCTGCACAATTGCCCATTGTACACTATGAGACCTGCTTTAGGTTTTATAGGTTGATCATGCTGCATCTCTGAGAGAAAACTCAAGTCTGATTCACATCTAAGGAGTCTGAGTCAAATACTGTCTGCTCCTTTTCTTGACTGAATGACCCCATCCAGCATGGAAAATTACAGGGACAGTATAGTGCAATCAGTCCTCTTGTCTGCTCCAGCATGAAGGATGGAGATTTGGCCTTGACTGAAGAAACCCATCACACCTCGTAGCAGTGAGGTTTGAGCCAGGATGAAAGCTCAGGGATGTGAAAATGTTGTTTTTCTCCCTTTTTGCTCCAGACGGTTAATTAGCATTCAGACCATCTACTGTGTATCATGCCTTCCTGTGAATAAAGCATGAAAAACAAACCATAACCTGATATATTGAAGCAAGGCTAGTTTAATATAAAATGCAAAAAGCCCTTTCTCCTGCAGCTAAGACCATGAACAGTAGCAATATTTGGAAACGGTGGATTCAGCAGGCCATGAAATGTCATAAAACACTGATTATTAGTGATTGAGGAGTGTAGTGATTAATCTAGACTTGTCATATTGAATGTGGATTGGTGAGTTTCTTCCTTGAGGCACTTGGCTGACATCTCTATAACCTTTCCAGCTCTCCTGTTCCATATGTGACGCCTGCAGTGTGTGAAACGAGTTTGGGAATGTAAATCAAAGAGTTGTGAGTAATCTTTAATGCTACTGGTGAATTATTTCTCAACAACTGTCTAGGAGAATTAGAGGGTGAAGATCGAACTTTAGGAATTTATTTTTCTCCTCAAATGGCAAAACATTGTTTTGAGTTCACTGGCTAGTTTTTGTCTGAAATAGACATGAGCTCTTACTGGGCGCAAACTGGTTAAGGGGAAGCGCTCACTGTCAGTCAGCAGATACCCATACCCACCGGCAGGCTCCGAATCTCCAATCATTACTCTGTGTGATTTCCCACTGGGCTCTCGGGCCCTGATACGCACCGTCATTGACAGCACATAACAGGATAATTTGTTTACCTCCTCCGTTGGATACATGTGAACGTGATCTAGTCAGCTCTCTCACTGCTTAGCTGCTGATGGGCTTAATCTTTTTTCCCGTCAATCTTGATCATTCTGCCTGCCTGTAGTAGCTGCACGACCCACTGTGTAGGTGTAGATTGATCCTGATGATGTTTATTTTATATTTTAAAATTTGTTATGGACTGGCGTACTTAGAAACCACCACATGTATGTTAATTTATTTTGCCTGCAGAGTCAGTTTCCTGGTTACAAATTAGACTTCACTCCAGAATAAAAAATAAAAAAACCATCTTGTTAAGCCAAGAACCAATCTTTCAAAGAAGCTGGCTTCCCAATTTCACCTGGTATTAATACAAGGCCTTTGAAAAAGAGGCCAGCAGATCAGCAAAGAACATTATAATGCTGGTGGTAGTTTGCCCTATATTGCAAAGATAAAGCTGTGTGTGGATAAAAGCGATTTGTAAAACCTTGGACCAAACGCTGAAGTGCAGTGGCTGTAATTTTAAAGTGCACTTTTCAGTTGGAAAAGCAACTATTTATCACTTTATTCCACCAGAACAAACAGCTTTACACAGTGCATGAAACATGGAAATTTGACCCCCACCCCCACCGCTCCTCAGAACTGGTATTTCAATGTCACATAGCGGAACTGAAAGTGGAGCGTCAGGCAGGGGCAGAATATAGTGCTGCACATGACAAGACACATAGTATGCGCCATGGATGTAGCTATGTAAGCTCAGTGAAGTTGTTCTTACAGTGAGTAGAGTTGTCAACAGTGCTTTTCTCCACCTTTCAGTGCAGAGATTCGTCCATTATGAAAACTACAGAGTGCAAACGCCTCCGTTTGCGTGGCTTTAGTCAGCAGAGGTGCACACACCAACCAACATTCATGTCTTTTACTTTTACTTTTCTATAATACTGTATCTTTAACATCTGTCAACATGCAGATGTTAAGTCTGTCTGTAAAGTGTTAGATTAATGTCTGAATCTTATTAAAACGATCAGGTTTTACTGATTGTGTGACTTCATGGAAACATCAGTAGTGTTGTTGTGTTTCTTTTTCCACAGCTGGTTGTGTGTCAGATTCTGTGAGTTTATTAAACACCTGCAGCATCGCACAACAGCTGAAACGATAAGTCCTTTACATTGAGAGACTAATGTACGCATTTACGGATATGGCGCAGCAGCGTAGCTTTGGTCAGGAAGTGACGGTAAAAATTGTGCTGTATTCTGCTAAACATCCACACAGGCCAGATGTTCAATTCAATTTTATTTAAATTTTATTTATAGCGCCAACACACAACAAACGTTATCTTGTGACACTTTACATACATAGCAGCTCTATCATCGTCATTGTACTCTTTAATGTATAGAGACCCAACACGACCAAGCTATATAATTACAATAATATGTATATAATAATAGAAATCATACAAACAGCAACAGTGGCGTCAAGCAGGAAAAAGGCAGTAGGTGCAACCGTGATCCATGGGAACAAGATGAGAAAGCGCAAGGACTCCTGGGAAGAAAGTTAAAGTCACTAAGTGCTACTGCCATTGAATAATAGAAGTTTAAACACGCTGAAGTAGAAGGTTTTTATTTCCTGATTGACGGGTTATTTTTTATTTTGCAAATAGATTCTTGCAGATGACTTTATCTGGGACTTATTAGCTAGTAAACACAATGGGACCACAGCTTGAAGCCTTACCCTAGTCCAAGTTCAATAAAAACCCATAACAATACCACAGATACACATATTGATAATCGGGCGATGTATTGAAGCCACTCTTCTCGCTGGGCTGAACTGGCTGCTGTAGTATCTGCAAACTCTGCAGAAACTACTAAAATCTCCAGCTGCTATGAACAATCTAATCGTGCTGTGGAGCACATGTGTGTTAGCGACCTGCCTGCTACCTGTCGAAACACCTTCAGGTCAGAAGTGAACTTTGGAGGCAGACATTGTGTAATGTGTGTGACCGCAGCTGTCCTTTTTTTTTATCTGCTGCGATGTCAGGGGACCACAGCATCACTTCAACAATCCCGGTGCTTGCTGCTTGCGCTAACATGTTTATTCCTGGCTCCTTAAGCAATGACTGTTATCAGCAAGTTTGAGGTGCTTGTAGCCAGATATTTCTATGCTCATGTTCCTCACACTGTTAATGAGCTTCTCTTGGTACTGTAGCGCCTTCTGGTGTGAATGTCGAAAGTTTCCTCTGTAACTTTTTGTTTTGTTTGGTGACACACTTCAAGGTTATACTGTGTGTGAATGGATTTTAGACCAGGTGTACAGGTGTACAGTCATGAATGCTCAGTTCACTGAAATACTCAATATATATTATATATACTACAATATATTGGTGCTACTTATACATGCACTGCACTCTTTAATATGTGATGTGAAGCAGTAGGGCTTCTATACATGTTCATTAGTACATGAAAACCAAAACCACATCAGTCCTCTCTTTTTGAAGGTTTTATGTCAAGGGCATTTTTTCAAGTTACATTCCAGCTGAGTGGAGGCCTTTTGAATGTCCAGTGTGTGACATTTAAAAGGCCTCCACTTAATTTCAATCATTTCACTCAATAGCAGCAGAACGTAATTAACGTCATCACTATATTCGCATCTAATGACGGCAAGTGTTTGCCAGCAATGGCTGGTTTTATCCAGGCCTCTGATGCAACGTGTTGGGCATGAGCCTCAAAGGAGACGGACACAATGGCGACCTGAATGTCACTGGCATCTTTGAGCGGCGCTCATTTGTGAATGTCTGTCCGCAGGCCAGAGAAAACTCTCTGCCCTCTAGAAGGATGAGTTTGTCACACAGTGTCATTTTTAAATTGGACTCCATTTCTCCCTGCCCACCCCTGCTCAGTTTTGGACCTCACATGAACTTCATTAGCATTTGCAGGAACTGCAAGACATTTACCACCATGGATTGTGACAGATTTCACAAGCTCAATTTTACTGTTGCCCTAGGGGGGAAGAGGCAGTGCTCACCATCTGTTGATCCTGACTGTACCTCCATTAGAGGCTGCCGTTCTGCCATTGCTAACAGTCCTGTGACAATTCTGGTATCTAAATGAATGCTTTAATTGAGGTTTGATTGTGCTAGAAGTTGACACATTTCCTGGGTCTATATAATGCACATTAAGTCATTAGACGTCAAAGTTAGTTTTAAAGTTCCTTAGCTTTTAACAGTTTTGTCACTATCAACCTTTGATCTATTTCTGAACTTTGTTATTAAAGTTGCACTCAACTTTCTATGATCATATTTTCCTTCTGGAAAGTTGGCAGGTGAGTAAGGTAAGACATTTGATTTCATCTAGATTTTTGTCAAATAGCTGTTGGCATGGGGGCAATACTGGTGGAGTTCGCTGTAGACTGATTGTAGGGGAAATCACTTTGATCTGTCGGCCACATACGTAAATGCCCAAGCTTGGCCATTACTGCACTGATTGTGGATGGCGTCTTGATGCAGGTGGTGATGACTGGGTGTTGGCATCAGAGGGGTAAGCTTAAGATGATGTTACGTGGGAGCTGCTGACTGGTCTAATAAAAAGCTCCAAAATAAATGTTTGGCTCTTTTGGATAGCAGGAATGGGAGTTTTGCCCTTTTTTGATTTGATGTATGACATTCTGAAAATGAAAAACGATTCTAAATAAATAGTAGCGTAAGAACAAGTAATTCATGAAACTTTTGACTAAGTTTTAGTCACTGCATCACTGCTATGCATTGTTCAGAGGCCCGGCTCTGTTGGTTTGCTTATTTTGTTTGCAACACTTACATAAAAAGTTTTTCAGTTACGCTTGCGGCTAATTAGCTTTCAGCTTGCCTGTGTCGCTACTTTTGCGTTATTCATTTACTCAGAAATTGAATGTGCAGCTCACAAGCTAAGACTCAGAAAAAGCAGCCAAGTTCATGTTTGTGCCAGTGGCGGGGCAACGCAGCCCCTTGACACCTCAAGTATTTCTGATTATGCCGTAATAAAATGAGATAGAGGTGCCGTGCAGCAGGTCGCACAGATGAGTCGCTGCTCTGAGTGGATGTGCTTTTACTTGATTTTCTTAAGTCTCCCATAAAAGTTGGAGAAAGGGACAGAACTTCAAATATTCATGAGTAGGGCTCAGCCGCAAGGCTTTCCACATACTCCACAAAATAAACTTGAAAAGGAGTTAAAGACGGCATATTCTGTAAAAAAAAAAAAAAAAAAGACCACAAGTAAATGATATTGATTTACAGCGACCATATATAATGCTTTACAAAAAAAAAAGCACATTTGAAGTGTTAATTTGTTTGCCTTATTTTTGTAAGATGTGCCTTTTCTGTGGTTAGTGCCACCATAAATATGTTGGCATTTTGTAGTTGTGTACCCTTCAGTAAACCTCAGTCCTCTGAGTGTCCAGTCCAAAGGGTCGACTAGTGGATGATAAGTGTGGTTGACTTTCAGACGGTGTTGCTACTTGTATACACACCTCATGACAGCACGGTTCATTTAGAAGGACTCTGGCATACTGTGCATACTTCTATTTTAGCGGCGGCTTTGTTTCAACTTCTCACTTCATTCACAAGCAAATGATCGTGCCATCGGCATGTAAATGCTGATTCAATCTGAGCTAAAGTCAGCGTGTGTGATTAATACTGTGAAAATCACAGAAAGTGAAGTGCCTACTGTTTATGAGCCGAGCAACAGGGAATATCAATCAGCAATCACAGCAGTGTTGTTGTATGTTCTGATATTGGTCAATAATGTGATTAGATTTGGGCGTTGTGTGCTTGGGCATGTGCCTGAGCTGCATGTCCCGACGGTATACAAGACAAAAGTATTCACGGAAAAATCATTAAGGGTCATCAAAGTAATCGACCACCAGCCAACAACTTGTAACAACTCTGATAAATCTCTGCCACGGCTTATAGAGGCCTGTAATTGAAACAAATAATAAAGCCAGATACTCACAATAGAAATAAGTAAGCTTCTTCATTAGAGAGCCAGCTAAAATAGAAGCAATGTATCACAAATGCAATTTGCTTTAATAATAGTGCTTTGTCATTTAGCTTAACCAAGTGGCTTGTGATAATGATTGCTTACTTGTACTGGCGCACCGTCCTCCATCGCTGAGCAGGTGAATTAGTTGGAACTTTTGTACCAAAAGAGATTTACAAAGTGGCTTATGAAAGCATGAAATCCCAGGACCCAAAGTAATCATTCATAATTGCTATTGTTCAACAACCCTATCAAAGCTTTGTTGCCATAGTGTGGTCATTTTCTGCAGTAGGTAGGCTAAGTAGTAGATGATTATCTGTGAGTAAGAAAGGCTGTAAGTAAGTGATTATCACCTTGCGGTGCAGCAAATTTACGCTACGTAAAACAATCCTTCGCACTAAGTGTGGCTGGCAGAAGCAGATGAAGTGCCACGGCGGTGATGAGTGCTATCGCCAGAGCTTTCTCCTCTGGGGCTTGACAAACACAATATTTACGACAAGCCCTCTGACAAACAGGACAAGGCTGTTTTCCAAACCTGCTGCATTTTACTTTTATGGGAAGCGGGTGAGAGCGATGACAGAAGGTGCAGGTCCAGACTGCTGATGCTGCCGATGTGAGCGCCTTCACCACACCTCCTATTTCTAGACTTCAAACCTCCAGTGCGGTGCCATTAATCAAGCTCCAGAAGTTGTTACTGGAGACATTGCCGTGTTATAAATTGCATGGGAAATGCATAATTAGTTATCAACTAATCTATTTTTCAATCGCACTGTATTCAGTTGGGGATGCATTTTGTTCCAATTGCTTTTCTGCAGGGATAATAATCACTGCTTTGGACCAGAAGTAGTTTTGGCTCACCTGATGCAAGTGAGACCAAGAAATACTTTCGAATTCTGATGTGAGTCACTGAAAAGCAAGGAAATCAGATAACACGTTTCTGACCATCCAGCTTCTCTTTGCCCTCTCAGACGTCCTTCATGTGTATAACAGGTGTATCATGTAGAACAGGGAGGATGTTTACACCCAGTGAATCTCACTTGGCAGGGTGCTGTCTGTCCCTGCTCTCTTCTTCAGTGTCACGAAGTCAGACTGGACTGACTCCTAGCCAACAAAAGCAATTTTCTCTAGGTCACACATACACTCTGAGTTTCTTGATAACCTTCTGATTCCCTTCATAACTTGACAGTACATATTCACCTTTGCAAAGTTTTCACGGGTCTTTGTTGGTTCACAAAGTTCTGTGTTCCACATTTCATTTGAGCACTCCGAGATGCCTGAGTGCCTCTTCTGCTTTAAGCAAAAAGAAGCAAAAGAAGAGTGCTCGCTCATTATTCCTCGGGTCTTTAGCCCACCCCCTGGACCTCAACCCAGACAGGAACTATTTCCATGTAATTGGTGCGGATGTTGCTCCTGTTGCCGTTTAGTATTTTTGGCCCCGCTTTCTGAATGGAAGGAACAGGGTGCAGAGTGTCCCTCACTACAGGCGGCAAATTACTCCTCAGAACTCCACTAACACCCCTGTGCAGCGCAGAGCTGCTGTAAAGGCAAAACAATTTGTCCAACATGAATAGGCTCCCTGGAGACTGTCTTAAGTGTTAAATGACCTGGGTGAACCCAATACTAATCCGCGGATGGGAGTTATTCAGGCTTGGATGGCTAACACTTATACCCTGTGCGCAGCCATTTGAAGACTGTTTATGCAAATTCAAGGTGATCTGATTTTTCTCATGGCGTAGTTTATTGTCTCTCTCAGCCCCCTGGAGACTCCTGCAGTCATTCCAATCGCTCTAACTCCCCGCCTGCACAGACATGTCCGTGAGTAGCCATGAATGTAATGCGATACAGGTGTAGTACAGAATTCAGCGTCTTGAGTAGCAGTTTAGAATTTACTGGGTTTGAGTCCCAGTAAAAATGTCAGATTAACAGAACAAACATCAGACCACTCAGTATGGAAGTCTGTGGACCCTAACCCTTTTGTAACTATGCATATTCTCTGAATGTGCATTTTGTGTACACACACAAAATGTGTTGATACATTTGCATGCCGAGAAATCAAACTTGAGACTTTAGGCTATAAGAATATCTTTGGATAGACAGGATTGTTGTTATTTGTCCTAATGACAGTATTAAAGCATATTTGAGGAGAAACCTGTGCAGTGCATTATGCGAAGAGTACTATTGTTCGTACAGTAGGGGGCAGCAGTGAGCCATGGGTCGTACATCAGGTTTGACTTTCTACCTTTCTCTTCTCTCCCTCTCTTTTCCCATAAACAGGATTGTGGTCTGCCCTCCAGACATCTGCTCGGTTGTAAAGGGAATGAATAAATAAAAACAAAGGCCTATGAATGACGCTCCAAGAATTTATGTTCCATGCAAACATATATTCTGTTTCAATATTATAATCCTTATTGGTACATTTATTGTTTGTGTCAGCGTTTATGTTTAAGTGCATCCGTGTTGTTGCGTTATGTCTTTGTAAAATGAGGAGAGGACGTACGAGAGGCCTCAGGAGAGTTGGGCCAGTAAGGGTGGAGTGAAGTTTGGGAAGAAAGTATGGCGTGACAGCCAGCCAGTGTACAATACAGAGAGCAGATCATTAATTAATGGTGTCGAGAGTGTGAAGTGAATCGATTCGCCCCCTGAGCACGACACGCACAAACACCCCCATCTAACAGGCGTGGTGGGGGGTAGCTGGAGCGGGGGTGGGGGAACCCACGCTCCCCTTGTCAGTTCACCTCTGTTTTAATCACTTCTAATTGTTTCCAATGGCATGCAATAAATATCCGGTGGGAAGAATGCACTGCACTCATACCCCCTGGTTCCTCTCATCAGGTCGCTTTCTGTCTGTCATGCTGCGTTTTTGGCCGTATTCACCCCCCCCCCAGTGAGTGCTGGATGCCTTGATTAAAGTCATTGTTTCATAAGTGGCTTTTGTGTTATTCTTCTGTTTTTGTGTGTTCACGGAGCCTGTGTTATCAGTACACATGGAGGAGTGTGTGTGTTTGTGTGTGTGTGTGTTCCTGTCAGGGGGTGACAGCTGGCTCTCTCTGCCCCCTGTCACAAAGAGGCTGTGACTGCTGGAGTGTGACCATGCTCTCGCCCGCCTGCCCGCCTTACACCCCACCCCCCCACCTTACCCCTGCAGCCTGGCCTGCCCTGCTACTTTGCTTGTGGCCCACTCTCTCTTTAGATCCGCACTGCATATGGGTCTGGTCAGCCATGGAAACCTGCTCAGCCCAATTAGAAGCAGCCGCCAGCTGGGCTTCCCCTCCATTCTTCCATCCCTCCTCTCCGGCCCTGCCACGTCCCCCTCTGTTCTTCTCCAGTGGCTTCACGCTCCAGCATCCCACAATCAGAGCCTCTCTCACGCCCATAATCATGCCAAGCGTATGGGCACACTGTCCCTGGCGCTTGGATGGAGGCAGCGATTTGTGACTCCTCTCCTCACCATGCACGCACATCCGTGCTATTGCATCTACACATACCAAGACAGACTGACGCACACATGCACGCTGTGGCGAGGGCTCCGCAGTCTCCCCTGCCAGATGCTGTGTTTTGTCTCTGGCCGCACCAGCTGGTTTGGACCAAATGGCTGGAGAAAATAAAGCGGTGTTACCGAGTTCATATCACAGTACTATAGTGAAGACAGTTCTGCTTAAAATCTCATCCCCTCAAAGCACATTCTGGCTTCATAGACAAGTTGGCTGGAGGAATTAGGTATCATTCAGAATGTCTGGAGCAATCAGGGCTCCCTGGTAGCTGTGGAAAAAGGGTATTCATTTTTTCAAAATGGATTTCTTGTATTATTGAGATGGTTCTGCATTCTGGCTTAATTTTCACTCAGCGTTTGTCACTCATGGCAACATCATATGGAAAAGTCTTTCAGCAAATTGCGACAGGCCGAAGTCATTTTTTTAAGGAGAAAGATAAGTGATTTGAAGTTTTCTTTCTCTAATGGCTTTTAGTATATTTCAACGCCTCACCTACATCTCAGCGACTTGCAGAGACCTATAGTTTTAATGCAGGTATGAAGCAAAACGGAGATTTTCTGTATCATATGAAAAAGCGCTGAAATCAAATTGCAACCCTTGCTCTGGCAGTTTGTTATATCATGTCACCACTGAGACATGGCTATCAGAAAGCGAGACAGATAATCATTCTCAAGGTAATTGTGCTTTGGCTTAAATTATTAAACAGACAATTGGACATGTCAGAGAGACAGGTCAGACACACCACAGGCACACACAACCATGTTCCTTTCTCTTATGCCAGCATATTGCTGTTATACCTCTATGGTTTATTGTCTAACTCATTTGTTTCAATTGCAAAAAGTTTGGATTCACTGTTTTGTACTCTCAGTGATTTTAAATTGCACTCGCTTTGTAAAGGTTACAACTCAAAATGGTTTCACTTTTCTGCTGTTGCTACTTCTCTGCTGTCTTCCCTCATATTCCACTTTGTGGTCATCAATCACTGATGTGGGCCTGATTGCACATGAAGTGGCTGGATCCCATTTTGAGGTGTGACAGGGGCCTATTTTGCACTGGTGGCAGTGATGGCTGCGTGTCAGGGCTCGTGACAGGATGCTCTCCGCCCCGTCCCCTGAGGTCTGGGAGTTTGAGGGGCCACCGGCCCCTTTTGTCCTCCTTTTGTAGATGGTCTCCGACATGGCTTGTTTTAGGCAGAGGCAAAGGCAGTAATTGATTTCTCTCTCCTCTCTGATTCTGCCTCTTGCTCTCAGGCGCTTGCTGCATCTCTGCTCTGAGAAACAGATGAATAAAAAGACAGAGCGTGAAGTTTATAGCCAACAGTCACAGCGCTGACAGATGGTCAAACCTCACGTTATCAGGGCCTGATAGAAGTCCGGAATGTGGTGGTTAGCTTCTGAATTGGCTTCTGAAAGGATCGGTTATATATATTAGAGCAGAAAGTACTGAGCCGTGAAGAGCTGGAGAGATGGGAGATATCGAGGCTCGCAGACGCTGAAGGTGAGAAGGACCTAAGCTCAGATCTGACAGGCTACATTAATAGATTGGTGAACTGATAGATGCACAGTGGAATGGTGCCATGAATAAACCGATTCAGCCCCAGAAATTGAATTTTCATTCATTTTGCTCTACAGCCAGTGAGAAAAGTTGTTGCAATGTTCGGCGGCTTCTTTGAGATTCATCCAAGTGAATGTCACAGAAATTAATATTTGAATTTGCTGCAAACTAACAGTAAAGTTAAAACCAAAAGAAAATCAGTTATTCTTTTTCCAACCCGAAGTCTCCATAATATCAAAAGAATCAACAGAGCATTCATCATAACTGTGACCTTGTGTCTTCCTGTCAGCAAGACTGACTTAATCAATTGCAGAAGTTGTCAGCTGTGACAAGAGACGTTTAGCCTGGAGACAAGAGGAACGGGTGGCATGGACTGTCTGCAGACGCTCTAGCCTCTCTCCATTCAGTCCATCCATGTCAGTGTCTGTTCCAATTCAGACAGCTCGCCTCAGACATGCCCCAAAACTTTGTTAACCAAGTTTCCTTAATCTCTGCTCTTTTTCTTTCGCACTGCACGCAGGAATAAATGAGCCAATTATCAGCGAATGAGAAAATCTCCCTGCATGTTGCAGTATGAGGTGTTTTGCGAGCTGCATCTTGCGGAGAAGCTGTGGCGTTCTGTGACAGGAAAGCCTGAAAAGCTGCATTTGGTTTCATTTCAGTCGTCTCTATCAGCTCTTTTGAATTGTTAGCACCTCTCTGCCGAGCTCAGGCAAATTGACAATGATGCTAAATGAATCATATTTATCAATGGAGTTCATACAGCTATGCAGCATCACAATAAATCAGCACCGATGTTATGCACTCTGAATTGTTTTCCCATTACTGTCATAGTAAACAATAACTGAAAATCCTCTGCTTTAATGAGTTGTGAGGGATGTATTGTGAGTCATTCAGCTTAATACATATGAAGAGTATAAAGAGGACAAAGGGGCTGCAAATAACATCAGGGACACTACAAATCTCCTCACATGTTGTCCTTTACCCTCCACCTGCCCTGCAGTATCTTGTAGAGATGACTAGCATGTCTATCTGTAACCAGCCACACTTCATCGCTGAATGATTGGTTGTGAAATGGCACATTTAAATTGCATGCTGTGTTGAAGTGATTTTCTTGCCTACCTTGATGCCTATTTTGTTATGGAAATTCATGATACATTAACATAACCAGCAGGAGCTCGGAACAGAAAATAATGAATCCTGGTGGGAAGGAGCAGCGCTCTGCACCCTTATCTGTGAATTAATAAATACACATACAGTATGCCCCCAAGGGTCGCACCGTGTACACTCCTACAAATGCTTAACGCCTTTGACGGCCGTTCCTCATTGTTAAATGGAGGCTTTTCCTGGTGAGAAATGAATTTAATGGTACTCATGTAACACGGGGAGGTGGTTTGCAGACACTAGAGCATTTTGAAAGGAGCAGGTTACCTTACCACCTAATGGTCTCATATCCATATTGTGCCTTTCTCAACAGGCAAATCAGCAGAGTTAATAAAATAGACCATCGACCAGCAGCTGCCATTACCCCGATCAGGTGGAAGATCATGCCCGCACTGTAGCTCACCTGTGAAATGTGAAATGTTTGCAGGCAGCCATCACGGCCGTGCCTGCTTTTTCATCTGCCGTGAAATATTTTATTATTGAATCAACTCATCATAACCTCTCATTCATTCTCTCCGCACATGGGCTGAGCTAAATCGGACACAGTGGTTGGGATGGCCTGTCCACTTTTCTCCATCCAAGGGCGAAACTCACCTCACCTGATTCTGGATGCTCACAGGGCATCTCTTACTCCAGCTTGTTGCTACAGCAACAGTTCTCAGAGGCAGCGGAGGACCCCGTAGGCTCCGTCGGCACTGACAGGCAAGGCGCTGAAATGCAAAAGGCAATCACGCTTATCTGTTTCCTCGTGATGTGATCTCAAATTTGTTTGGGAAAATAATCAAGGAAATGTAATTCTTCACAGCATTGTCAACAATCAGCACCAAGCAGTAGATTTTCTATTGCACAACACGCAGGAATATCATCCCATTTGTCACTGTAAGTTTGTGGCAACTTTTTTTTTTTTGGCAACAGTGATTAGTGACAATGGTCCAGAAGTTGCCTAGAGTGGTTAGGTTAATCACACAGGCAGAGGCTGCTGCCAGGATTAATCTGAATAGCTCTTAAGACAGTGAGTCATTTTGTTGATTAGTGCTGTGAGTTTGTCAAGCTGCAACAAGACGCATAATATTAACATCCAACATGGTGCTGTTCCCTCTTCTGGACAAGCGGATTCCATGTAGCTGCTGTGCTGAGAACTGTGCATGGCAGGGCTCTCATAGGAATCATTACAACCGTTTAATGCAGCATATAAAACATGCTGCAAAAACAAATTTAAATAAAATTACTACTAATTCCTTCTCTTGATTCTCAGGAAAATATCTGCCATTCCCAGAAGGCTTTTTGTCTGTTTACTTGTGAGAAACACTCAGTGGAATATAGTGTTGCCAACTTGATGGCATGAAAATGTCACTACTATTTTGATTGCCCTCAGCCCGTTTTGTTGGTCAGGTTGATTCAGGTCTGGGGCCTCGTTGTTGACTGATCCTGGGATTCTCAAAGCCAGCACAGATTTGGTCGCCCGGCGTTGAACTGTGCCTGCGAATTATGCAACTGCAGCATCGACGGGAATGACAGGGGCCTGCATTCGTGATGGGCTGTATTTATTCGCCAGGAAGGGAGGTCGAACTCCTCTCCAGATTAAGATGTTAACTTTATTCACCCTCAAAGTTCTCTGCGACCCGCTAGAGAGCAAAGCCTGTAATAGCAAATAAAATGCTAGTTAACTATTTTAAGTGGCGCTCTGCGATGGCAGGTGAAGCCCTCGGTCGAACCACTCTGCTGCACTGCTCGCTGCTGACGACTGAGTGGATGAGGAGTGCTGCCGCTGCCCTTTGACAGACAAGCGCAAGTCAAAGCACATGCAAATGTCAGAGTGTAAGAGGCAGAGACGAGTGGTTTGGAGAGCCTTGTCTGTGATAATGGAGCAAGTTTTGCTAAAATTCTAGCGTTAGCCAGCTAATGCAGTTAGCTTGTGCCATGACGTCGTGGCTGATGCTGTAAAACTATGCAGACAAACGCCCAGCTTTATGACAAAGAGCACATGGAGGCATTACAGAGGAGTCCCTCGCTTTGATGAGGAATTAATAGACTTGCTAATTAACGTTTTCACGAGTGGTGACTTACCCAAACTGTTGGCATGTCTTTCAACAATACACAGTATCATCACTGTGTGGGAACCACCGACAGGAAAGGATACGGTTCAGGCTTAAACTGTAGCTTAGCAGCACACAATTAAGCATCATTTGACAGCTTATAATGATTTAGTTAAAACAGTAGTTAGGTTTATGTGCTACAATTTGGAAACCAATGATTTTACAAATACATATTTAATTCTAACAGTCTGAATACATGGAAGGCATCTGCCATTTAGAAACGAGTTTGCTACTGATTTTCTAAAAATTGAACTTGAAAGGCATTTTTACACGTGACCCCAGCTTCCCCCCTGCTCTGCTGCTCTTCTGTCCTCTTCAGGATTTGCACTTAAGTGCACTCACATCAGATGACGGGGGGTGACCCCGCACTCCCCTCAGCTGGACTTCTTCATCTTGAAATGCTTTGCTGATTCATCCTCAGAGTCCCTGAAATCTTAAAATCCAGGTGACATTTTGCTTTAATGAGTTAGAGAACATCAGCATAACCGAACATTTCACAAAGTTACGGCTAAATAAGGCTAATGCATTTATTAATGTCCAATTTAATTACTGAGCATTTTAGGGCCGTTGCTTTTCACTTTCCTTCATTAGGCTCCCTGGGTGGGTTTTTTTTCCTGTTGGAAAAACAGGAACAGAACATTTTTAATGACTTCTGAAGTAAATGCATTAACAAGGGGTGCGACATGTTGAGTTGTCACTCCTTTCCCAACTGCAGTCAGTTTATTAGCGTTCTATAAAGAGACGTTATCATTCAAATCTCTTGTTTCAAATACATCATCTGGAAAGTATTCACAGAGCTTCACTTTCTTCACATTTTGCTATGTTACAGCCTTATACCAAAAAGAATTCAATTATTTTTCCCCCTCAAATATCTACTCACAACACCCCATAATGACAATGTGTGTTTTTTGCAAATTTATTAAAAATACAAAACTAAGAAATCACATGTACATAAGTATTCACAGCCTTTGCCATGAAGCTCAAAGATAAGCTCAGGTGCATCCTGTCTCCGCTGACCGTCCTTGAGATGTTCCTACAGCTTAAATTGTCCAGAGTCCACCTGTGGTAAATTCAGTTGATTGGACATGGTTTGGAAAGGCACACACCTGTCTATATGAGGTCCCACACTTGACAGCGCATGTCAGAGCACAAACCAAGCATGAAGGAATTGTCTGTAGACCTCTGAGACAGGATTGACACAAATCTGGGGAAGGGTACGGAAACAATTCTGCTTCTTTGAAGGTCCCAGTGAGCACAGTGGCCTCCATCATTCGTAGATGGAAGTTCAGAACCACCAGTTTTTCGGGGCAGGAACTGGGAGACTAGTCAGAATAGAGGGAAAGATGAATGCAGCCACGTACAGAGACATCTTGGATGAGACCTGCTCCAGAGTGCTCTTGACCTCAGACTGAGGCGACGGTTCATCTTTCAGAAGGACAACAACCCTCAGCACACAGCCACGATATCAAAGGAGCGGCTTCAGGACAACTCTGTGAATGTCCTTGAGTGGCCGAGCCAGAGCCCGGACTTGAATCCGATTGAACATCACCGAAGAGATCTGAAAATGGATGTGCTTCCCATCCAACCTGATGGAGCTTGTGAGGTGTGCCGAGCCTGCGGCGTCATAATTAACAACACTTGAGGCTGCAATTGCCGCCAAAGGTGCAGCAACAAAGTATTGAGCAAAGGGTGCGAACACGGGTTCGAACACGAGGTTTATCAACAAATATTGCAGATGGGTCTCCAAATAAATTAAATAGAGGAACTAATATTAGTCCTGGTTGCTCTTTATCTGTGTTGATGGTAAGCAGTTCAACCCATAAAGCCGCAAAATAAGTTTACACACACTCACTCACACTAGTTTCAGCCATATTACCTGAATAGCGCATTATCAAGTTGATAATTAGAACAACAACAGAGAGCGAGACAGAGAGAATTAGTTTATTAATCCTTGTTCTCCTCTGTTCTCTTGTCATTCAGGGCCATCAGCAAGAGACAAAAGTGCTTTTTTAGTCAGACAACAAATGTTATCTGCATGACTGTCTTGTACCGGTGGAGTTTAATCGACGTATTCTCACTCGTTCAAAGCAAAGTAGCAACGCTGCAAGTCAATTTCCTTTCAACATTTCAGTGGCTCTCGCTGCCTTTGAAGACAGGCATCCATAATGAATGGCGTCAATTTTCATCCCAATTAGAGTGTTTATCTCGGCTTAGTTCACCTATAGTGCTGCCTTTGCCTCTTGTGGGGGCGATGAATTTTCATGAAGGACAAACACTGTATTTCAGATTTAAAAAAAAAAAACCGGCTTATCTAGCGCTGGGATTTAAAGCTTGAAAGCTGGAATTATTTCTTTCCAATTTGTTTGTGCTGTGTTAACAGCCAGCGTGGCGCCCGGTCACTGCAGCGCGGCGCCGGGGTGGAAGAAAGTGGGAGGAGCTGGCATCAGGAGAGTATTGGGGGAGCTAAATGAAGGAGAGAGAACGTGGTAATGCTTGTTTGTATGAGAAGAGGTCCAGAGAGCTTTCATCTGGAAAATGGAATAAACGGAGCACGTCGCATCATATCAGCCCGCAGCCGCTTGATAAGACCTGTCAGATAGGAACGGCAACTTCACAGGTCAATCCGCGCTACGGCCGCACGTGTAAAAACGCCATCATGTCTTTGTTTAAACGTGTAGGTTTACAGTGCCTGTGAGATGTTTTTGCAGTGCTGTTAATGATGTCAGTGAACAATTTCAGCCTCACAACTCGGATGCAAGCCAGAAAATCCAACATTGTTGGGTGTAAAGTAGGACAGCGGGCTGTTTTTGTGGGATAGGAGGATTGTTATTTTAGCCCTGGAGTGTTTTGTATGCCAATGAGCCGGTGCGTAGCGGCAAGCCTGTGCGATGAAGCTGTTTCCCTTGACATTACCTATTGCTCAAGTTCAGGGAGCCCTCCGCTCTGACACGCAACATTTAAATGAAGTCATTAAAATTTAAAGCGTCTCCGTTCCAGGGACGATCACTCCTGACATCCGCTTGGCATGCAACAAGTTAATTGAATGTAAACATGGTGGCTGCTAAAGTGATGTGAAACTTGTTTTTCATCGACTTTCCACAGCAACAGATGAGAAACCTGTCGCTGTTGCATTTCTTGCCATTATGTTATCCAAAAATAACAATGTAGCAAATGTAACAAAGTAACAATGGCTATATGTTCTTTCTTTCATCCCAATAATTAACAACTTTATCATCATCATCATCATCATCATGAACACGGTTTTCCTGTATTTGACACTTCTCTGGAGAAAAAGCAGCTATTTTCCCTGCATCTGTACTGGACTGAATCTGTAGTGTTATGCATTAGAAGTCTTGTGGCGTCCTTGTAGCCTTGTGGTCAGGACACATACCACATAACTACCACCTCCCCAATTTGATTCCAGCCGGGGATCTTTGCAGCATGTCATGCCCCCTTCCCTCTCTACCCATGTTACCTGTCCATCATCACACTGTAGGCTATCAGGAAAAGGCAAAAGTTCAGAAAAAGAAGAAAAAAGGAAAGACAGCGCTGCGTGAAATCTGGTGAATTGCCTCAAGTGATGATATTTGCGTCAGCATTGGTTGAAGTTGAAGACTTAATGTTTGAAAATGAAAAAAAGCAGAGGAGATGTGACCTTAATAGACTGTAGACTCCTCATCTCTGCTCCAGGCTAGTGGCTCGAGGCTACATTAGCTGTTCCGGGCCTAATATACCCTAATCTCTGACTGATCTGCCAGCAGTCAAATTACATTGTGGGTAATGGAGGTGCAGGGTTTTGACAAACAAGAAGAATCCACTGAATAAAAAACGCAGTATCTCAGGTTCTGCTGCATTGATTTTGATCTTTTTTTCCTCTAAACTGTTCATGGTGAGTCCGACAATGTTAACAGCAGTGCAGTGTTAAACTGGTGGAGTACTCTTTTAACTAAAAATGGTTCACCGGACAAACTTTACTCAATGATTGCCAAGAAATACAAAAGGAAATTCGGCCTGGTGCGGTCTAATGCGTGATATCTGATAGCGGTTGATGTTATTGTTGTGAAAAAGGCCGTCCATCTACACTTGCTGCAAGCAACATCCTCTACCAGCTGGCGTTGACTCAGTGAGGGTGCTGTTTGGTCGTAGGCTTTTAGCAAACATTTAAAAAGTTGCTTAGATGACGTTTTGTTTATAGATAAGAGTGGTGAATGATGGAGCAGCTCTGAAGACCTGCCGAGTCTTTGATAACTAAGCCTTTGTGAGATGTCTAGCTATTTGCAAGTTTCTCAGAAGGAGGGAAAGCCCTGGGATGAGAGGTTCAGCCACACATCCCTTCTCGTTTGATACAGGACAGAGCCTGAGGGCCAGAGAGGCAGCATGCTGCAGATCACAGGAATAGACTTCCAATTGTTTGTGTCCCAGAGACACATGACTGATCACTCTGTTACAGTTGTTCAATTTCACACGTATGAAATGAGGGGAAATCCGCTGCACCTGCGGCAGTGATACTAAATGTTACCTACTGTCATGGCGCAGATAAAAACAAGACTCATGACAAGGTACATTAAAAGCTGAGACATGGCTTCCACCTTAATCTTTATTAGTTGTTTCTGTTATAGTTTAGCAAAGCAAACATCAAAGTATGAAGGCATCATTTCATAGAATTCATCTGATCTTTAGTATGGCACCACTGAAAGTAATTAATGAATCATACCGACATTGAAAAAGAAACCAAAACCAATTTAAAGTCAACTGAGGAAAAAAAACAAGAAACCATTAACAACAGGTATTAGCCATTACATGATGTACTTAAAATTACAAATCATCTGCAAGCAATACACAACCAAGAATTCATACTTGGACCACCTCCCTAGGTCTGTGATTGTGATTTTGTAGTTTGATATGAAATAAGGCAGATTCCTTCAATACAATTAGAGACAATCTGGTAAAGAGACAAGCGAAAGCGAAAAGGACTGTAATTCCCATTGGTGAAGTTCAAAGCAATTTTCTGGCATGCATTGGAAACGGCAATGACAAAAGGGGGTGTGGGGGGGGGCTAATTGATTTGTTAAAAGACACTCACATCCTCTTTTGTGTGTGTGGGCGTTGATGAACAGTTTCCTGATAATACGAGTTAAGCTCTGCAGGTACGGCCGCGGCGGAGACATGATCAGTGACGTTCGCAGATAAAAGGCCGGGGAGCGACGCACCGCCTTACAGGCCGTGGTTTTGAATCAAGGTGTTGGCTGATCTGACTTAACAATGGTGCTCGAGCTGCAGAAGTGTGTGAGGAGACATGGCAGGTGTCAGTATGCTGCACTCCGAAGAGGCCTACAAATGCAGGGTGTTGTCAGGGAGTTCGCGGCTGAATGTCATCGTGACTGCGGCGGCGGTATTTGGGTTGTAAGAACAAAAGGGCGGCAGATGTTGCGTATCGCCCAACCTGGAGTGTCAACACGTAGGAGCTGTGGCCGTTGTCCTCTGACAGCTTCACCACGCTCT
Source organism: Chelmon rostratus (assembly GCF_017976325.1). Taxonomy (NCBI): domain Eukaryota; kingdom Metazoa; phylum Chordata; class Actinopteri; order Chaetodontiformes; family Chaetodontidae; genus Chelmon; species Chelmon rostratus. The sequence goes on along the minus strand of NC_055668.1, from coordinate 9,577,576 downwards.
CACAGTGGGTAGAGATCAAATAAAGAGACTTGAACCTGGTTTATCTCATCGCATCCAGCGGGCAAAATGATGTATGACTCTAACACACAGTGAGGTATGGCTCATCTTTTCTGGTTGATATGTTCAAGTCCTATAGTAAGGTTTTGTACATACATACATATACATACAGTACATACATACTTCAGGGACGAGTAGTTTCTTAACAAAGAGGGAAAAGGCTAAATAAAGTAGGGAATGTGAGCATCTTGTGAGTAACTGGTTGTCCTGGGCCAGTGTCAGAGCCCACACTGACATGGGCCGGTCTGACACCAGCGTGGTTGGCTTCGCACAGTTTGCTGGCTGTCAGATGAGGTTGATTGTCCTTCCCTCAGCTGGTCATTCTTTCTTCTCAACAGTGTCTGGATGGAAAACAAATTCACACTGTGAGTGTTTTGCAGGGCTGAATTACTGGTTCTCACATCCAGTACTCAATATCATGCCCTTAGTATTACGCTTTATTGCTGGTTCTCATGCCGTATGCATTTCTCTGACTTTGGCAGATGAGGCCTCTATTAACAATCTCTGCTAATGATAATTGCACACCACAGAAGGAAAGAGATGAATGAAACTAGAGCTGCGACGATTAGTCGATTTTACTGTTTAGTCACTCAACACAAACAATTAACCAGTTTCTAAATAGTTGCAGATTCACTTTTCATGTAAAACTGCCATCCTAATGTTGGTCATTCACATCCAATTTTTGCTCACTGGAGTCATGAAAATGGCCACGATATCTCATAGACTAAGAAATACACAGTGTCTTCCTTTTTGCCTCAGGGTGGGGTTAGTTCTGGTGCAGAAGTGGAAACGTTTTTGTGATGCTGGCAATAGAGGGATGTTCGGCAAGTCATGAAACTCCAGTGACTGGTTTTCAGGATACTTTATCATGGACCAAAATGTCAGTAAATGGGGCAATTTGACCTGATAGTGGCACCCAAGGGCAGTGGGGGGGGGGTCACCCAAAATCTTTAGGAGACATCCTTTGGGGACCAGGAATATCGTTCATGACAATCTATTCAGTTGATATTGGTCCAAAGTGAGATATCTTGCCCTGGCAATCACAACAGGGCAGTCTGCTGTGACTGCCCTGTGTCATGTGTTTTGATATTGTACTCTGGCTAATTTTAACTGCACGCTAGTATGTGCTACCCCGCTCCCCTCTACACCAGTCCACCCTGATCCACACGCTTGTTCGACAACAAGCTTTTTCTTCTCTGGCGCTTTGTCTGGCATTGTTTAAGCTTTCTCCTCTCTGCACCAACCCGTTTGTCCCTGCCAAGTTATTTCATATGCTGCTAGCCTGTCCTATTTATTCAACCCTGACAATCTGTTCACAACAGTTGCTTAATGAATTTTCTTCTACCTGGAAAGTGTCCGATGCCCAAATCTGAATCCCCTTCTTTGGCTCAACAGCTCTATAGAGCCACACACGGAATAAACGCAGACATAGAAATTCGCAGCACTCTCCACAGATGTCTACATTCAAATTACATGCTGTCTTATTACCCTAAGCCTCAGCAGGGACCTGAGAATAACAGCAGTGTGGTATCCTCATCAAATATGATTTATTGGCATGATTACTGCCCTTACAGTTTGTGTTGGCTGCATGTTAAAATAATATGCACTGCACACTTGATTTATTAAATGTCTGATGGTGGAATTTGCAGGTAATTCATCACACTCAATCTCCAAAGACGTCGCTGACACGTTTATACCTAAAATATCAGCGACGTAGCTGCGGACCTGAAACGGATAGAGAGGATATACAAATGCATTTGCCCCTGGAGGAGCACGTAGAAAACTGCCTGGCCCCTACAAAGAGGAGGAGATGGAGACAGGCGGGGAGGGGGGAAGACGGAGACGAGGAGGTTGAAGCCGGGTAACACTCGGCTGCGCGGCGCTGAGGATTCTCCGGGTGGAGTGAATTTTAATTCGGCAGCTGTGGCCGCTAATAAGAATCTGCTTATAAATAGAGACGGGTGTGAGATAAGAGCGCCCTCACCTTTGGACTGAATGCTGTCGGTTAGAATCGAATCAGGTTCTTCTGAGCTCTCGACGAGATCTTTCACCCCTTCTAGACAAGAGCAGGGGAGAGGAATGGAAAGGATAGAGAGGGAAAGAGTGGAGAATTTGAGGAGAGGCTATGATAGCCGAGCAATCTGCTGCCCCTCATCCTGTGCAGAAAAGCATCCATTTACCCATAACAATCTCTCTGCCCTGCCAAGCTCGTGAATCAAGCCGAGTGGCTTTATAGTTACAACGTAACTAACAAGACATTTCTTACAGTGGGACTGGACTGGATGTGGATGTGCAGAAATTTAAGTGCATCCGCCATATAATGGGAAAGCTGATATGCACCGTGATATTGTGTGAATGTAGGCAGGTACATGGGAGAAATGTCCATCTGTGAGTAGCAGGAAAGGAAGAAATGGAGAAAGGGGTGTGGGCAGCAGGGAGGTTGAGTGGCGGGATTTCAGTGACGCATCACAGCACCCAGGGTGACAGTTTATGGGGGAAAAACATGATATTTACTCACCTCCATTGCTGGCGCCAGTGTTGTTGATCTCAGAGACATCTGTAATGTGGAGCACATATACATATAGACATGTTACTCACCTTTAATATCAATTCATGCCTACAGATGCAGTTGATTAAAGACTTGGGTATTAGTGTACAAACAGTAATCATTTGTGCAAGATTGTTGTGCTTTTGTTCCTACTCTTGGGATTTTCTTTTTCAAATTACTTTCTCCAAAAAAAAAAAAAAAAAGTAGATCCACAAACCACTCCAGGATTCTAAGAGCAACTTCACACTCAAGGCCTCACATTTACATTTGTCCTGATGTTTAACAGCCTCTCATGCTTGGAAATTCGGCGCCTTCCTAAAGAGCTACACTTCAAAAAATAACAAAACAAACGCGAGGTGGGAGAGAGATGCATGCAAAATTAATTAAAGACTGCCATCCCTGTAAGGCAGCCTGAGACCCCACCTCCTCTCCCCCCACACACATCCTTCTCCCCCGCTATCCTCCCTGTTACATCTGTAGTCACACAACTCCTTCTTTGTCACTCCCTGAGCAAACCTTGCTGCTTCCCCCTTTTGCAACAACAATCATCCAAACAACGCACGCCATAAAAATACCCGTTCTCCCCAGGCAGTCCGGTGATGATGTAAACAAATACAACTGCTTAGGCGTGATAGAAGGAGGTCTTGAATCCAAAGTGGCTCCATTGCTCTGGATGTTTACAGTAACGAGTCTGCCGCCAAGGTCGTTAAATCCCTTGGTTGCAATTGCAGGTTCGGATACACGTGCCAGGTTGTAGCAGGTAGACAGCTTGGGCATTACATTACATTCTACCTTTGCTTCGCTGGCCATTTGGACCTGCAGGCTGCCAGCTATTGAGAACATTACACAAGTTGAAGACAACATGAAGTCAAACTGATTTAATCTGTTGCACAGAACTGCCCAGAGTGCAAAATAACATTATGTTCTTTTATGCAAAACTCTCTTAAGGGTAATTCTGGTTATTTACAACTTGGATCTCATATTCATAGTTTTGGCTATGACTTATGTCAGTAACGGTAAAATTATATTTTCCATGCTAATTGCTGAGATCTGGGAACATTGCAATATTGCTATAAAGATGTCTGATGGGGCAAGATATCCTGAAACATTAATCATAGTTAAGAGACCTACCTTGCACACAGTTTGCACGCTACTTTTTGGTTTTGCCTCCAAATAATAAATAGTAAATATAATCTGGCTGACCACGGCTTGTTGACAACTGTTAGTGTAAGCATTTGTGATTCATACCCTGCTGTTGTGGCGATGTCATTACTTTCCCAGATTTCAACAATTACTTTGAGCTCAGTGTTATTATAACCAATAAAATGGCCAAAAGCATGAGAATAAGAACCAAGTCGTAATAAACCGTAATTATCCTTCAATATTTTCTGCTTCATTATAAAATAATCAAAGGAGCAGATTTACCACCACATTCGAATCTTCTCCATAATGGAATAAATTGACAGGAAACATGTGCACACATTGTAGCACATGTGTTCGAGAGCCTGTCGTGGTGGTATAACTTATGCATGATATGCCGCGCATTAACACGTTCCAACACGATCACTTTACGGATATCAAAGCTGATGGACATGTGGGCTGTGCCTCATGTTGCGACTCGCGACTGTGCCTTTTCTTTTTTAAACGAGCTCGCGTAGCAGGCCTGTGTGCAGCAGCAGGAGCTCACTGAAGCACTGGCCTCATTCCAGATCCTCCTTTCTTCCTCTCTCTCAGGTAATAACACAGTCTGGGTGCTAGGGTAGCATCATCTTCCTCGAACATACAGCACTGATCAAGACAAAGCAAAAAGCTCTGAATTTCAATTGATTGCGGCCCCCAGCCTCCCCCGCCTGCCCGGAGCTCGGAGGGAACAGCAACGCCGGTCTGTCTTGCTCTCTAATTTGACTCCTGTGTGTGTGCTGACAGTAGAGGGGCTATCATTTAAGACGGGGGGGAGTGTGCTGTGGTAAACACATAAACAAGATGGGGGGAGAGAGAAAAACGGGCCACTGTCAAGGTTCTGGTGAAGGAGAGGCACAGTCCACAGAGGGCTGATAAGGAAAAGAGAAAAACAGTAGACTGAATTGACTCCCTCAGCAGGAAACTAGACAGCTTACACCAGTGGTTCTTAAAGCTGCGACTAAAGACCCTGGGGGGGTCCTTCACAGTGTGTCCCATCCTCTATTTAGGTATAAACAACAGAATTTGTATACGGTATGGGGTTAATGTGGGGGGCCTGGAGAAAGAGGCCATAAAGAGCTTTGTGGATCTCAAACCGTTCTATATCACCTGGCCGGCACTAACACATGCATGACATTTCAATATGAAGACCAACAAAGGTGACTGGTAATGAGGGTTTAAACTGATATCTGATCTGCAATTTCTCACATGTTAGAGCTGAGATGTGTCAGTAAAGGTCTAATGACAGATTCATTTGCAGGTGAGCACAGGTCACGCAGGAGATCAGAAACATTTTAAACGTTCGCCAAGCTACGTTAATTTTTCTTGTCATTTCAGCCTCTCAGAAGTTCAGAGAAAAGCCCTCAGTAGCTCAAGAGGAAGAATGAGAATGTGTGTGTGTGTGTGTGTGCGCTCACGTCTGCACACATGAGAGAGGGGAGAGGAAGGAAGAGAGTAGGGCATAAGTCACCGTCGTATGCAGACAAGCAGAAAATTACATTCCCCAACCTTGCATTCATTTATTAGACAAGAGGTAGTTAGCGTTTTGTTGGTCAGCATTAGTGTACTGCACCACACTTTTCAACCATGAGAGAAAAAGTGTTTGAACCGGACAACAATGGCAAGTTAAGCTTTTAAAGCATCTTATAAATAAATGAATCAGATATTTGATTTGATGAGCTGTAGCGTTTGTGTGATCCGTTCTCTCACTCCCTCGCGTCCCCCTCAAAGAGCGTTTGTCGCGATCAGTAGCCGTTCTGCTTCCCCGCCACTTTTAATGCTGCTGTCACTCCGGCTCAGTCGGCCCACAGGGGAGCCAGTCCCTGTGGGTCAGCCGCACGGCAGCATGGGAACCGTCTCTGCTTAATGTTCCAGACAGGAGCCTTTGGGCAGAACAGGAGGTTCCGTTCGTCCCTCAGCCGCAGGACACCTCACTGTCTTTTATTCAACTCCTCTTTTCTTGAGCAGTGAAAGAATAAAAATCAATGGAGGTGTGGAGGTGCAGAAGTGTCTGTGCCCTACAGTGTCAGGTCCCCAGGAGGATTTCTTCTGTTCATTTGATCCGCAGACCGTGGCGTGGCGGGCTGGTCTGCCGTGTCTGAACAGGTCCTGGAGCTTTGAACCCGAGCGGCTGATGCAGGTGTCCAGCTGCTCCCATTCAAACAATGGACGCGGCCCATCACAATCTCAGTCTGGGAGCTGCCGAAAACCATCAAAAGCGCTCTTTCACGTCCCAGTAGTTGCTCAGTGTTGAGTCTGCTGACTAAAGAATTAAACACGCCACAAGTGAAAAACATTTACTGACTGAATCACTTCCACTGATTGCATAAATTATTTCTATTTTGCTTGAGTTAATCAAATATCCGGTAAAGGTTTTTGGTTGCTGCTGCTTTTATGACGCAGGCGGAGGGCTGCTGCTTGCTCAATAGCATTTCATCTTGAGAGAGTTAGATAGGAAAATGTCAAAGTCAATACCAGTATCTATTGAGAGGCTCCTTTCCTTTCAGGGGATGAGAGCAGAATTAATTTCAGTATGTAAACTGGGTGGTCTTTGAGGGTCTTGGGCCTGGTCTGCATTGGGCCATGTATATTAAACAAGTATCAAAGAGCCCCTCATTGAACTTTGCATGGGCTAATAGCTTCGGGCCTGATATGTCTTCTGCAAAGATAATTAAAGACATCTCCATGCTTGAGCAAAACAAGACTGGGTGGACCTCAACAAGTGCCCAACCAAAAGAACTAATGAGCTGGTAAATGTGGAAAGCAGCCCATTTTCATATGTTAATGTTAAGTTTGTAGTGCAGGCTGGTGGAAATAGCTTAGCTGCATGACCTGCCACTCTAAAAACAGTTAAAAGAAAAGGGATTTTGTGAGGGAAGATGGGGGGCATGAGGTGTGTGTGTGTGGGTGGGGTCATCGTTTGATAGCCGGAGTTTTCTTTGCTATGAGATGGAACACTGTCTGACAATCTGAGCCAATTAAAGAGCACTGAGCTGTGACCTGCAGGCTAGGGAGACGAAAACAAGCCTGCTCAATAAACACTGTAACCGCCCCTCTCTACTGCCATCCTCCTGAAAAGCCAATAGTCTTCATTAATATTCCGCCTTTCTTCTCCCTAAGAAAAGGCTGCAGGGTTGTGGACACTAAGTAGCATTGTGCTCCCCCGCGGGTTTGGGTAACCTCGCGGTGGTGGCTGTAGTGGGGCGGCTCCAAGTCGGGTCAGGGTCCTCTAAACAGACTGAAAAGGCCTGAGCTCATTACACAGGCCTGGGCCATGCTTGACAAGATGAGTGCTCTGAGTGAGTGAAAAGAGAACAGGACGCCATCTGCTTTGGGGCTGAGCTACGACTCGGAGAAAGTGAAGATGATCAGAAGGCAGACGGAGATGGCAGGAGAAAAGAGGGGCCGCAGTTGACAGCATATGTTGCAAAAGCGGAAGGGAAAATGGCCACTGGCAAACCTTTGATAAGACACAGCAAGGGTTTAAAGAAACAGGCAAGCCGGTAAAATGATGTCACCACTGGCAGTGTCTCGCACTCTTGATCTCTCTTTTTACTCTTTTTCTTTCCCCCACTTTGTCCGAGGTAGTGCGAGACAGTAACAGTGGTCTGTCAGAAGACGAGAAAGGAGATAAAAAGAAGAGCGAGAACACTGAGATATGCTGAGATGAAAGGAGTAAGTGAATAACTGATTAAGTGAAGACGTGAGAGAGGGAGACAACACAAAAATAGACATGGAAGGGAAAAAATGCAAAAGAGGCCTCCCCCTGTGTGACCTACATACCTGCTAAACCTGCTGTCAGTGGTGGCCTGCTCCTCTCTCATCACTCGCTGAATTACTTTACATAATCTTTCGACTCTCCCTCTGCTGGCAGACCTGCTGCAGGAAGATGCTCACCTCTGTCTTCAATACCTATTGTGGTTTACTATATCAAAGCCTAGACAGCCAGTCTTGCAGGCGACTGCTAAATCTGACACAAGGTGATGTGGCTAACCCCTGCGATACATTAAAATGGGCCACGCCACAGCTGAGGGAGGTGTAGAAGCAGCATGTTTACGGTGGAGGGCCCGGATGATGAAGATGTGGCTCGGGCAAGCTGACTGATTTGCAGTTATGAAGCGATGCCTCCTCTGGGCAGCTCAAGGTTTTCCACAGGAGATCATGGATCGGACTGGTCAATATAATCAAAGTGCACGTCTAGACAGCAGGGAAAACCAGGAGCCCTGGCAGAGCAGCTGTCCATCACTGAAAGGTCAGCAGGAGAGCAGTTTGATCGGTAGACCTCAGCAGAAGACGCACATAGTATATGGAGCAGCAGCATAACGAGGGACGGATAGAGACATAATTACAGCAAATGAAGATGTTGCATCACATATTACTATTGTGACAATTGTTTGACTTTTTTTTGGCCCAATGAGCAGTTTTCTGTGATGACTTACACTACTGGTGCATGACATAATACACTGAATTGTAACATATCATTAGGGCTACAGATCAGTCAATGTTTTGGATTAATTTGCCTATAATTCTCTCCATTAAGGTTTAGATTTGGGTTAAAATAAGTGTGTTTGTTACGCTAGTTAAGTAACCTTACATACATGACTGTCACAAATGTCATGTTGGAGTCTCAAAGACTATTGTTGTCAATATCTCGCTTGGGTTTTCTCCTGTTTCTAACTAAAGTAGCTCCACCATGAAATCTGCCTGCAGGAGACAGGCGACCCATGCAGAGATCACTCATCACTCAAACAGTGTCTTTATGTGCATGTGTGTGTTTTTAAAGGGTGTGTGTGTGTGAGAGAGAGATGGAGGCTAAAATGCGTTCCCGACTTTTCAAACACACATTTGTTGCATCTGTGCTGGCTGGCTCACTCTGCTCAGAGTTGATTCATTTCCCATTTTTGTCAACCAAACAGAGGGGTGGAGACGGGATAAGAGAGCTGATCAAAAGACGAGCTTCAAAGGAGGACAGAAAAAGTGCGTCCCTTGCAGCCTGTTAGATGAAGCCCCCTCTCTTTGAAGCTGGCTTCTGGGCCAGAGGTGACCAACATAATGGACATGGTGCACATTGTTGGTCTATTCACCATCTCCAGCTAAATGGCCACAGTCCCGTGTTTCTCTTCGGTAGGAAGATAGTACAAAATGATGGAGGGCGCCGACATGCTGAGGAATGATGGCAAAGAACCGCCTCCACTCAGACTCAGAGGGTTCAACAGACTGTGAGAAAATGTCATTATTGTGAAAACTGAAACTTTTTCATATTGAAATCACCGGGAAACATGTTTGATATTCTGCGACCTGAAATTAACAAAGCAAGTCAAAACAAGGAGTCGAATGGAGTTGTTGAACGAGGAGCAAAGCCAAATGGAATTCAGCGATAAAAGCTGCGTTAATACAGATAAGGCTGTGGGTACTCTCCTCATGGCACTCACACACAATGCCTCCGCAGGGCTGTGATTGGTGTAGCTGCTGTTCCTGGACTTTCACAGTCAGTATGAAAAGCTATAAAACACAGGCATAACCTAATGTCTTCAGCCAGTGGCAGCTTGCTCCCTGAGGAGCCACTCAGTGTTGCAGTATACAATGTTATGCCAAAAGTTAATTGTGTGCTGACAACTCTTAGCCACAGGAAAGACCGCATTGCTCTCCAGAATTAGATTTACATCACCAGTATCCCATTGTTCACAAAAGACCAAAACAAAAGGGCACAAAACAACCAATTAAGCAAAGCTTCAAATCCTTTTTGCTATTGTAAGACGAAAAGACCATAAACGCAAAGCACACAACAAATTCTGAGAGGAGCATACCAGTGAATTCAGGGATAAATGATTCAAGCTGCTAAAAAGAGGAAGGAAAAAAGACTCTCTTTTGATTTGTGATGGATTATTCTGAAATTCCACTCTGTACTTGAGGCTTTAAAATAAAAGAGCGGCCACACAGTGTCACTGTGCCGTCATTGTTTTGCATGCACCTTCCTATTGTCAAGTCTGCTGGATTTGGAGCCATTCGTGTCGGTTTGTTGTTTTGTTACATTCAAGCTGTACCACTGAGGGAGTAAAACACACAGAAATCAATAACATCCCCCAAATAACACTTGCAAACAAGAGAATAAAATCAATTCCCATGAGAGATTTTAGAAGGGGATTTGTTGCACCTCCATTTTGAAGCATTTTTTTTGTTTGTTTGTGGATCTTACATGGGAGAGAGGTGGGTACACGATGTGCATGTGGTTTTTTTGGGCACCATATGGCACTTGTGGACGCAGCTGGGCTTTCTGCTCAGGGCCTCCCGTACAGTGAGCTGCGAGCGGCTGCTCGACTCACAGCGCTAAATAAAGCAGTCACAGCCATCTATAGTTAACATACCCTGGCCACCGCCGGAAAAAACAACATTTGGAGTTATAAAGTCATGAAATCGAGACAACAAAGAAACGATAAGCGAGTGAAAACTTGTGGATAATGAGGATGAACTGGAGTTTACTTGCTGTGATGTTTTTTAACAACACAACAGGACTGAGGAGGGGAAAGGAAACAAAGAAAAATCAGAGGAGAGATGAGCAGTGGGAATGTCAGCTCCTACAGCCTCTGGGCTGATGTAATGGTGCCTTGTCTCTCTGCTGTGTTGAGACTGAGATTGTTGTGATGGCCTGCTGGGTCTGTCTGTCTCCCCATCCTCTCTCTCTGCGTCTCCCCAGCAGGGTCCCTCCTGCCTGGCTTTACAATGCCATTACAGCTGTCCCCTACTCGCCCGCCTTGTCTGCAGCCAGCCACGCTCAGGTACAGACCAGCCCGCTAAATTATTCTGTGGAGCTTCCATAGTCGAGGCGCTGCTTTCACGCCACAGTCAGCCTCTTGCAGAGGCCGGCTTTATCAAAGCCGGGGAAATATAAGGAACATTGATGCATTAGGATTCAGGCTCCCTCGATTGCGAGGTTATCTCTGTTTTATATTCAGGCCAATATTCAGGTGCAGAATTATAGGAACAGCACTTTTAAAAAAGGCTGTCGATAATAGGCACTTACTAAACTGACTGAAGTGTAATAGGAAATGCTATCACAGAGCAGTCTCGCACACACACAGAAACCTGACTCAGGTTTGTGTCGGTGCATTGCGCGACATGCCAACGTTTCACAGGAAACTCTGTTTGGAAGTTTGATTGCGGAGAAGGATGAGCTGTTGTTTACTCGGTGGCACTGAATCTATGCAGCCATTAAATCTTATCTTTGGAGCTAAGACAATAGCTATCGACTTCTGTAGGAGAATCACACTGCATGAAGGAAAAACAATTTCTGTTCACAACTCAGATTTATTTATTCCTAGCTTTAGGCAAAGACAGCCTCATTTTAATTTATGGGTGTTCCGTGAGCTTACTGAAGCGGGTGCCCACTCTCACAAGTCACCAGAACAAGGCTTGCTGGATAGATATTTCAAACACAGTAACAATATAGCCTCCATTTCCATTTTCCAAGTGTGTTATGAATATTCATAAATAAAGGCTGCTTGGATTCTGATTCAATTTTGGGGGAGGGTGGGGTGGGGGGAGGGTGGGGTGGGGGCTTTATAACATCCCAAATATCAGACTGAGAATCTCATTGCCTGTGCAGGGAGATATCTAATACATATGATTCATATAGTGGAGCGTGCAGCCTGATTTAAAAAGCAAATCTCTCTTCTGCCCACCTCCTTACATATCTCTACTCCACACTGATATTCTAGAGCGCGGAAGAAAATCCCCGGAATATAATATTTGTTCTGTGTTGTTCGGATCTTATGGCTCTTGGTTGCTTAGAACGTTGCATTAAACTGAAGCCATTCGTAAAGCTTAAGGCCAACAGAACTAAATGCTGGAACATGCATATCTGTATGAGCAGACCCACGTTGTACACAACAGATGGCACAGTTTGGTAATATGGAGTGATAAGACATCAGCACATGACCTGTGCTGTACTATCCTATGTTGAATAGAGCGAGTGTGTGTTGACTGAATTAATTATTACATTAACAAGTTATAATGATGATGAGAGTGAAAATGAATAAAACACGAAGCTGCGCTGAACTTTCTGTTATTTAGCGCGACTGAGCTAGGACTGAGACCTTAGCTGTGATACACACTTCTATATGTGCAATATTGAGCTATGTGAGAACAGCAGGGTGTCAGCAGACACTGTTGACAACTGGGAGCACGTGGAAATAAATGTGCAGATGCACAGGATGGATGAAGATGGTACGCTGTTTAGCGACACTGTATCGGGATGCGGGATCGCTAATATTTAGAGTTTGACCTGTTCGTTATGGAATAAATCAGACAAGCGGAGGACTGGAAGGTATCAAGCTGGTAAATTTGAAGTCAAATGCATCCACAGCCACCGGTGCAGTATAGTTTGATTTCAGCTGCAGTACTGCAGATGCCATCGATGTATACGACGGAACAATTAACTTAACAACAAATTAGAACGCATTACTCTCACAGCGTTTGCTCTAGGATCAAAGAGAGAAGACTGCAAGAGGCAGCGAATTTCTTCTCTCCTAATTGCTTTTCCTTGCTCTTGTGTTTAAAAGCATCAGATTTATCTCTCGTTTTGGCAACTGTTAGCAAGTTGGCAATGATGGCTCATTTGTAAAATGGTGATGTCTGGGGTTACACTCTCACCTTGACACTGACAGGAAAAATATTTCAGTCTTGTCAAAGATTTCTAATCAAATGAGACGGGCAGATAAGGCTGCTGCGATATGTGTCCATTTGATGGGCAAGTCTCTGCTCAAATGTACGAATTTGCTCCATAGATGTACAAATTTGCCACAATGCTAAACAATTTTCTATCTTGCCCGCAATCAGAGTGAGCTCCTCTCCAGTTCCTGTCTAAACATCAGACAGGCAACAGGGTACGTGAGGATAGTGAACACAAAACATATTATATCACCATCTCTGAGGTTTTTGTGCTCTCAAATTACTGCTTGATTGTGAATATAAGTCAAATATATAAAAAGACGGTAAGACCCACACACACACACACACACACACTCTGACTCACGAGTAGGTGTATTCATACATATGTGTGTGTGTGTGTGTGTGTGTGTGTGTGTGTGTGTAGCAACCTCATATTCAGCTGTCCTAAAATTGTTTGATTCATTACTCATTCCTCCCATCATTATGAGCCATTTTATTACTCCTTTCAATAAAGCAGATTTAACCTCTCTGGCCATGAGCAGGTAGCCTGATTACAGTTATTATTTTTAATAAAGGGTATTGGCTCGGGAATCATTTGGTCTTGTCCTGTGAATAGCTGGTTACGCATGGATACGCTGGGCTGTGCTGGCCGATTCAATATCCCAGACAGTTTGGGTCTGCACTCTGTCCAAGGCCCTGCTCCTCTGTGCAAAATGCAATCTGCCTGCAATCAGGAATGACACCACTGTTTACTGCCTGACATCGCCACCGTACAGCACACAGCCCATGGTAACCCTAGACAGTGACAGACACTGGCGGGGCTCAGGCAAGACACAATCAACAGGCTGGAGTGAAGCCTTCCACTGATGGAAAGCCTGTAGTGTTTGTACGACGTATTCCAATGGCTTTTCAGAGAGGATGGAGAAGGCTATCTCAGAGAGATCTATCTGGAATGTTCACTCTCACCCTAAATTAATTGAATGTCAGTCAAAGAGAAAGTGAAATAGAGGTGAGAGAGTGACTCAGACCTTTGTGTTCGTGCAGCGGTGGGAGAGGGGTGGCCGGGGTTCACAAATCTAACCCTCACCGTCTCCGGAGAATATCTTTAATCAGTGACAACCTTAGCCGGAGTTACTTAGTCTGAGAAAACTGGGGACAAATAAAGATAGATTATCCCATGCGGGCAAAATGCTGGCCTCATCATGGAGCGCTACTGGAGTGGCTGAATGCAAATAAGGGCTAAATAAATGGCGACCTGGAAATGTACAGTACAATGATATGGATATACACACAACACTTTTCAAGGAAGTTGAACATTGCCAGACTTATTCAAAGCGGCAAAGAGCCACCAATAATCCCGCTACCTGCTGTGTTAAGACTAGATTGTGATAGGAGGAAAGTCATGGCTACACTTGCCTATTTGGGTTAAAATGTATACGTGTCTTGAACAGCAGTACAGTCGTCAAAGTTGTACATGTGATCTCACCCAGCTGTGATGTAGGGTGGCACTACATCACTTCTGCACAGTGTGTGGGAAAAGCATGTTGTCATTACTAATTTGCAGGGCAAGTGAGATTATTAGACTGGATGGAGTTACCCAACAAAGCAAAGACAACAATCGGTAGTTTGTCAGATCTTGATCAGTTCCCAGTCAAAATCTGCTTGTAAACGAGGAAAACCTATTCCATATAGCTATGACAATTAACCTTTTCTTTTTAACTGTTGGTACTGGCTGTTCTCAGCACCTCCATCATGGCTTCCAGAGATGTGTTATGACACCTGAGGCTCTCTGGAATGCCGAGTGCTTCCTGTACATGTTACACAGGTGACACAGTAGATGTTCAGATGAGATTGATTGAGGAGGAAAGCCAGTTTGACAAACAGCAGACAACAAAAGCAACGCTGACCACACTGATTCAATACACGAGTATACAAATGCACCTGACTGGAATAGAAAAATCACGTTGGTAGAAAGTCAGCGTGTCAGGCTCTCAATCAGGTCAAATCAAATCATTTCAAATCCAGAGCTAATCAGATCTTACCTTCCATCTCCACGGTGGACTGCGCTGTGTCGTCATCGTCTGTCTTCGCGGCAGCGGGCTGCTCTTCCTCTGCTGGAGGAAAGGAGGCAAAGCTGTGATGTTTGTCACACTGCACATTCACGGGACGTCAGTGTCTTTGCAGACAGGTGATCGCACCCCCGGGTCTGCGAGGAAGAGGCCCGAGCTGTCGCGTCTTCCGTCACATTGGCTTTTGTTTATGTGTGTGCGTGTTAGCGCGGCGTCCTCGGTGTGTGGACGCGCTGTGGCCTGTGAGGCTCCAGCGACAGAGCGTTCTTTGTCAAATCTGTAATACTGAAGACAAACTTGAGCCCAGATTCCCCCTCACTCGGTTCTGCTCACTCTGTGCTGAGAGATACATTTGCATAGATTCAAACACTGACAGGAGGAAACAAAAAAAACAAAAACTCGAGCGTGGAGCACTGTCCTTGCACGCTTTTAGTGTTCCATCACCCAACCATGTAATTTTACACTGCTGGTAAACCAAAAATGTAAACATTTCCATTTCCATTTTGTTATGCTGTCATTATGTATCAGCATCAGGGTTTCGTGCATTGAACTGATTTATTCATATATGTCTGTCACTGAGCCCTGTGCACATTTTGCTGCATACAGTGATAAATTACAATCACTATCAGGAAATCAGACAATGACCTCAACCTTTTTCAGTTTGGTATTAATATGTATGACTGACAGCTTGTGTAGCTCAAAGTTTTTGATGCAAAAGGACAAAAACAAAGGCATGCACCTTTATGTACAAACCTTTGTCTTCATTTTTGTCTTTATCTTTGTCATTGTCGATGCCTTTGTCTTCATCTTTGTCGCTGTCCTTGTCGGTGCCCATATCTTCTACTTTGCCTTGGCTTTCATTTTCATCCGTATCCTTTTCTTCATTCGGCTCCTCGCTTCCTGAATTTTCATCTGGAGGCACACAAACATTGAAATATGAAAAGAAGTATGTTTTGAAGCATTAATTCAGGCGTGTGGAGTCGAAGCCTTCACATTAAATCCTGTAACACATGGCAGAAAACAAGCCCACACGTCATTACTGGTGACGGAAATCATTCCCACATCAAGAGGGTTCTCTTTTCTGGTTTGAAGGGCGTGGTGGTTGACAGCAAAGAAGGAAAAGCTGTCAGAAACTAAAAAGAAGACATGTTTCTAGAGGAAAAGTGCTTGCTTTGGGCTGTATAAGCTAGTTTAAATGGAAATTTAAACTGCTGATTTACAATACTTGTGTTTGAAGCTGCTCAGCATACAAACCTTGTTGTCCCTGGGTTGCCAGCATTTGCTTGGGTGTGGTTTCTAAAGTCTGACGGGAAAGTCTTGGTGCTAACATATGTGTAGCATCAGTAGTCAAAGAACAAAATCTGGGTGTAATTGCAAAGCAAAATGTGGAGGAACAGAGCACTTGCAGTAAATAAACATGCTAATAAAGGTCTGTGCACAAAGGTTATATTTTACAAAGTAACCAAGACCGCATTATTGAACAACCTATTGATCTGTGGTCTCTGGTTTTCAGCTGCAAAATACGACCACCCAAACACAAGCACACATTTACGAGAATGCTGCAACCGCTGCATTTTTGGCTGAATTGGCCTGCAGGTGTTGTTTTAAACTGTGCAGCGTTGCTCCTCCTAGCTCCTACCTCTGTGTTTGTGTCTCATGAGAAAGTAATTACATATCTCAGGTCTTGGATAACATCCCAAGGCCGAATTTGCTATAACTCTCTCATAGAATATCTACAAAATTCATGTTCAGAGAGGCTCTATCTGTCAAATCTTTGTCAATGGGATGGGATTTGAATAAAACAAAAACAGAAGAGAGGCGAGGAGCTGCTCGCTGCCAGTATGCAAATGCAGAATCTTAATTATATACCAGCAGCACAGAGAATGCTCGGAGTAAGAGAAAGGGTTCCAGCTCAAAGTTAATGGTTGCTCCTTTGTAACACGCACACACACGCACACACACACACACACCCATACACACGCCCTTTCTCTTAATTCACTTAAGGCGCTCACTGTCAGCACAACAAAACACATCAGAGTCTCAGGGTTTGTTCACCCAGGCTGTGCAGATGCATTGAGACCTTTGTACACGACTTACTCCTCTGCTGCTAACAGGGCTGATCAGGTTAGATCTTTAATCAAACTGAGCTGGAGTGAAGAACAGAGCAACGAGCTGCATGTCGGCCAGTTCGTACAATCGTCTGGAGATAGGAGTCATATCAGCGTTTGCTCCTTCACGCACGCTGACTTTTACACGGAATCACGCCCCCGTCCATGCTGGTGGCCTTGACTTTTTACTGTACCTGGGTTTTGACTTGCCATCTCCACGTCTTCGTTTCCCGCAGCATCTAGAAACAGAGGAGGGATTCAAAAGAGTGGAAAACATTTTGAGTTCAGTGCTAGTGCCTGGAGTTGAATTGACTTGGCTTTCGATATCACCTCAAACAGCCTTTTCATTCCATCTCTTTGTGTAGCTTTGTCTTTGTACTGCAGTACGAGAGCAATGGAACCACAAAGACATGCATAAATTAAGCGACAAAAAAGAAGGGGAAAAGAATGTCACTTCTAAAGCCATACATAATTGAGGGATTTCTTTGTTCCAAGCTTCTGTGATAAGAGAACTTTTTTTTTTTGTTAGTGTGTGTGTGCAGAATGGCGGCACACAGGATGGAAAGACTGAACTGGAGCAAATAGAAAACTCAATTTTTGATGACAAATGACATCAAGAGGCACGGAGAGCCGAGGGGTTCACAACATGTGTTAATGGTCCGTAGAGCTACATTACCATTGTCACCCTCCTCTTCATCACCTGTTTCCTCTTTACCTGATAAGGGAGGGAAAGGAATCGTCAGCCAAACACATGCACATATGGGAATAATGTCAGTCGTTCATTCCGAAAAACAAAGCTACCAGTCATACTAATGATCACAAACTGTTCATCTCCAGGCAAAGAATTCATCTTGCGAGAGCTGGTGTCCCACATTACAACACCGATTCCAAAAAAGTTGGGATGCTGTTAAAAACGTAAATAATACAGAATGTGATCTTTCTGACAAGATACTCAATTGAAAACTGTACAAACACCGTACAGTTAACGTTTGAATGATTTCATTGTAAATATGTGCTTATTCTATATTTGATGCAGCAACACGTCATTTTTCCATCTTTCATTTCATTCATTTTTTAAATCTGTTTTTATGTCCATTCTGTCTTTTCTATGTAAAGCGCTCACTCACTTGGTACATGTGATTTCTTTCTTGTAAAGCAGTTTGAGCTGCAATTCCTGTATGAATGGTGCTACGCAAATAAAGTTCAAGTATTATTATTATTATTATTATTATTATTTCGCAAATGATTGCATTCTGTTGTTAAACGACGGGTTGGTCATTATGTTTTCTGTCTTATGTTCTAGGTTTCTGGTAAAGACACCTACGCCTGCACTTGCTGATGGCAAATCCTTATTTTGTTGTTTTGAAACATAACAGTTACTTTGTTAGCTTTGCTTGCCTGTGACAGAGACAGCTGAAGGATCATTTTTACAGTATGTCTTTGTTAGAATGACGACTAACGTGTAGCAGTAGGTGCTCGCAGAACCCGACTAAGAGTTCACATCCATGCTAGCGACTCTGTCTTTATGCACAATGATGCACTGAGCTAAATGCTAGTTTTAGCATGGTTACATGGATGCAGTGAAAATGTTAGCATGCTGATGTTATCAGGTAACAGTACAATGTTTGCCATATTCAATATCGTAGTTATGTGTGTTTGCATGCAAACATCAGATAGTTTGCCTTGAACACAAAGTACAGCAGGCTGAAGGGAAGGTCATTATTTTTGCATTCATTTGGTTCATAAATCAAAGTAAAAATCGTAGCATGGCTAAGAAATACTGTCACCAGTATAGTACAGTGAATAGCATCAGTATGATGCTGTTATATAGTATATTATGATGAAAAATTATAAGAAAATGTGTCATGTTTCATCTTTTCAGAGAGGTCCATCAAAAAAACCTTAACAAGTTTGACATCTGTACATACAGATGTCATACGTCCTACAATCAACCTCAAATTTAGAGTCAGGAGAGCATCTGATCGCTACAACACCATCGAGAAATTGTGAATGCACAAAAGACACAACAGAACATAACATAAAACAACTTTAATCCCTGCTCCATATCTGTTACCCCCACCCTGCTCACCCCCTTTCTCGCTCTCACACACTCTTATACACACACACAGACACACACAATGACATTTGGGACAAATTGAGTAAATGAAAGCCATGACACCAATAAGAGAACATGCTCTACAATGGCTATTGTGCGGCTTCTATAATTGCTTTTTTAACAAGCTGTAGAGAGAAACCATTTTTTCATATCTATGCAATTTTGCCCTGCACTCAGAACAATAAAAATGCCAGCCTCCATTAAATGGGGAAAAGGCCAGTTCTACCAGTGCTGCATGTTTGCTACAAGTGCCCCTGTCCATCACGCAGAATGCTGGTGACACACAGTAGATGGCAATCCTTTCTATTAATCATGACTGGCATTTTGAGATGAAGCCACAGACAGGGGTCTGAGAAGAATACTTCACTGGGAAAAGCAGGTTAAGATGAATCCTTTGCTGGCCATGAGGTCATCCTTAACCTTTCTTCTGCATTCAAAAATTATGCATGGCTGTTGTATCTGTCTAAAGTGATCCTAAACAACAATATATCAGACACGACAAAAGGCTGAATGTAATTTCCTCCCTGTTATTTGATCATTCGTATTCGGCTTATTGAATGGAACAGCATTCAATTTGTGATAAAGGATGCTAAGGGACAGATTGTGGATAAACACACACACACACACACAAAGGAGACAACAAAAGATTCTATGTAGGGCAAATGTGATTTATAATGGCTCCAAGTTAAGTTCAATTAGAACAGTTTGCACAAAGTCGAAACCCAACCAGCTCCTGCAGCTCCCTCCTGCTCCAGACAGCAGGTGGCAGCATTGGCACAGCTTTCCTCCGTGCTAAACTGTCTTCACCGTGAATCAGGGTCTGACATACTTCACACTGAAGGGCTTCAGCCAAAGTCCACACCTCAAGACTTTGAGTGCCTGTACTCCCATGAATTCCACTTTCAGTAGTGCGGTGACTAAAAAGCAATTTTAGGCACTCGCCTGCACTTGTGTTGAATGAGCAACAGCGCTGTAGTGTTTTTTTTTTGTTTTTTTTTTATAAAATGTTAGTCTCACACACACATACACACACTTAAATGATTTATTTATGTCAAGACCAGAGTCAGGGGTACAGTATCACAAGGGCATAAACAATTTAGATGCTGATATGCAAGCTTCCCTGTGTGTCCTAGTTGCATGACCGTTGGGTAAACATCAACTACAGACCATATTTCCTAGGAAGCAAAAGCAAAGGATCTCATATTCAGGAACTAATAGAAATGTGAAAATTGCACACACACTCTCACACCCTAGCTGCACTCTATCTCCTTCCCCATCCCTGGCTCTTATTGCTTCCATTAAAGCTAACTGGAGCAAAGGACAAAAAAGATAAAAAAAAGGGGGGGGGCTTGAAAAATTCATGAGACATGTGTAAAGGAAAAAGGAGAGATGACCAAGCGATCATTCAAAGACCATTTGCATGTGAAATGTGCGCGTGCAAGCAAAGCGCAAGTGTGTTTGTGAGCGGGGTGCCGCAGTGTAAAAGATGGCATCCCACGGAGAGGCTTGCTGTCTGTCCACACATTGTGTTATTAATCTGTGTGTCCGTCCACGCTCTGTGCCATCTTTCACCAACCCCCCCCCCCCGCCTCTCATCTTCGGGTCGTTCCCAGAAAGCTCGAGCATGCCAGGCAAACAGACCCGGCCAGGCATTGATTTCTGGCTCAATGTTCACATTTTACTGTGCCCTGTGACATCCACTAATCTCACTAATACCAATCTGATATCAAATAATAGACACCGTGGGGCTGCTTGCCAAGTCAGGTGTGCTCTACAGAGGCTCCACTCTGCCCTGGACTTCTGTGCCAGCGTTCGCCCCTGCGTCTCATCCCGCCCTCTCCCACTCCGTCTCTTTTTTTTTTTCTTTCTATAGCTCGCAGCATCTGCATGCTGTGCTTCTGTTTCATCTGGATTACATCACAACATAGCTCATCCTTCTCTCTCTCTCTCACACACACACACACACACATACACCGAAGTTAATCTGTGACCCTTCTCTGCAAATACACTTCGGGGTTATTTGTATCCGGTGAGGGATCGTCTGTTGGCTTCTTTGAAGAGGAGTTGAAATACTGCTGAAAAGCTCCCCTGATGTGCTGGTCTTAAAGTAAATAATTATAATTAGAACTTAATTTTTATATCATTATTTATATCGAAAATAAGGCTTATGAAAGCAGGACATTCAGGGGAAATCTGTGAGGCATTAAGTGCTTAGAAAAGATCATAAGAAACAAAATGATAAAAGAAATAGACCAGGTTAGAATTAACACTTATACAAATCTACAACCATAATACACAGTAACATACAATATAATGTGAGAGTTCTGATGTTGTCTGATGTTGTCTGTATTGTTTGAATGATTAGTCGTACCACAGGCTGTGTGTTCTGTGTTTTACAGTTTCTGTTCATTGGGTGCTTTTACCGTTTTTTTCCTTTCTAAGAATTTTTTGCAAAACAACTGTAAATGCAGCAGTTGTTGTGTGTGGGACAGAGCAGCCCTATAATTACCTTCAGACTGCTAACCATTGTATTTATTATGGAAAAACAGTGGAGAAAGCCTTCATGTTTTCTCTTCATCAGTGCTGTGGATAAAAGCCCCTCGTGTCTGACCCATGGACTGGAGAGAGTGAATCCCCTGAGGAGTGTGTTGGATGTGATGGATCACACTGAGGCATATTGACAGACACACTCCACCAACTCTGCAGCAGACTGTAATTTATTCTAAAAAGTGCTCCATATATTGACTATACCAAATAGGTGACCTGCTTTGCTGGCTCTATAGACAGGATGGTGAAATATAGTGTGTTTCTGTTGAATGGAAATCTTCCACAGGTGCACAGAGGTGGCAGGAGACTCTCAAGCATCTTATAATGTCTGTCTCACATAGCTGACAGTCGGTTTTTGCAGCTCGCGTTTCCTCTGCTTTGTGCTACCTTGACATCTGAGTGTTTCCTATGATTAATCCTTCCTATGTGCTACGTCGAACCAGACCTAACCTTTACGGTGCAGGCAGTACAAAATCATTTCATTCCTTTCCTGTGAGAGAGGTTGTCTCAAGGACTGAGTGTTCCCATGCTAGAAAGCTGTGCCAGGGCCTTTTGTGAATGGATTAGTTACTATTAAGCTGCCGGGCCTGATAAATTAGGATTTATAAAGATTATTACAAAATACTTATGCCCTCCTAATGCTGATGATTGAATTTGTGAATCATATTGAATTACTGCTGTGGATTATGGAAAGGTATGTTGAATAGGCGGGAAGAAATGACTTATTGTGCTTTGTTTTTACAACACAGAGTGTATTGACGCCCTTGAAGAGTCTGCACTATCTCGTCCAGCCTCTCGCAATCAGCGAGAGGAACCCTTTCCCCAAAGAAAACAACCGTGTCTGCTATCTTCAAAAATTCCCTGTAACCTTAAAGCTTGAAGACAAATGGATGGTGTACGATTTTAATTGCCTACTAACACCCTCCAGTGTAAGAATCTAATTATCTTTGGTCCATCGTATCGGAGAAGCCTATAACTGTTTCAATATTACACATCCAAAGGGGCTGAAACTGCAGAATAGCCAGATAATGGCTTCTTAAACAAGTTTGCCTCTAAGAAAACATTCTTTTAAAAAAGACCAAGCTTCATCTTGTATTCATTTCCCCAAAGAGGAACTTGGCACCAGAGAGCAAGAGATTACTGACCAAGAACACACTCCATTACTTCATACACACAAGACAAATTATTATGTAAACACATATCAGTGCACAATGTTTCCTCTACTGGTTTTGTTACTGGGCATGTAAAAAACTATGCAGTCATTATTAATACAATTAGAATGAAAAACAACACACGCACACACAGCCACAAACTCACAAGCAGGCATACCTCTGTTGCTGTCTTCACTTTCTTCCTTGGCTGTGGATTTTGTAGATGGTGGTGTGTTATCTGCAAATAAGCGAAAATAAAGGGTGATTTACAGACGTGGGAGTGGCACATCGTTATCCCCCCAACACCATCAGGACGCGAAGAGCGTGACATCTTGTCAATTTGAACTGCTAGATGAGAGACGGTGTCAGTGGAGGCGGCTGTTGGCAGGACACGCTCATCACAGCGGTGATTATTCAAAGTTGGCCGTTCTGTCTCGGCTGACCACGCTACAAGGGCCTGCGGGAGAACTCAATGGCTCTTACACTGTTTTGTTTTATACCTGCCTGACAAAAAAAAAAAAAAATGGCTCCTGTGGGATAGCAGGGAAGAATGTGTGGCTTTGAGACCAACTCCAGAGCACAGTCTGGGACAAAAGCACCATTCCATGTGAGAATGGCAGTCATTCGAACCTTTGAATAGGCTCCAGCCAGCACTGATTCAAACTCTGGCTGATGGAGCAGAATAAAAGGCCAGTCCTTGGCACCGGCGCAGAGGCCCATCAAACAAGGCCAAACTGGACCGGGTCGGGGCTGGCGTGATGATACAACAGAGCTAGGAATTATCAGGGGTTATTTCAGCTGGTTTGATATGGTCTGGTGCTATGTTATTATACAGCATGCAGTGCAAAATAGCTGGCGAGGAGGGCGACAGAAAAACGAACGTGCTCGCTCGGGCGCTAACAAGAGGACAAACTCTCAAACGCAGTCCCTCTCGGCCAAGTCTTTATGATTTAGCCATTACGTGCACATTGTTTCACTCTGGAATATCACATTTTACAGTGCACTTATAAAACGGCCCTTTTATGTTCACCCAAAAATGGAATCTCATTGAAAACACAGATGCGTGTAATTGGCAAATCATGGAGGTGACTTTGGGAGGAAAAACATTTTGATAGCACCCTGAGTTCTACATCTACGGTAATCTGAACACTTCCTTCGACAGACAGTAAAACTAACATTTTTCTCTGCTTAGTTGGTTGCACGTGTACTATGACGTCTTGGAGGGACACGGCAGTTAGACCTGGCAAGCCCCTCGTACTCGTAAAGAAAACTTGGCATCAGGCGCTTTCAAAGGCCCACTGTTCCTTGGAGAAAACTGCTAGAGGCAGTACATTTCATCAAACATTTCATAAGAATGATTTTTTTTTTTTGTCTACCAAGGAGAAAAAAGTAACTGCTGCTAAACTCCATTCAATCTATTGTTCCTGCTATTCATAAAATATACACAGTTCCTTTCTGTTGGAGCCATTGCTTATTCAGGACATCAGTGCACAGACAAATGTCAATAGTTTATCCTGATAAGCAGTATCTGGGAGTTTCAGGCCGTGTGCCAAGATGGTGCTGTGATAAAAGCATTATGCGCTGACAGTCGTGTTTGTCCTATCGCCTGGCGCACACTGCGGAGGGATGCTGCTCTGCTGTTCCTTTGTCACTCGCTTTAGGTGGTCTGAAGGCATTGTGCCTGTAAGCCGGATGAAGAGAATGGTGTTGGGAATTAGCTGTGGATATAAGCTCTTGTAATGTAATGTACCTGACATGAAGTATTTTTAACTGCGATGTGTCAGGCCCGGGATTCGACTTGTCACCAAATGAATAAACATTCAATTTCGTCTGCTGCATAAAACCTTGCAAATCACTGTCACGAGTTGAAGCTGCGCCACTCACTCAGCCTCTGTGCGCTTTAATGGAGGTGTTAAGGTGAAAAGGCAACCATGAAATATTCTGTCACTCACCTCCCTTCAGCTGCTCCTCTGTAACCTCCATGTCATTGTCTGGCAGAGGGGGGAAAAGACAGCGTGTCAAACCATGCTATTTTATAATGCACGATAGAGCCAGTCATCACAACTTGTCTCCTTGATTGTAATGTTAGGGAACAGTATTTTGATGCCATACTGCTGTGTACTCTGTCTGCCTAAAACTACGAGCTGCAGTGTTTCCTCAAAATTTGATTGAAATCCGATCGGTCTACCTATCCCGTTCATAAGACCGAAAGCCGGCTCTTTCCCCTCCTCCTTCCACACCAGCTGCCATGCTCCAAAATCTCACCAACAACAATTCACAGCCTCCCTCAATTCCCCCACCAGACGGCCTTGGATCTAGTGAGTTATTACACCAAATGACTGTGCACGTGAGTGTGTGTTTGGGGGCGGGGAGCGGCTCACATTCATGAGACATTCTTTTTCAATTAAATCTATACTGGTAGGCTCAGCATAAATGACACAAAACCTCCCATTTCCTCAAATTACAAGGAGGCTCGGGTGGACAACTGCGCCTAAAAAAAAAAAAAAAAAAGAAACCCTTTGATTTTCTCTTCTTTTCTCTGTTCTTCTGTTGTGTGAGGCAAACTGAGTGAACTAGGGGTGTTTCTGGGTGGGTGAGTTGAGTTGCACGGTGGGAGATGAGAAGGAGGCGCTGGATGCTGCTTCAGGAGGAGCTGCAGAGTGAGAGACGGGGAGAGAGGAACTGTGGATGTCTGCTCACGGCTCCCAGCTCCCATCATACGAGCACACACTCAAGTTTCTTTGAGTCTCTCTCTCTCTATATATATAGTACGTGTGTGCTTGTGTTCTGTGCTTGTGCACACTTCATCTGAATGGATTACGCAGTGTCTGTGTGCACGCGTGTGTGTGTGTGTGTGTGTGTATATATGGCCGTGCTTGAGTCTGAGCAATGATTGCGCTGTGGTTAACAAGCAAAAGCAAGAGTTAGCTTTGATGAAAGGCTCTTGTCATCTGTTCTGTAGAAGTGTAACCATCAGAGCTCCCTGTGGATCAAGCGACAGACTTTTCTTTTGTATAACACTGAATCTAAGGGTACAGTGCATTAATCTAACCCTGCTCGGGGAAACAAAGGAGGGCCCACTGATACAGAATAACAATAGTGCAGGAATGGAAACATGGGGTGTCTCAGCTACTGCCACATGTGATTACATTATTACCCCTGCTCAACACTGCTGTCAGCACAGGAAATGGATGTGACTTAGTCTGGAATAACCATATATGACACTTTTATTTCTGGATGGCTTGCTTATCTTTGCGTGAACACAAACTATTATGATATGAGAGAGATGAGCAGTTGTCAGATGTTCAATAAATATCTTCATTCGCTTTCTTGCAAGGCATGAAAGGATTAATGCCACTCTCATTAGCGTGCACTAATTATGAAACTAGAGCCAGGATCAACCTTCCGCTACCTGGATGAAATGCAGCAAAGGGCCCAGCCAGGGATCAAATCTGGGGGTGCCCTGTAGGCCACAGACAAAGCCAGGCTAGCTGTTACCCCCTGCTTCAGGATGGGCGGGTGTGAGAGTAGCATCGATCCTACAGTGATATACAAAAGTTTGGGCACCCCTGGTAAAAATTTCAGTTTCAAATAGTTAAATGTGCAAAAGGTGACCTGATTTCTAAAGTTAAAGATGACACATTTCTTTATTATTTTGAGAGACTACTTTTTATTTCCAAACTTTACAGTTTTAAAATAACTAAAAGAAAAAGAGCCAGAAGCAAAAGTCTGAGCACTCTGCATGGTCAATACTTCATAACACCACCTTTGGCGATTATCACAGCTTGCAAATGTTTTTTGTAGCCACCCTTAGAGTCCTTCAGTTCTTGTTTGGGGATTTTTCGCCCATTCTTCCTGCAAAACACCTGGTCTGGGGACTGTGAGGGCCATGGCAAAACCTTCAGCCTGTGCCTCCTGAGGTAGTCCATCAATTTTAAAGTGTGTTTAGGATCATTATCCTGTTGTGGAAGGCTTCCTCTTTTCATCTTCAGCTTTTTTTCACATGGTGTGATGTTTGCTTCCAGAATTCACTGGTATTTTAATTGAACCATTCTTCTCTCTACCAGTGAAATGTCTCCTGTGCCGCTGGCTGCAACACAAGCCCAAAGCATCGATCCACCCCCATGCTTGACAGTTGGAGATGTGCTCTTTTCATGGAATTCTGCACCCTTTCTTTCTTCCAATATACCTTTATCTTTGGCAAAAACTTCAATTTTAACTTCATTAGTCCACAGGACTCCAAAATGCATCAGGCTTGTTTAGATGTTCATGGAAACTTCTCACACTGAATTTTGTGCTGAGGACGCAGGAGAGATTTTCTTCTGATGACTCTTCCATGAAGGTGCAGTAGAACAGTTCACCACCACTCAAAAAAGTCAAAAAAGGGTTTTGATTTATCTTTCTAGCAATCCTACGAGCTGTTGTCTCTGAAAGTTTTCTTGGACTTCCAGACCTCAGCTTGACCTCCACTGTTCCTGTTAACTGACATTTTTTAAATCATATTATGAACTGAGGAAACAGCTACCTGAAAATGCTTTGCTGTCTTCTTTTTAGCCTTCTCCTGCTTTGTGGGCATCAATTATCTTAATTGTCATACTTCTGTGGCTCAGGAGGTAGAGTGGTCATCCACTTAACAGAAGGTCGGTGGATTGATCCCTGACCTCGGCAGCCTACCTGTCGAAGTATCCTTGGGCAAGATACTAAAACCAAAATTGCTCCCGATGCGGTGCACTGGTGTGTGAGTGTGTTAATGCTTGTAATGAGCAGGTGGCGGAGCTACTATTTTGTGAATGGGTGAATGCAGGCTTGTGTTGTAAAAGTGCTTTGAGTGGTTGTCAGACTAGAAAAGCGCTATATAAATACAGTCCATTTACCATTTACTGCTAGGCAGTAGGAGGAGCTGGCTGAATCAGCATGACTGCTGATTGTTGGGACACGTTTGAGGAGTCAGGCTGTTTACAAAGCTTTGAAATTTCATCGTCAGGCCTTTCTTAACGAAGACTGTGATTAAGCAACAGCCCCATCAAGCTAATTAATTTCTTAGACCATGGTAAAAGTTATCTGAGAGCTCAAATCTCTTGGGGTGCCCAAACTGTTTGGTGTGTATGGTGGTCCTTTGATTTTTTTTTTTCCTCCAAAATTGTACAAAACAAAAATAATGCACTAACTCTTGCTTGAAATGTTCACCTTATGTCTAATGGAGACTGGTCCATCTTCTAGTCACTTAACTATTCACAATAATGGCATTTTGAGCAGGAGAACCAAACATTTTCATGTAAGTGTAACTCTTGGAAAGACATATTGATATTTTCAAATTCTTGACAAGAACGTAGAAGAACTATTCCTCAATATTTCACTTTTCACTCACATGTTGGAATAGCTTGCCATCATGTGGTGGATGGTTAGGTTGGAGACACAGTTGGATATAAAACTGAATTGTATTACAGCCAAGCAAGTTCTAAACCTCTAAATGATCAAAAAGTAACCATGTCCAGCCCATACTGTGCACGTTGATAAGCAGGTAGTCAGGATATGTATTTGCACATGTCTGTGAATTATGCACAAATGTGAACATTTTAACATATGATGAGCTAAACTGAATCCTCATATTTGCCAAAGCTAACTGAGACACTCTGAGCTACTGTGCTTTCTGGAAATCACATCACTAACACACCATGCTCTCCTCATTTCCCTGCCCTGAGGGATAGCCTCGTGAAAGCAACACAGACTTCATTTTCGCCCACACAGGGTTCCAGTAGACCTTCTTATCCACTGTCCGCAAATTACATATGTGTGATAAAAGTGTGTGCATGCCACGTCTTTACTTCCTGCAAAGCAGTGGGGGTTTAGGGAATGCTTCTATCATGGACTTTTGGGTGATAGGTGTGTGGGTTGTTGGGTTGGGAGCATGGAGTGTATTAAGAGCCATGTAAATAAATGTCAATTGGAAAGTCAGTGAAACAGTTGGGAGAGAATGCAGCAGCCCAGATCTGTGGGCTGTGTTAATATTGTCAGCACTGTGGCTGATTGAGGAGAAGAAGTGATGGAGCCCAGCTTGTGGGCAGCCACCCGGATCATATTAGTGGTGGAGTGTACCCAGAATCAATTTCAACATGCTTTTACTCTCTACAACCACAGCTGCCTGACTGCTTCCATGCTCGCAAATAATACGTGCCAAGGCAAGCATGTGGTCAATCATGATCTACGAACCAATCTGAATACTTAATAGAATCATGTCATGGGATTAATGAGATTGATTAAGCTCTATATCTTAATCAATTAATGGTTCTGCTTGCTTTTTTTAGGATTACATTTTTCTAAAAGTAAACACTGATGGTCCTGTTAACCAGATAGCGAGTCTGTCACAGCACCTTTGAGATGTGTACATTTTAAAGCAATGAATAGGTCATTATGGTTATAGGCTCGGTTGGGGAGGTGCGTAATAGATGGCGAATGATACTACAGAGGCATTATGTGTCATTTCTGTGGGTTTGTCTATTTGCGCATTTCACTATTTGTGTGTTTGAGAGGCTTCCTTTACAAAACGTATGACTCTAAACAACTGAAGTGTTCACTGAGCCGGCGCTGCATAAAAAGCCCTTTGTCTGTTTGTGAGAACTCATCAATCATTAGACATCAAACAGCAGCTCATCTGCTGGGTCTGATTGAACACCAGGCACATGCCGCCGCAAAGACAATCCGCAGTCATTTCTTCTAATGTTTCACTGTGATGTCGGTGTTGTAATATGCAGTGTTGAATAGGTGTAACTTCCTGCTTTATGTGTACGCGTTTGTGTGTCGTGGCTGACGTGCCTGCATGCAGGTGTGCATGAGTACTCTTGTCAGCAAAGGCTATTTTTCAGTTTCCTCCCTCTGCAGAGATTTAACCACATTTTGTCTCTCTCACAGTGACAGCTTGTGGGAATGCACATTGTAATAAAGCAATTTCCTGTATGCAAATGTCCTGTTTACACATTCCTGCTCCAGTCATTGTCACTTGACAGATTGTTTGAATATGAGGAAAGCAGCTATACAATGAAAAATGAGAATGGTGAGACTTCAATAAAAAAAAATCCATTGTGCCGACTCTCAGCTGTAGACATGCTTGAAACTGATGTCACAGGGAAGATCCTGGGTTTCACACGACCACATGCATGCACACATACAAATTACAGAAGATTAAGGCCACTATTCACAACAGCTCCATAACAACTTGCTGATAGAGGAGGCGGTGGGGAAGCTCCTCCTTGATATATAATAAGGAAGAAGAATTGAAAGTGGGGATGAGGCATTGGGCAAGTAGCATGGGAACAAGGAGAGTTGTAAGTGAGAATTAGTGAGGAAGAGTGGGAGAGAGAATAGGGAGGGTTGACGTGACAGAGCGTTATTGAAAGTGAGAGGATGTTGCAGGAGACTGAACGGTCTCAGGCCTCTGTGTGATGCATTCAGTGTTGCCGCAAGATCTACCTGACTGTCTGTCTCTAGCAGAGAGGATGATGGGATGTTCTGAAAGCGCTCCGGCACACCTGCAGAGCTAATTCGCAGCCTCTGATTCACTACCGCCATTCTGCGCAGGCTAAATGCGAGTCTTTTCACACTACGGGGTTATGCATTCCCGACATGGTGCAATCATGCCAATCAGCATTTCTTTCTTTAAAGCACACTTATTAACTACTGTTAAACACATCGACGTGGTGCAGCCTGGCGGGACAAAACATTTGAATTCACTCCCTTACATGGATGTCTCGTCTACAATCACAGCACCAGTAATTATGTTATCTTTGAGTTCCTCCATGTGGAACATCTCATAAGAGGTGCTGTTTTCATGGAGAGCATGGTGAAAGCTTTGAACACGCACACGGGTTGAAAGATCAGTGCAGGTGGAGGCGAGCGTTTCAGAAGAAAGAAATAAAAACAAACCCGTCTGCCTCACGTCAGACAATAACCCTGTGTGGGGATGTCACTCTTATTTAGCCACTTGGTCTATAGTGGAATTAGTATCCTCTCGAGCCCACACATACACAAAGAGGAGTGATAAAGTCGGCTCTGACCTCGGGCGTCAAAGGGCACTCGACAGACGAGACACTGTGATGAGGAAAGGCACCTGGGCTTCACATCCCTGCTGCGTGCTGTGGTAGCCTTCTGGAACAAGCCCACATTTAAACCAAGACTGACCTCTTATCTTCTAATAATGCACCTCTCAAAACTTTGCTGATTACACTTTGTGACACGCGCAGAGCCCGTTGTTTAGTTTCCTCTCTGCTCCCAGTCATGGACAGATACAGGGCATTTATCCACTGACAGCACTTGTAAATGGCGAGAGTGATAACTGGAGAACAACAGCTCCAGATTCTCATCTCAGAGCGCTAATATGATGAGACGGGCGCTGGGTGCATGGGGCCAGGCAATATAATTAAGGTCTCTCCCCAGAATGTAATCTTTCAGGGAAGAGCCTGGGCGGGGAGCGGGACAGATGACGGGAGCGCAGGGGGAACAAAACACTCTCCATCAGGGAGCAGCGAGATGAAGGCCTGAGAGCCGGTATTCCATTGGGGAGGTGGGGAGGGAAAAGGGAGGTAAAAGGGAGGTAATGCTAGGCTGGTGAAGCCAGCCAGCCTCTTTCAGCTCCCCAGCTATTAAACTCAATCCTCCGCGGAGGCCCCATCAGAGCTGGTGACTGCTCCTGGCCCCCGAAAAAAGATGATGGCGTGAAAGGGGGGAGGGAATTGAAAGAGAGACAGAACGGAGAGTGGGAGCAGAAGATAATGGATGTTTGTTTATTTCACATACAGAATTGAGGAGCAGTAACCAAGGACGATCAGCGGTTGCTATGCATCCCTGAATCTTTTAGTTCTGGCGGGAGACATTCACTGGCGAGGACTGTTATTACAGTCAATCAAATCTGACATTAAAGTCTCATCAGAATATCAACAATTATGTAAAATATCAGCCTGCTGGTTCACTGACAAGAGGGCTAACTATTCAAATCCTATTAAGGCAATCCATAGAGAACCTGACACTTGTTTTATGAACTGTCAGCATAAATTCTCACTGTTAATCTCCCAAACGGCTATGCGGGTGCATTGAATTTGTTTACATTTGAAGGTGTCACCCAAGCCCGACATGTTTACACTGCTGCTTCCCGAGGTAGCAAAGCTGTCTATACAGATGGCCAGTTAGGTCGGCGGTGACACGGTCAACAGATGAAACGTGACGATATCATATTAATGATATGCAGCCAATTGGAAGTAAACACACATACCTTGAAAAATGACGGTCATTTTCTTCTTGTAGATGGCAAAGTCAGTCTCGAGGAAGACGCAGAAGATGACCCGTGTGATCTGCACAGAAAGAGAACGAGACGGAAGAGCAATAAGTGTACAAGCTCACTGCAGCAAAAAAAAGAGGACCCTCGGGTGAATTAACATGACAAGTAGACAAGTTTAGATCTGACGATAGCGGCCTGCATCAGCAGGAGGCAATCGTAGCCATTCAGAAATCTAATTAGTTACCCTCACAATCAAGACCACCCAAAGAAGACCCTCTGAGACAGCGTTTAGAGAATATTACAGCACATTACATCAGAATAAGCATTATTGAATGGGCGCGTTGGTTAGAGCGGAGCAATACGCTTCAGTATCACACAAAGTGCAACGACATGAAATTGGAACATTAAAGATGAACAATGGAGAACACTTTCAGCTAAAACTGAAAATCACAAGAGAAAGAGGCAAATAAAATATTCTCCTCTACTACTCAGAATCACAAAGCCATTCAATTAAATGTTGAAAAGGAGAACGGCGACGAGGAATGAGTACGTTTCATATTGAAAACCTCAAACATGTCATGAAAAGACAAAAGACAATTGAAAACCATTAAAAGAAAACAAGAAATTGTTAGTGTAATTGTTTGACTATGGTTCACAAAATGTGAACAACACAGACACGGCAGTTTAACAGTGGGTCAGTGGCAGCTTTGGAACAGTTCAGTGGTCGACATGAAACAACTGTCACGTGTTATGTTTGTTGAACACAGACAGACGCAGATTGACGAAGGATTCACTTCTTAACACTGCTGAAAAGAAATCTATGTGCTGTATGCGATGGGAGCTGAGACCACGAAGAATGTCTGCTGCAGATTGTTTGTAATGAAAGGTTATTAAAATTCAATAAAGGTGAAATCAGTGATATTTAAGAGGCTCGAACAACATAACCTTAACAGCTCAGTGGGTGGAACAGTGGTTACTCCTCTGTTTCCTCAGTGCCTACTGAGATTTCAAACTTTCTCATCACTATGGATGACCCGGCTCTCTGTATTTGCTCCAGATGGTCCCAGACCCCCTAAACGACCAACTGTGCAGTCCACACTTAGTTTCTTCAAAACCAGAGGAATCATTTATTTGAAGGCTGCAGCTTCACATTTCAAAACACTGGTTCAGTGCTGGCATTATATTCTTGGTGCAGATCACCCTCCCGCCCGGCTAGCATTAACCACGAAGTCCTCTTCGGTTTGCAGTTGATGCGGCACAGCGAGGGCTGTTATAAGATGATAAACATCTGAATTTTACTGATAACTTATTACACCTTCCACAAGCACTGTCAAGGGGAACAAATGAGAAAGCAGAGAGGTCCCTCTTTGCTTGATGAACAAAACAAACTGTAATGTAGAACAAAGCTCTAAACAAGTTCAGTGGCTCTTAGACTCGACAAGGATTTTATACCGACAAATTATTACACATTAATTAACTCAAATATGAGTTATGTTGGTTCTATTTGTTGGCTCGGTCGTTATCTGTTTTTGTTTTTTTCATCCTCTGGCAAAATATTATAATTGAATGATTTTGGCCCTAATGCAGAGGAGGATGATAAAGTTGGAGAACATCATGGTCTCTGGTACTTTCCAGTAGCCCAGAATTATGCCAAATAATTGTACATGTAAATAATGTATAAACATGTCATGTCTGCAGAGAAAGAGGTCACCTCTTTCACGTTCACCCTTCTCCAGTGGAGTCTCAGATGTGCAGCCATCAGTCACAGTCACAGAGATGCATCGCAGCAGATAATCGCTTGACTGAATAATGGCAATTTTACACAACACTCATGAGGGTGGCTATCCAGCCCCTTCCCTCCTCCATGAAGGATAGTGATGTCATGGGAGAGTAAAGGGAGCTCACCAGCTTTAGCCCCGTTCCTGACCCTGCCCAACACAAGGATCTGATTCAAAGAGGCACCCTTCTGGTGCTCATACAGACATATATCTATTAATAGTTTATGATCCGTGCTTTGGAGTAAATGTTAGGAGCTGCATCCATGATGGTAACATTTTATTTTGCTAGACGTCTTGGGGATGCTTTGTTCATAAAATGTAGACTCACTCTCTCAACCCCTCAACCCCGGCGGAAAATGAAAGAAAGCTTTAAGTCTCCTTTGAAGTTGCAGGCTCGCTGACAAACAGATTGTGCAAAAGCGATAATACGCCAAGATAGTGCATGCCACTGGGTGCTGGAAGGCCACAGCGGCTCCCCGGGAATTTCCATTACTCTTTTATGGAGCTCCATTCTAAAGCTGACTGCCCACTGTGAAACAGGATGAATCATGAATTCATGCATTGAAGCACACAGAGATGCCGGTGCACGCACATGTGGACACACGCCACACATACAGACACCACTGAGGTTGATACAGTGCTGCTATGTTGTGTTTGATGTGATAAAGGGAAGGATAAATTTTGCTCTGAGCTGTACTAAAACAAAACCAAAAATGGAAAATCTGAGCATCCATGTCAGTGTTTCCCAAACTTTTTACAGTTCTGTAGCCCCTAAAAGATTCAATCTCCAGCTACGTATATAAACCCCCTCCCCTGCCGCGCTCATATTTGACTTTTTTTCCCCAAATCCAATTCAAACTGTGAAATACTCACCACAGGTTAATGAGAACAGTGTGTTTGAGAGGATGCACATGACTCTGAAATGCTTGGCTGAATCTGAGAAAGTCTGAGTCTCTGAATATCGTTTTGCACACAAAGTCTGTGCCTGTATTTTGTTTTCATGTCAGAGCCGAGAGCCTGCTCTCACATAAGTAGGCCTACGTGTTGGCAAAGGGCATCAATGTCTTGACAGTGTGATTGGCCAGTGCAGGTACTCTGTGCACAGAAATCTGGCACATGAATTAAATTTTCATGGATCCACTTGTTGCAACGTCGATGAGGCTCTCCTGTTCAGATGAAGTTTAGGCAGCAGGAACAGCAGAAAAGGGATAACGAATCCAACTGTCAAACTCGTCAGTTTCAGGGAAGCACCTGCGCAGTTATGCCAGCTCATTGAGGTGTGTTGTTACGTCACGTTTGACACTGTCTGTCACATTGAGCTGATTTGCAAAAAACAAACAAAAAAAAATCACGGAACAACTCTGGTCACAGAGTCGAAGTAGAGCTTCAACTGCTATATCATAACATCAGTTTGATCTCATACATGTTAAATAAATGGTCGCGGAGAGAGATTATGATCATTCAGGCAAGAAAAAATATCACCGGGATAAGATGGTTGTGTAAGAAACTCATCATAGATATGTTCAGACAGGTGAAAATTGTGGTCAGTTAAGGAAATTTTAAGGTAATTTTTCAATTCAAAGAACCGTGTCAACACTTCACATCTAGCCCCTTCACATGAACAGTGTATCCAAGTCTTTCAAAAGTCCTCGTAACCCTTCGAAAAACTCCTGTGATTTATTTTTCAAATGAGCACCTTTCCTTTCTAAATGTCTGCGCAAGAGATAGTACTTCTGCACATATAAGATACTGTAGCAGAGCAAATGCACCAAGGCCAATACAAGTGAACCCCAAAGCAGTGCAAGTCAGGCAGCCGAGGCTCTGCATTAGACTCATCACCGTCGGTGGCCATGCAGGTAGCTTTGCAAGCAACACCTGTACTGCTGCTATAGCATCCTGATCCACATGACTTGAAAAATCTTTTTTTTTGTGAACCCACTTCATTACTTCGCAGATCCCAGTTTTGGAAACAGTGATCCATGTCATGTAGGCTCTTTTCTCTGGCTCCCTCTCGCCTCTCCGTCAGTTTTTTTTTGTGCAGTCTCTGTAACAGCATGTCCACATTCTGCAGAAGCTCTTTTATTCTACAGATCAGAAACACATTGTATGGTCTTTGACAGATATCAGCCAGACCAGGATGACAAATAAAAACCAGACATGCGGGTGCAGAACATTGACATTCTGCCTATATCCAAACAAACACCATTGGCCAAACACAACAGAGAAGATGATCTGCGACTTTTTCTTTGCAAAAGTAAATTCCACCAGTCTGTACTTGAAACAGCTTGTTCGTTCAAAGTCAACCAGAGACGGCTTATCTCCTGCATGCACACATACAGTGCTGAATAGTCATGGAAAAGAATCCATGAATAGTTGGAGAGCATTTCCTGAATAAGAGCCTGAACCAAAATCACATGCACCAGTTTTTAATCATATAAACCTCAAAACACACCATTTCTTATCATTTGGATTGATGGTGACAGACAAAATCGCTGTCTTTAATACCTACTTTACATTGATGAGAAAATATGATCCACAAAGTGGCATTACACTGTATGAGTATACTTACATTTCAAGGCCAATTAGGATGAAAGTAAGCATGATTTAAATGAGCACTGCAGACTTGAAAATGTTACTAAATACTTCATTTTCGATGTTAAATTTTGGAGAAGAGGCCCAATATTTTGGTGTGAATGTGTGTGTGTGTGTGTGTGAGAGAGAGAGAGTGAGAGTATGTGTGTGTGTGTGTTTAGTGTGCACCCTGCCGCCGCCAAGGTTGAAAAAGTTAATGGAAGACTAATTAGAAAGCTGGGATCACGGCATGCTAGCCTGCCTAGTCATTACTCATCCCTGATTGGAGGGCCTTTGCCAAAGGGTGAGCACAATATGATTGGGTCCCCTGGTTGCATATGGGAGGGATGGTCCTCTTGACTGAAATATGTCCTGCACAATAAGGTGCGGGACTGTGTAGCTGGCTTGACCTGTCGCTCTTTAAGCTGTATTTAATGAAGATGCAGCCAACTCAGGCAGCGTAATCAATGGACTCAAAGGTTTTAGACAAAAACAAGTTTCTTTCTTTTTCCATCCCTGATGAGATAAAAACAGTTAAAACTTGAGAGGAAGTAAAGCCACTGAGTTTCAATAGTGCGCCGAGGGCATACTTTATTTTCTATTGCACCATGAAGACATTCATTTATGGCGCAGGCACTGTCAACGCTAATGCTGTACTGTAAAATACTGAATGATGCAGGTTAATGACTTATTTCCTGTATTTCATTTAAACCCTCTGCAGAACACTGTTCATCTCCCCTAATCAATTCAAAACTAATGCCTCTTAGTTGTAATTGACTTCTGAATATATGATCAGATGACAGTAATTAAAATGATACTGCCTGGGGTGCAACCTACACTTTTATAACTCATTTGCATAACACATGAAATGCAGAGAAACAAGATTTTGAAGTGGCTAGCTCTGTCAGTTTGGGGCAGATGCGTGTGCCCCAGCGTAAATGAGAGGCGTTGAACAATAAGAAAGTGTCATTTATGTACTTAAACGTCTTGTTTCATGAAACACTGTATGTGATTTTTAATTTGTGTGTATCTGCAGCTCATCATTCTGGTGCTGGGCTCACCAGGTGCCCCAGACTCCAACTGGCTGGCTAACAGATGAGCTGTCATGGCTGGCCACCCATGCCCATAATTACATTGGGGGCACTGCCAGCAGAATCTGACGTGCAGGCACAACGCACGCACTTTTGCTACTTGCATTTCCTTCTTGATTCTGTCACAAACAATAATAGGGACAGGTTGCCCTGGCATGTCTGCTCCAGATGGAGCCCAAACCCAAGGGAGATCTGTGTCTATGTGTCCTGCGATGCCTCGTTACCAAGGCACCGGTTCATGCAGAATCCTGAATGGCTGGATCCAGATGGACAACAGCGACAGGAGACTGATATACATTATTAACACCAGCTGAAATAATTCATTCATTTGCTTTATTTGCTTTCGTTCAAGGTCATAGTGATTCAACACCAGCATGCCCGAGATAGAAGGGAACCTGGCCAGGTCACCAATCCATCATAGTGGCTGGGCATAATGAACTAATTTTATATATATATATATATATAAAATCCACAAATACACAGTAAATACATATTGTGTTTGTTTTGTTTATGATTTATTCATCTCTGACATGACATATGAGTGTTGTATGCGTGATAATACATGTCAATGCTGGAGTGATTGAATAATTCCAGTGAATTACTCCTGAGCCAGAAATATCTCGCTATAAAACACAACCTTCTAGCTGTATCATCAAAGCCATAATCAGCGAGTGCTTGTCTCCTTTGTTGTGAGCAGCGCTGGATTGGATAGAGGGTTCACGTCGAGGCAGGTGGACCATATCCAGGCCTTATTACTGATGTAATTACACACACCTGCGTCCCCCTTACCGCTGGTACAGCCTGCAGCTTGAGAAAGCGTAGAAAAACTGAGCTGAGATAATGACAGGCATCTATAGTCAGAGCTGTGTAAACACAAACACACATAAACATTCCCAGATCCTTCATGACCATGACGGCACAACTGCTCAGTCCACGCTGCTTTTTAAAATCTGCTCGTCACAGAGACGTCCCTGGTGTCCACCCCCTTTAACAGTGGAAGGGATTATGTTGGTGGCGGGGCTGACAGCGACGGCCGGGCACTGGCACCGGCTGCTCGGGCGAAGCTGAGAGCAGCTCCTCCATTTGACTTTGATTGACCCTGTCTGCCGAGAGAGTTGCAGCTCCACCTGCAGCAAGCTGGCGAATTATCATTTCAAAGAAGTGCCCAGAAAAGGTTATCCCTTTGAACAAAACGCCTCCATCCACACATCAAAGGAGGAGCCTGACATCGGGCTTTGAGGAGGCACGGTTACGACCAAAGCCTGGAAGAAAGTGCTGAGCTCAAATTCTTACTTTCCAAAGCCGCTCGACATCAGACCCCCCCCTATATCACGATAAGGGCAATAGGGTAGTCAGTGGAGTTAATATTGCTAAACAGAAGACAGATTTTGGTAAATGCTTATGTACACAATTATGCATGAGTGGCTCAGCACAGTGTGACTAAATAGCGTTGATAACGTTCTGGTAAGCTGCCTGGTTATTTCATCAGTGTAAAACATCGCCATGCCACTTCTAAGGCCATGTGCAGGCCCGAATATAAAACATTTTGACGGGAAAATGCTGCCTTGCTAGATTTGAAAAAATCTGTGAGATAATATATCAGCAATTTGTATGTTAATTCAACAAATGCTGTGTGTGCCTCACTTTTTTTTCACACATTAGAGTTGAACAAATAGTTCCTACTGTATTATTCAGGCTTCATTGCTGCATGGCTCTGTAGACAAAAAATTGGAGTACAGCATGCTTGAGGCATCTAGCATTTTAGCTCACATTTTCAAAAATTGTTCTCTCAAAGTGAAAGAGACAGCATTTGACTTTCACAGGCTTTGAGCTGTTCCTGCCAGCTCCCTCTGCCAGCAGCAGAGGCACTGCGCTATCTGATTAAAAAAAAAAGAAAAAGAAAAAGACAGACACAATTTCTGCAGGAAAAAACGAACAATTCATCCTTTGTATTTCATTTTACATTATTTTCGTATTTAATCTGTCTGAAAGAGGAGGCCAGGCTTTATGGATTTTAAATTCTCCAGTAAATTTTGCCAACGAGAAGACCAAATACAGCCGAAAACATTCTGCAGTGGCTTGTTCCACCAGAGGAAAGGAAAATGTCAATAACCTCCCACAGGAACAGTAACTGACATCACCCGATTGCAACTAAATGTTTAGTAGTACATAACCAATGACTGTAATGAAAATCCTTCCCCACCAACAACAGGACTTCTAAGTACTTTAGAAGAGATCTAAAGGAAATGTCAGCACCACTAGTGCCTCCAGAGATTTGAGGTTCTCAATACTAGAGCATCTTTTTGGCATGTGACCAATGGTGCTATCCACTCCACTAGCAAATTTGTCAATTAATATGGATGGTCAAATAATTATAATGATGGAATACATGTGTGGAGTCTATAGGGGATAGTGTGAGTGTGAAGGATTGGGCCATTTTCTAGTCATAAAGATGAGAGGTAGTACAGCTGCGGACGAGGTCAGAGGGGAATGATGAAGGAGGACTAATATGAGGGCTGTATCTATGATCCATGGCTGCATTGGTAATGATCTGACCTCTGGATGGCAAATGGCCTACAACAACCTCTCCTGATGAGGAGGATGTGTGTGTATGTGAAGGTGGAGAGAGGGTTCTTGCGATGTACGAGGATTGTATGTGGTCCAAACTTCCTGTTGGGTTTAAGAATAGAAATACAGTATCTTACTGCAGGCTCAGGGTCAGATAAACTAATAGATGCCATTATGTCTCTGTGAGTCCTTGAAAAGCATGCTGAATGCAGATCTTTCAGCTGCTCAGTTAATGGATGTCTGTAGAATGACGAGCAAATCCTATGAAAATTCCAGAAATAGCAGACATCCATTTGTCGTGAAATGCAATGGCGTGCTTTGTTTACCTTTAAAATAACTTGCTACATGATTAAAAGGACTGTCCAGTACCTGAGGAATGCTATTATGGGCGAGTACACGCGGCGTGCATGTGTCTGTCATGCATTTGCAGGTAAAAGTTGAGATACAAGCAATATGGGGACCTTCTCGTCAAGACATTGCTCTCAAACGGGTCTCAGGAGCTCAAGTCTGGAAACTGAAATGTGTGTCTCCAAAATAAATTCTGATACAGCGGACGTGGTATATGCCTCTATCACCCTGCAATGTTTTCTTCTTGCTTGGATGTTGCAATCTTCCTCTGTGCAAGTTCATCCCCCCTGTTGAGCTCCTTTAAAGCTACGGCTGGCCTTTGACACTTTTGCTGTGCTCCCCATTCCCATATTGACCACCAAAAGGCGGTATTACATGTCAAATTGAAGGATTGGTGCTTTGTGCGGATATGTCAGGCTCTGTGTCCGCTCATCTGCTCGCCAGGATCATGCAGGGGTTATCCTGCTTGGTTGTCAAATCCACTAATATTTTCATTTTTCCTGTCTCTATTTAGTCAATTGCTGCTCAGTCTCTGGGAGGAGGCCAAAAGGAGCCAACGCAGGCCTCGCTGACAGAGGCTGGTGTGTGCAGCCAGGTATAGACATCCTCTAAGCTGAACCCGTTAGGCCAAGCTCGTGTCGATGAAGTCATTACACAACGTGTGTTTCTTGCCAGATGGAAACAGCTTTCACACAACAAGGGCAGACCCTTTAAGGTCCAGCAGGAGAGACT
The DNA here is from genome assembly GCF_017976325.1 of Chelmon rostratus. Classification (NCBI taxonomy): domain Eukaryota; kingdom Metazoa; phylum Chordata; class Actinopteri; order Chaetodontiformes; family Chaetodontidae; genus Chelmon; species Chelmon rostratus. Next base: position 9,536,778 of record NC_055668.1, on the reverse strand, counting down.
GTACAGGGAAAACACCCTCTCAGACAAATGAAATCCACTGATGTGCACTAAGGAAAACAAAACAATACAAATGTCACTTTTCTATTTCTCTGATAAATCATTTTTGATGTTTCCCTCCAGTGTATGCAGGATTTGGAGTCGTCAGTGTGTGTCTCTGTGTGCTTCTCCTTTTCAGCTGCATGTTTGCCCTGTCTGGGCCTGACTGGTTCTGAGGGGGTTTCCTGGGAGGAAATATGTGGTGCGATTCAGCCAGGTCCTCTTCACTTTGAGTACTACACAAAAGCTGCCAGACGAATGGGAATCCAATCACGGCTCCCTATGGCAAAATTGCCTGAACTGCACACAAGTCTGGATTTGGAGAGGCTGCAGAGGAGGCACCGGCGACCTGTAATTTATCTAACAAAAATGTCTGCCTTTCTTCAGCAAAAACGCATGCGCTGCAGCCGTTAGCAGTCAAGCCGTGTCTTCGTCCTGTGCGTTCCCATTAATAATGCTCTCCTGCATTGTATCGCAGTCAGTACTTGAGCATGATAATGCAGATGAGTGAGGAAGTGCGTGGGCTGTGCCATCCCTTGCTACACAGAAATGCTAAAAACGTTGCCTGTTCTCTGAGGTTTAACCCTCATGCGGTGTTTTATTTTTTTCCTGTGGAGGTTAATGCCATAAGGTCAGGAGGAACGCTCATTAGAAAGTACTTTGCTTCACATACACTTTCTTCTAGCGGGAGTTATTACCCCTTTGCTACTTTTATAACAGCGCCCATCCATGATGCCAACACAATGTTGGGGCAGAGGTAGTAATATTTTTTACTCTTATTCCTGCTCATCCAACGTCTGCATTAGAGCTGGCACCGAACCCTCAAAGACACGGTTCATTAAAGCCCTTTCTGCTTTCAAATCCAAACAGCCACACAATCATCTGAATAGTACTCATTATCTCAAGTTTAGAGATAGACCTATTTTTTTCTGTCCACCGTTTGCACTCATATAGAGACACACTGAGAATCTCTCATTATATTACTTAAACCAGCCTGTGATAATGTGACTAGTTACTGGAGGTTTAAAGTGTCTATAGGCATCTTACGAGGTAATAAAGAGGGATAAAGAAATCCCCCCAAAAATGAAAAGAAAAGCAGAGGTGAACACGTGTTACAACAAAAAGGTGATCCTTTTCACGTTAAAATGCCACGACAGCCACCGTGAGGCTACGGCAGATTTACACACTGCTGAACAGAACACAGGATGAGTGTAAAGGCAGGAAATAAAAAACAGAAAAACCGATCCTGAGAGCGATACCATATGGCTGTGTGGGCGACATCAAACAGGAAAGCGGGCCTCAAAGCAGAGGTGCTGTTTGACATAACTTACAAAGTGGAATGAAGATCTGATCTGGACTTTGTCAGATGCGTCAAGCAAATTTACAACCTCTCGTTGAATGTGAATTGTAGAGAGTCTCTGAGCTATTTATTCACAATGACAGAGTGGCAGAAGGTAAAATGCTTTGTGGGGCGGGGTGGGGGGGCAGTGGATTAGGATTACCATGAAAGTAGAGAAAACAGTTAAAAATTACAAGACACATAAATCTTTCATAAATAGAGACACTGCAGAATATTTGCTGAAAACTATTTCATGTTACAGTATCGCTGCTCATTTGAAGCATAAAGGCTGGAAAACAATGCAGCACAAGCCCAAAGTAGGCAGGCACAGATGTTGATGTTATAAATGGGTTATAAATAAAAACGCAGTTCTCACAGAGAGTACGCAAATCAGAGACTTTGAATGCAGCGATTAAGATAAAATTGTCTGGTTCTGATTTCCTGAAACTGGCAGCAGCAGACTGATAGGAGGTGCCTGAAGGTGTTTGCTCTGGAAATGGGAGGCTGATTAGATATTGTACATGTAAGTGTCTCACAAGGTTTATAGCAGGTTAATCAACTAAAGGAGAGCTAAACCATGGAGATCTGTGGAAATGAGTGTCATCCACTGCCTGTACTTGTTGTTGATGACAAACAGCTGTGTAACAGCAGGTCACTTACAGGCTGTTTTATTATCTTGACACGATGGCTACCTTTACAGCTGGCCTCAACACACTCATCTCACATCTGGATATCTAGACTCCATTTATAGTACATCTGAAATAGAAACTTTATTCTAGCATACACTCCAAAATTTCTTTCCCTTAACAAAACATAGCTGTCTGCAGGCAGATTTTCTCTGCTAATATTTATTCCTTCTGTCCTTTTTGCTTCTCCCCTCTCTCTCTGTATCTCTGTGGCAACACAACAATCCCACATCCCTGCTTGATTCACATGCAAAAGCATGATTGTGTTTATGTGCTATTAAATGTACTTTGGAGATTCTTGTCATTTCTAATGAAACCAAATGTGTCACTGGCAGCCTCCGGAACAACCATCATCTCATTCACAATCGGATTTGCTGCGTCTTTGCTCCATCCAAAAATAATCTGATTACCCGTTTTTTGGTGTTGATGCCAGGTGCAATGAGGATCAAAACGTGTGCATGGGGAAGATCAGAAAATCAGGATTAGGGTTTGTAGTGGGAGGAAGAAGACTTCTAATTAGCGAAGCCCTGCAATGCGAGCAGTTTTGTTATACGCTGAGAGAAGACCAGAGTGCTGTCAAGCTGAATTCCTAACGAGTTATAAAAGAAAACCATAGAACTCAAAAAAGCTTTTGGTTTGGTGGAACTAATGTGAACAAAACACCTCACTGAACTACATGACCTTAGACTTGGAAGTTTAACACAAAAGTTCAGTGTAAAGAAAGTCTCTTAGAAGTGATATGTGAGGAAGCCAAATGAAGGCAAGATTTTGTCATCATCAACAGTTTAGCACAGTCGTATCCGTGCAGCTGGGGAATGGGGGGGAAGCTAATTCTCCCCAGTCTCCCTGATTTGCATGATTTCTCTCAGAGAGACTGTAATATATCTATATTAGTGTCAGTGTCCGTATGCATGTTCGCCGTGCTGCATCGCGTGCTGCCACACTAACTCACAGGCCACTCAAAGACAAGCAGCGATCCCACCGACGCTAGAGACGCAATTCAGTCTGATCAGAGAGCTCATCGGACTGTTACTAAAATACGCAGCGCTGTGCTTTTCAAACACAAATCCACAAGTAAAAAAAAAAGCATTCAAAAGATCCCCCGAGTAACAATAAAATTGCTAAAGTGTGTCTAATTAGCATGATTAGTGGAAGAAAGCTCTGTGCTCAACTCTTGAATATGAATCAAACAGCTTCACTTGTTGGCAGATCAAATAGAATCATCTGCGTGCGCTACAGTAGAGCAAGGTGCTTTTATTAGATGGAGACGAGCTGGAGAGATGAAGATGGTTCATTTCTGTGCAGCAACCACATTAGCTCCGGGTGCTGAGGTAGTCCGTGTCACGCGTGATGGACGGTCACACCATGGAGCTCCACAGACTAATGTGTCCCAGCCTCCGAACTCTCCTCCAACTATTCCTAGGAAGTCTCCAATCGTTGCGGTATCGGTTTCAGTCTCGCTGACGCTTAGAAAATCAATGACCAGCCCATTTCTAGCACTGTGTTCCACACTTTCTCTTGTAAGCCTACTTAAACCTGACTGGAACCGAAGCAGCTAGTTATCTCCCAGCCTCGTACCTGTGTGACTGTTGGCAGGAGCCGGATGACACTCTGTTAATGGGACAACTGTGTAACAAGGTGGACAGAGTGCTTCTGTAATTAATAATGCTAATCCAACATCGCTTTATATGTGCACTTAGAAAAAGACAAACAAGGATAAGTAGGAGAAGAAAACACACTGCAGAATGGGTATGATGAATGAGCAGGCTCACTAAGTGACTAATACCAGGGGATAAGAGAGAGTATTTCCCCCCTGCTGTTAATACTTTAATAAACAAGGACATCCACTATTTTCCCAGCAATATATCCAGTCTAGGTACTAATTAATGTTCCTGATAAATACGGACCGTTAAAGATGTGTCGGGGGACTAATTAGATCAGTGGAAGAAGAGTCGCTAAGCATGCAGTCATATCACATGGGACTGTGGAGTAAAGAAGGAGAGCGCCCACTCTATCATGTGGCGGAGACCCAGCCGGCTCAGTCTTAAGGAAATCCTCCCTGCTCCATCAAGAGGAAACCACGGGCTAATATAATACCTCGGGATCCATAAGTAACAACCAACCGACAAACCGCTGGCAAAGTAATGAAATGTGACTCGTCTTTACCTGGCTAACGGCCACTTAAAACAGCATCCAAGCTGGAACGACGAGCGCGGACAGGGACTTTAAGGGAGGGAAGAAAAACATCAGGTGTGTTGGGGCGGCGCAGCCCTCAGTAGGCCTGTCTTAACCACACCTCTAACCAGGTCCAGGTGGACGCTCTCGGTCTCTCCTCACTGCCAGATCCCCAGAAGTGGGTCAGCTCCGCACCAGAGAGGAAACGCTCAAGGAGATACAGAATTGAATGCAATTGACAAAGACGCTGTGCAACACACCACTGGCAAACACTGCTGAAGTGAATCTTTGAAGTCTTAACATACACCATAAAGCATCTCTGCAGGAGGAGAGGAACATGGAGGAATAAAGCCCACGCTGACCCTGTGACCTCTGGAAGCGCACTCCTATATTACTATTCTGCATGCCTGTGCTTTGACCTTTTCAAATCCCTCTTTAAAGGTTGCGTGTTCCTGTGTCTGTGGGCTGCACGGGCTCTGCAGGAGCAGCCGGCTGAGTGAGCGCACCTCGGCTCTCCACAGAGTGACCTACAAAGCTATTGTATTAAAAGAACCGTATTTATCACCGCTCTCCACACCAATCTGTTCTACCTGCTGCACGGCGAACATAACCCTTCCTCAAACTCAAGTGCTCCTCCACTCGGCACTTTGAAAAGCCTTTTAGGCACGACTGGTTAGTGGGGTCTCTGCAAAGGAAGCCCATCGCTTGGCTGCTCTGAGAGGTGAAAATGGTATTCAGGAGCCACTGAAAGTTTAATCAGTCTGTGATATGTCTGTGCTGAGCTGTTTGAAACACAGGGCTGAGCTTGCACAGGCACTGGCCACTGATTGATATGGCACAGCGTCTGTTTTTTGGATCTGTCACTGTTACTTGCATCACCTAAAGATCTCTTACATTAAGACTGAATGACAAAAACGACACCTCCTTACTCTAGAGGTAGATGTCTTAATTAAAGAAATACTGACAGAGTAAGGTTGCTCAAGCCAGACGGAAGGCCTGAGAATGAAGGGTTAACCTGAGACACCAGGTGCATGGCCTTTCAGCCTTCAATTTTTTCATCTTTCCAGATCACGACTGTCAAGATGGCAGATGATGAGGCTCTTTGGAATGACAGGTGTTCCAGAGGAGGTTGTAAAGCAGAAGCAGGAAGGAATTGTTAGGCATGCTAGAGTTATCTTTTTTGAAATGTGCAGTAATCATCCCAAGTAGCACCTTTACTGTCAGCCCCCAGCCCGATGTCCTGGTGTGCTCTGGTTTTCCGCCAATTTTGGACCTAGTGCAATACAGCCTCAGAGTACATGTCCTGGACAACTTCCTTGAAAATGAGCAGCACTTTCATACAAGCAAATAAAACAAAAATAGAAAAGATTTTTGGGCTTTTCAAGCTACAATTGACCACAGAAGAGGCTTTATCATATCAGGCAGATTTAGCAACAAAACAAACCAATTAGATGGAAACACTCTGTGACCAGGAGTAAAGAAGCCCAAGGCTAACAGAGCCACAAGTTCCCCATAATTCCTCCAATAATCTAATTAAGATACTTACTGGAACCATGGCAAGCTAATGAGAGGGCTATGACACATTTGTACTCTAAACACTGAAGAGCTTTATCTGGCTGGGAAAATGGAATTATTTCCAGTCTGATATCCGTTCTCTCCTGGAATGGTTTTTGTTTTGCCTGGCCTATCTCATCTGCTCATCTCCTCTCCAATCTTATAGTTAATTCTTCCAAGACAGGGACTCAACGCAATTCCGTTTTAATGATTAAAAATAGAGGTTTCTAGAAAACGTAAGTAGGTTAAATAAACAGTGGAACTCCGACGGGCATGAAATGACGGCGGTGTAGCTCTTTATCAGATATTTATAGCTCAGAGTAGCAGCGGTGTGCCGTGATACGTCTCTCTCCACAGGGATGTGGCTGTGCCTCTGTTTTGACATACAGTGTATCAGTGTCCTACTGTCTTTGCGACCTAGACATACAGAAGAACATGTTGACAATAGCGCGCACACAGCGCTAACATGCTGTCCCGCGTCTTGCGACTGAATCTTTAATTCATGCGCTGTGTCTGAGCCGGGTCCTCGCCTCGTTTTGGCCGATGGCTGCCTGTCTGACGGGGAGCTGGAGGGGTTGGGGCGTCGATATGGAGGTGTGAGATGGCCGGGTGGGGTTAGGTGCACTGACAAAATCCAGGCAGATGGCAGGATGCAAGAATTGCCAATAGACATTTAGTTTCCGGCTTTGCGGCGCCGGCAGGTCGGCGGGGTCAACAGCCAGCTTTGCCTTCGCAGCCCATGTGGCGCACACAGGAAGAGAGCGGGTCACTCTTTTATCACCAAGCCACACTGACCAGGCAGCTGAGAAAAGATCACAGCAGCACAGGGGGGACGCAGACCTAAGAGGTATATCTCTCCTGCTTCCACATACTCCGATAAGTTGCTGAGCCTGACAGCACTTTCAGTCCTGCCACTTGCTTATTTCATGACTGAGCTTTAATGGGTTTTTGTGGAGAACATCCCTTTGTTTTGCTCTGTATATATTTCTAATTAAGATTCAGTATGACAAGCTGAAGCCCCCTTGCTTTTGCAGCACCGGTCTATTGGAAAATGAAACGGAGCTTTCGTGAACAGGAGGGGGAGCATCAGGAAGCAATTTAGCTTCTCGCTGATCTTTAAAACTACAAACACAAAGTTTCACTTCTTCTGTGCTGCTCAGCAGAGATTCACAGATCTCTGTTTTCTTTAGAATAGTCCCTTTGAAGAAGTAAATCACATGTGAAGCACACAAAGCTGACGGAGAAGCGGGCGAGGTGCTTTTTGTAAAACCAACAGGAAAAGGATGAAGTGGCCTCTGCCATGTTACATACAGTACTGTCACTGTGGGGGGCGGTGTGTGCAATCCGAACACTGAGGGAGGAAGACTATGCCATTTACATGAAAATGCATTAGTGCTGAAGCAGTACTGCCACTACCTAGAATGATAACACAGATTTGCATTTTTTTCACTTATTGAAATTCATCTTTCCTCACTTGCATGCTATAATTGACACAGTTTAGTAATCTGTGGCAACTGTATGAATATGAATGAATGAAGCCACGTTGGATATACTATATTTCAAATTAGCAGGCACATCTATCTTTTAGTATGCCCCAATTAAATTTGACATTCTGTATGAGGCAGCGTTGAGCAGTCAGTGGTGTGTGTTTATGAATATGTATTCCTTTTACGGTGTCAATTAAGCATTGGATAAACGTCCATGATATGCTTTTCACGGGCTTAAGTGTAGTCAAACTAATTCTAATTAGCTGGTTTATGTGAGAGGCTCAGATTAAGTGTACAGAGCTGTGGATGTCCCATCGGCACAAGGCTACGAGCCCATATGTGAGGCTGTGTGTGTTTTGTAGGAATAATAAATCGTCTCACATGTTTTACACTTCAGAGTTGTTCAGCCTTGGTGCTTAGTGGATTTGCTTGAAAATATTCCAAAGGAAAAAGAAAACCCAAACATCTGTAAGACATTTTCAAAGTCGATGGCTGATGTGCTTTGGACAGTGTCATTAAAACATCCCGGGTTATGGCCTGTTATAAAAATGCCCAGCTATCCAGGTGTCAGGAGACATTTACCGGACTCCCAGAGGCTTTGGGAGGGAAAAGAGGATTTGGAAGTTTCATGAAAAGACAAGAAAACGTGCATGAAAACCTCTTCACCTAAAACTGCAGGAAAGCTTCCAGAATGAGGATTAAGGTTCAACTTCCATCTGTGTGACGGACAGACAAGTACTTAGCAGACAATTATAATCCGTTAAAAGCTAATAAAAGCAACATCATGCTGTTTCAGCATGAGGTGAGCCAGGCTCGGGGCTGATGCTGCCTCCTTCCCTCTGATTGGCTGTCTGCTGATGAGCAGTAGACATCCTATCTACAGCTCCAGTCCCCACAACAGCCTCAGGCTTAGAGGGTCAGAGGTGAGTCCTGGGATCACATCAATCACACATCCACTGTGAACCCTACATGAGTTAATTTGGTAACTAATTTATCTGAGACGCGCTCCTATCTGCCTCATATCAGTTTAAATGCCTCGTGGATGTGGCACAGGTCTTTATTGCTCTGTTGAGGAGAGAGCGACTCCCATGTGCCTGCTTCAACGACTCGCTGCAGCAGGCATGAGATCAAAATGAGGCTACTTTTTGATGTTTCTCTACAATCTGAGAAAAAATACTAATAAGCTGCACATCCCTCAGCATGAAGAGAACTGAAAAACTCTGCCAGTCTGAATTTGGGTATGTGCCACTGCAGGACAACCTGAGGTGTCACCACTTTCATCTGCTTGGACCCAAGTACATCTGGGAACTCATTAGTACGACAGTCTTTCAAACCAAAAACTCTGCAGCCCTGTTATCCAGTCAGGGAAACATCTGCGTGACACTCATCCCTCCAGCACCACCCATGCCCCTACCTCTACCCCTAACCCTGACAAACCAGGTTACTGGGTTAAATGGTATCCACAACACTCTAATCACATGTGTTTGTGACTTCTGATGCAATGAATTGATCTATTAACTTAGTGGTGCATTTTTTAATATCCTGCACTCTGTGCTATTTAGGCAAACGACTATTAGTGTGTATGGTTCAAAAATATATAGCAAATATACCGAACTTACCATAAAATGTTCATTTCTTCGATCAAAGCATGAGGCTGTAAAGCTTTTAGCACAGGCATATTGAGGATGTACTAGGAACAAAACTACAAAACACCTCCATAACCATGAATAATGCTGAAAGGTAAACGGAAATGAGACATCTTATCGCTATTCTCCAGTGAGGGAGGTAGGGAGAGGGCTACGATGAGTCAAAGGTTCAAGATGCATTCAGAATGGGCCAAATACAAGTTTGTTTCATTATCAGTTTTGGTCTGAAGCTATATAAACCTATCACAAATGTTCTGCCTTTATCTCCACTGTTTGGATATACAGAGGATGAAAATATTTATTCTCTTGCAAGCAATGGATAATAGGTTGTAGCCTTGAGCCAATGGGCTTTCAGGAGGAGTACAAAGACACAGATTGAAAATGAATCAATACTGATGATAACATGAGCTGGATGCAGTGAATCAGCCTGGGCCCGGGCTTTGTGACCTGTCTCATTCAGACATAAACCAGTGACTCCGAAGATTAAGGGGAGATTCAGGCTCTGCCTCTGTTCTCGGCCTATAACTGAAATGTTTTAGTTGTCCTTTAGATCCCTCCTGTACGCCACGAATCACAGCCCGGTTCCTTGAGATGGCCGCGAGCACAGTCCTTAGAAGTGGATTGCGGGGAAACCTGATGTAAATATGTGCAGCTGGCAGCGCATGTGGTTTTATTCATTCTGCTTGCGAGTCCTGCGCTGAGAGGTACAGTATGGATTTCTATGAAAATAACTTTGCCTTACAGTTTTTTTTAACTCAGTTTGAAAGTTAACCTCTTGGAAAGTGCATTCACCATCTGAAAAACATTTAAATAAGTGCTCTCTGTATGAACTCTCACAAGTGCTCTTTGACAAAATGAAGTGACTGAAATGGTGCAGGGTGTCACCGCATACGACTTGAATAATTGCAACCCATGTTTGGTGTCGGAATGCAGCAGTTGATCCTGTGTGACGGCTCGCACCATATCTGACAATCTCGACTGCTTGAACACTGATTGACACCCTTCACATCACAGAATCTGCCAACATTTACAAAGTCGGGAGGGTACAAAAAAAAGGGCTGCTGCAATGGAAAAGAATAAAAGCCTTTCTTCATGGAAGCTGAATCCATGGTCTCTCCAGGTTACAGCAAGTGTGCCAATTTAAAAATAACAAATACAGACACGGAGCCTACAGGGACCCAAAGCTTTTACTGTAAACTGTAGCAGCCATAGCAGGGATATCACACAGTTGATAGATACTTCCAAATAAGCTACGAGACATGGGTTCTCTTGTGTGTTACCTCATAACCTTTCAATTATATATCCTGATAACATTTTGACTTTTATTGTCAGATACGATGTTGATAAGTGTCAAATAAACTGCCGGGAACACAATGCAGCCGCTCGGGCTCTGCTGCCACGACACAACATCCTGACATGATGAGACGGTGCCAGAGCACAAGTTATCTGAAGCACTGCTACATGCTTTTTTTTTTTTTTTACAATCCACAGTTTAAATCCATATATTTTTAATGACCACATCGCTGTTTCTATGAATATAAATTATGCATGGGGCAAATGCTATCTAGCTCACACTGCTTTTTGACTGTTTCACTGCCTGCTCTCCATCAGATTCCAGTCTGGGATAGTCGGCGCAGAGATGAATTCTAATGAAAAAGACACACTTACACCCAGGCTAGTCCATCCACTTTATGCTTTTGAAATTACATTAACCTTTTTAGACACAATTTTCAGAGGATTTTGAAGGCGGCTAAGTATTGCATCACTAATTGACTGCTTAGTAGAGGAAATGTGGTGGAAAATGACAAGATTATTAGATACAGAGTGAGAATGTAATGGTGTGCCAAGGAAAGGGCTTGCTGATAACACCTTCAAAAATGCCAACAAATAACAGGAGCAGTGCACTGGAGAAGCCTTCCATGTGAGGGGGAAAAGCTAACTTCCCTAACATATGCTCACACACATACAGACAAGGGCAAAGTCATAAATGCACGCCCACACAAGGTAAGTCAGTTTTGCATAAAAATGTGAACAAAGATGACTATCACCTACATCCACACTCACATAGGCCGTTCATGTTGCCCCTACCATAAACATGTTAAATTCAATAAAAGCTTGATACTATTTTAATAAGAGGAAAGGCTTGCGGCTTAAATAACTTTGTTTTTCTTCCACAGAGCTCCCCATATCACATTTCTCAATTTCAGGCTTTTTCTAATATCCCCCATCCCCTGCAGGAACACTTGTGTGTTTCAGCCAGTGTTCAGTAGGCTGCGTGAGTTCACTCCTCTAACTCTAACCACATGTGCACTGGCTGGGGTCACACCGCACGCCATATAAAGCCTGAGAAAAACACAGCAGCCCTTATCTCAATTCTCCCAATTATTACTAAATAAAAGATCAATCCAAAAAGTATTACTGACATGCTATATGACAAGCTTGACACAACACACTCTCATGACTTTAAAGAAAAATCTAAATCAATTTAGATGAAGTATTGATAAGGACTGGGTTGGGGTGGGGAGGAGGTGACTGATAAACAGAGGGCATAAGAAAGTGCACCAGCAGACGATGAAGAGGAGATGCTTTTCATCTTCCGACACAAAGGGATCTATGAAAGTCTGCTGTGCCACGTGACTGCCGTCAGACAGACAGAGAGATCTAAACGCAGCATATGAATTCTTTATGAGAAAATTAATTGTTTTTGTCAGTGGGATCTGGGTGTGCTACATAGCCACACATTCATATCTATACTTGGCTGTTTTTATTTACTATAAATCGTCATCCGTATAAAATTTAGTGGTCATGTCCCGACTTAAAGACTCTTGATAATTCCTACTTTATACTCATTAAATTCAGCCTCATTTCCTCTGATAGAATATTACTGAAGCCACCCAAATACTGCACAATAAAACAACGAGGAATGAGTGTAATTACAACTGCTCGCAGCTCCAGCCTTAATGTTTTACATGGTACACTGCACAAAAACACAACGCTTATTACACAGAACAAACACTGCTGCAAGTGTAGATTGGCTCGAACATATAAAGATGCACTCACTCTGAAATGGGCCATGAAATACACAGGACTGTAGATTATTGCTGGTCACAGAGAGGAGCTAATCAGCTCGCCAAATGAATGATGAGGAGAGCCGAAAAGAGGACTCTCTCTCGCTCTCCCCATTATCTGGAGACGTGCTGAGAGGCTACCTGGTGTGAACACACAGACTTCATGCCTATGCAGTGGGCAGAGGCTCACGCTGGGCGTCCCGCGCGCATCAGATAATTGGTAGCGCGACGCCACGTGAAGCAGTGTGCCAAGGGGATGGCGTGCAGAGAAAAACACACAACTTCAGCAGATGGTTTGTCTGATGAACAAACAGCATGCGGACGGAGACGCTGAGGCAGAGAGAATCGAGAGCATCCTGAAAATGGAAGAAGAGCGGCGGAGTCAGAGGGAGGAAGAGCAAACGTGCGTTGGTGCGTCGACATACATCCTGACTGACACACAATGCGACAACAGTGGAAAGATCTAACGCTGACTGACAGCAGATTCGTTCATTATCACACAACACTGGTTTCTATCAGTATTTCCTGACAATCCCAGGTGTCAGAAAATCAAAAGGCAGTTGAGCAGCCATGCAGGGAGGAGAAAATCAAATATGTCACAGTAATAAGAAAACACCAAATATTGGGGCTTCTGATGACACAATAAACAAGCACACTGAGCAAAAGAGAGTGTAGACACTGCGACAATAGCGAAAAGGATATCATTACAGCACTTCAGTGGCTTTATTCCACAGTACGGGTCAGAAGAAACAAGCTAACGGAGCTGAATCAATGTGACAGGGTTAATGACTGTTTCTTCTCTTCTAAACTCCGGCTGTGGAGCAGCTGCGCCTCAGGGAGCCCAGGTGACAGTTAGACTTTCTGTCATATCCGCCCAGTCACACTCCATTTCTTTACCTCGCTTCACCGACATGATGCCACGACACTTCCTCCCCTGACACCAGCACTCAACCGCGTCCTCACCTGCAGGCCTCGCAGGAAATCAGCATGCTTAAATCGAAACAGCTTGATTATTTACACCGACGTTGCCTTTTGTTAATGGAGAGACAATCAGGCTCAGGTACAAAAAAAAAAAAAAAAAAAAAAAAGCACTCACAATTTTTTGGTTTGTTTAATCCTAATTATATGCCGGACGGGCGATGCTTGACACGCAGCACGACAAAACTTTTGACTCATAATTCACATGCATGTTTTTAAAGATTATGCGGTATGCATCTTTTTGATTCACACATCATCTGTCACCGGTATCCACATCCTGTGGTGAAGCTGTACTCCACACAGGTTGAAATAAAAGCATGCCGGCACAATATGTAGCACAAAAACATGCAAAATCATAACAAGCCAATGTGCATTTGCTGACACAACTACATTTTACATTTCCTCTGTAGTGAAAATATGCACATTACATATATTATATGTTTCTCTTTTCTAATTTCAATCACTGTACATTCTCCTTTTAGCACGTTCTATTGATGGAGCCACCCCCACATTTGACTGCACATCCTCAAATGTTTTTTTTGATCTGGATAATAATGTTTGAATATTCTTACTGGTTTCAATATAGTGCGAAACCTACAGTCATGTCTTAATGTGGCTGACATGCATAAACTACAAAATTAAATAGAATTTAAAGGACATCTGCCTTCAGAAGATTTATCTGTGGCCGTAGCAGGAATGAAATTAAGGATTTTGTTCATCCAACAACGGTTAAAACATGAATGGTTCTTTAAATTCCTCAAATACGCAAATCTGACGTATAATGTCAATATACATAATTCATAAATTTTCATGATTTTTTTCTCAGCAAATTTTAAATCTTAGTCATCTTACTTTGAAATGAAACTCCTCTCATGCTGCCCAATAAAGACTGTCAGTGTTTGTGGTTATATAATCATGATGAGGTTCAGAAAGACAAAGGATGTGTCTCTGTGAGAATGTGTGTGTGTGTGTGGTGTCTCTTGATGAATGCTCATGGCTGTACATGATGTTGGGGGAACAAAGTGTAAATGGGTTAGTGTGTGAATCAACTCCATGTGCGAGTGTTTGACCACACTTTGGAAAAGTTGCTGATTTAGAGCAAAAGGCCATCTGTGCCATTTTTCCTGACCTTCACGGGGCTGTGACTGTGACAGCGAGCAATTCCCTCTCTGCAGGATGGCTGTTTTTTATATGTGTGTGTGTGTGTGTGTGTGTGTGAGCGTGTGATTGTGTGTGTATATATATATATATATATATATATATATATATATATATATATATATATATATATGTGTGTATGTGAAAGACACAAAGGATCAAAACAGTTTTCTGAGTATACACACTTCACATTTTTTATTGTAGATTGGTGGATTTTCTATTTGTCTGCAGGCAGTGAGCTTTTCTCCACTTTGTACAAGAGGCCAAACACAACGGCTACCACAAATAAACTGACTATATCAGGAACATTACTGCTGAACTGAACATGCCCACAAAAAGGCTCATCAGTGTGCATTTCCCCTCCCCACTAGGCAGCGATCTAGTGTCCCCTTACAGTGAGGGTGACCTCCTGATTTACTCCTCCTGCCCTGGTCACAGCACTTTGTCAATACAGCGTCCACCATTCAGGAACACATCAGCACCCAAGGACAGTCCACAGGCCTGGCTGGCCCACCTGAACAAAATCCAAACAAATAACCTTTCCTGCTGTCTCAGATTTACAACCCTCTGACAGGACTGCCCGCCAGTGGACGACAACAGCATGGCACAACAGGGATGAATCATCCCTACCTTTTCCTCCTCACCTCCTCATCACAGACATGGCGATGAGAGCATTGTGATTTCACAGAGCTTGAGCTAGAGGAGATCGGCCCGACGTCTCGGGATTTTCTTCACAATTTGCTGTCAAACACCTGCCATTTCACTCATCCGGTGATTGCTGCAGGAGCTGCACTGCAGGAGAGGATCACCACGAGACATCAGCAGGCAGAGTGACTTTTTCAGATGTGACCACGCTGCCCCACTTTCTAACACATGCTCCTCCGAGCTTATCCTGCCCGAGGAGCCTCTTTCTTTTCTCTCCTTCCCTTCTGAGGGTGTAGGGCAGTGGCAGCCACTAGTGTGGGTTTGTCCAGGGGACGACGTTCCCAGCTGGGCTGCTGCTGCTGCTGAAGGGGCAGTCATCACTGCCATGTCGCCATGGGCAAGGCGGCAGCACCGAGTTGCTGGTCTCTTGATCACTGTGGTGAAAGCTCATCTGTAACTGCGCTGGGGCCAAAGAGGCTACTCATGCCTAAACGCCAACATGGAAGCAGGCCAGAGAAGACTAGTTTTTTCTCTGACATTAGCCAGAAAAAAGAAAAGGAATATTTAAACATGTGCGGCTCATAGCCTGCATTACTTAACTCTTCACAGTATATTACTGCAAACAGGAGCCTACAGCATGGCTTGTGTATTAAGTCTGCGAACAGCATCTAGCTGCTATATAATGTTGTAATCAGCTAAGGCAGCAAAAATGTTCTGAAGATTTGAACATTATATTTGAATGAAACCCCTAAAATCTCCCTGGTTGAGTATTTCATTTGGAAACAGCTAAACAAACGTTCAAACTAACCGACAACACATAATGGCATGCTCGCTGCGCTCACTAGAATATTAGGTTTGAACTGGAGACACTGTTTGCTTGTAAATGTCTTGTAGCTGAGGAGGTTAGAGAATTACTGCTCTAGGTCAGCTGCAATGATGCTGAAATACTGTTAAGAGTTACATAACAGCTCTCAGTTAAAAGCTTATTCTCTCCTTCAGTGTTTCTTTGTATCTCTGTGCTTTATGTAACTAGAACAAACTCTTAACAATGCTCATATACTGTGTTTTTTTTGCAGTCAGCTGCATGCAGGGGTTGAGGTTGGGATTACAAAGTAAATATTACACAGTACAGAAATTTACATTTGTGATTTCTGTCTCTAGACACCTCTTCCCCTTTTCTCTAGAAGAAAAACGCACATTGCACCTCTTGCTTGGAAAGACACCAAATTCCGAGACCTACGAATACCCTAAAAATTCTCAGATGCCTCATCCAATGCTGTTTTCTGGGCAGGGTCAGTTCAGCATACCGTTAACCATGGCCATTATAGCCAGAAGAAGTAATGCACTGGGTTTGTCGAGGATGCACTCGAAGAAAAAGTAGTGTTCTTCTACAGTGCCATCAAGAACCAAAGTAGTTTAGTGGATGTTTTTGGCAGGTATGATTTCATGTATCTCGATGGAAAAGGGAAAAACATCTGTATCCTCTCAGCCGCAGCAGATGAGGTTCGTCTATATTGCGCTTTTTGTAGCCGTAAAGGGTGGCAGTGAAAGGTGTCGTCTGGCACTATCTGTGATATTGCCGTGATTAAGCAGTTCCTGTGTCTGTGATACAGTTATCAGCAGTAATGCTGGAAGCTGACTGAACAGACTCTCCAGCTCAGGGAGGACTGTACTGGCTGATGGAGTGGCTCAGCACCCAAGGCGGCTGAACTGACATTACATTAACTGTCTGTGCCACAGAGAGCGGCAGAGAGGAAACAGTGCAAAATGCATCGCTGTGGTCAAGTCACACCGAGCAAAAGGCAAACTTTGGGAATAAAATGACATTCACGGGAAAAAGCGTTTACGGTGATGAAAGCGGGAGATGATATTTTAAATCACATTTGTCACTCTTGACATTCAACTCAATGATTGCCTTTTATATGAATTCCATTTTCCCCAATTTGCCCGTTAAATGGAGTAAAGGTGGAATGAAGATCAGGCTGGCAGCTGTGCTAGGTGATGTCTGCAGGTATGTTCTGTTCATATTCAAAGAGAAGTGAATAATATCATGAACCCGTATACTAGAGATGCTAAATTGTAGCGCATGTTGTCTTGTAAACAGGATTTAACTCACCCTTGGTGGGGAAATACAGTATAAATTAAATTAGCTACCAACAGCGATGCTGCGCACTACAAAAACAAGAGCTGTCGCACATTTAAGAACTTCGGTGAGTATGAATCAAATCGTTTCTGCTACGGAAACTTATTTTCAAAAAATAAATGCTGCCAGCATTTGTCAGCTTCTGCTTTTATCTTTGTTGTGGACTCATTAAATTCTCTGACCTTGCATTTCAAGCAGTGAATCTAATTGATTTTGTTTCATTTCTCATTAAGGCTTATTCTGTAACTTTAGATGTAGACAAAGATTCAGAACAATCAAAGACAAATGTTTGTTTGTTTTTTTTGTTTTTTTTTTGGATACCAGGTCTATTTTCAAATCATTCATTATCCTTGAGTAGACTTTCTATGGCGTGCTAGTTCTTAATTTCCACAGTCAACACTGCGGTTGTGAGGCTGTTTTGGATGAAGCACCAAGGCTGAGATGAGGAGGATGCACACTGATTTGATGCAAGAAGAGGGGAAATCTTTTTACCAAACAGTTGGTTTGGTGAGAGTCCTTTATAGTCGGCATAGTTTCAGCTTGTTGTTCCAGGTGTGTTCTATGTACTGTGTAAACTAACAGCATTCAGGCAGCATCATTCTGTACTCTGGGCTGGAGACAGTATGAGTAACAGTAAAGGACAGGACAGGAGGAGGCCTGCAGGTCCTGCTGTCATGGCAGGCATCCTCTCTTTATCTCAGTCTCACCTGTGTCCTGGACAATTTAATCCATCCAGCTCCTTGTGGCTTTCCAGAGTGACATTCGATTAGTGGCCCAATTAGAAATAGCATTGCTTCAAGGCCTCTTTTTCCCACCTTGTGTCAGGCTGAGAGACCGAGCTGTAGTCTGAGAAAGTTAAAGGCTAGTGGAAAGGCAACAGGCAACCACGATGCCAAGGCCTGGCTGCTGAAGTTAATTAATTCTGCATATACATGCACACAAACATGCTTTGTCCTCTTAGAGACACGGGAACGACCTTGGTCAGCTCTTAATGTTCCATCTACATACACACCAAGAGCCATCACGGCATGTTTCACACCAAGCACTAGTTCAAAACAATCAGTAAATGAGTCATTAGCAGCTGTTGTTAAGTCCTTTGAGAGTCTATACACAGATGCTTTTGCTAAAACGCAGAGAGCAAAAAAAAAAGCTGATGCCACACGATTGATGAAAGACATGTTTGCCTTAACCTATTTCCTCTGATAGTTGTATAGATTTTCTTCAAAGAGGGGTTAATGCCTATGCTGACTGGATCCTTGCCTTTTAACAATGCAATTAGCGAGGCAAAGGTAGCAACAAATCACTTTCATTTGCGTTAATTGATTCCTAGTTGTTGTAATTATGACTATCAATTGTGAGTCACATCAAGGAAGGCGCTGTGCCCTGGCTTCAGTTTTAATTTAGTCACGCTAAGTGTGTAAGCGTCATGGTGGAAAAGGGACAAACCCAAGCTCCCGCTCACATATACACACACATACATAAATATATACACACAGACACACACACACACACACACACACACACACACACACACACGCCTCCTCCGTGGTTCAGTTTCTCACCAAATTTGCAAGGATGTGATTTGGCATATGTTCCTGCTATGGCCAGGCGTGTGAACAGGTGGAGCAGAGGATGGTGTGAATGACTAGATGCGCAGCAAAGCAGAGGAAGCACCTTCTGTCACAATCTTGGGACTAACTGAGGTCTGATCAGCCCGAGGGACACCGCTGACTTCTGGGTCTTATTGAAGAGAAGCTGGGATTGGCCGACTGCACGGGCTTTCCCTGGCAGCTTTCAGCAGCTCCACCGATGCTTTCTTCTGCTAAGCTTTGTCTTTGACGTGAAGAACAGCCGAGCACTGAGGGCTGTGAGTGTCATGCTAATGCAGCGATTCAATTGGGAAAGACAGACTGGTTGATGCCAACGCAGTGCCTTTCCCATGACTTTACTCTTTCGGAAGAATGATTTAATTGTGAAATGAAACAACTGCCCTCTGCAGTTAGCGTCACTTCCAATATTAAATAGACCCTAAATAAGCAGGCGGAAATCACTTTCCAAAATGAGGGAAAACAGAAATCAAAGCAGCGCTGAGGGGAGGATTCACCTGTGAGTATTCTCCTCCATCCAGCATTTCAGCGCCATGGCGAAGGACCTGCAAGAAGCCGGGGGAAGTGATCTTTTCCTTCCATGGGCAAGAGTACCCGTCTCTAATTGTCCACCGGAGCGGAGAGGGCCTTGGTGGAGACTCTGCACGGGGAGCCTCCTGTGCACTGTGGGAGAGCACCTTGGGCCCTCGTGGAGTGACAGGAGCTAACACACACTTATGCAGCACGCTCTGAATAATGCAAATCATGTCAGCCCTCACACAACTCCACCTAACAAGACTCTGGTGGTTTCACACACCATCATCTGTAACAGTGACAAATCCCAGCATGATGCAAATTAAAACAGTGTATGAGATTATTTTCACTATAGTGTATCGCCTCCACTGAATTATGAACTAATAAATTTAGCTCAACAGTAACGGCTTGGAGCTACTGTTCTCATAGATGCTCGGCGAGATGCCTGTTAATAGGATTGTTGGTCTAACAGAAAACATTACCACACCTTGTCTGGCACTCCATCACACATAAGTGACATCCTGATTTGAATTTACAAACACAGGCGCGCACTCACACACACGCGTTTCACACGTTTTCAGGCCGGTCCCACAATCCCAGCAGCAGGTCCAGAGCAACGTCTCTGGTCTTGGTCACTACTGAGGTCTGGGGCCCGCAGGCCTCATTCATCACAGCTGCTTCTGTCGGGAGCTCTGGATCACTGCAGGCCTTCTTTTCTGCAGACTCTGCATTTTAAGTTGCCCGTGGGGAGGGGGGGGGGGGGGGGGGGGGGGGGGGGGGGGGGGGGGGGCGATGATGGACGCACCAGTCAGGGCATCTGCGGCAAACACACTGCAAGCAATCCAGTCAGGGTTAGTCTCCCTGACAGCATCGCTCTGACACAGAAACTCTGACGAACACATAGTGCCCATCTGGCCGTAGTCAGCGGCACAGAGAGCAACGCCAGAGGGGCCGGTCACACTCCTATCCCAAGACTGATGTATGTGCACCACTGGTATTGTTCCTGCTCGAGAAAAGATTGGCTTGGCCGAAGTCTGTCAAATAAATATCGAGGTGTAATTCCGTCTCGTACAGCTACCTTTAAAAGAACTCCTTGCCATAAATTCTTTGCAGTGACAGATATGTCCGAGAAAATCCCATTATACTCCTGAATGTGAGGCTGGCTTGTCCCTAAACCGTACGCACTGGTTGTGGCTGATAGGTAAACATAACAAGATGATGTATTGTGTTGGACAGTAATTCTAGTTCCTCTCCATCTCCCCTGGGGCAAATGGGAAGTCTCAGCCTCACTGCTGTGACTCACCCGACACCTTGGCCTGATGAGACAAACCATGCATGATAATTACGTGTGACTCAACAAGCTGCAGGGGCACTGTTAAGTAAGAACGGCGCTTCTGCGTGCATGCTGGCGCATCTATGTTGATGCGTCTGTCATTACTCAATTCCCATTTAGCCAGCCGTTGACACTTTTGACCCCTGAAATAAGCATAGCAATGACAAACTGGATGGCATTGCTAGTAATAAAGTATGAAAAGGCAGCGTTTGAATCTAATTATTAGTCTAATGCATTGGATGTGATCACACATGCTCTTCAGTGATGAGGAAATCATCTCCCACAAGACTCCACACTGATAATTACAATAACATTAACCTTTGCCTTGTTAATTTAGGCCCTCATAGCAATTCATCTCAGGTCTGAGACCTCTGAGAACATTTCTTTACACTACTTTTGAAGGGTGGCGAATAAGCTGATGTGGTGTGGACAGAAATCAACCTGTAACAAGCACACACTGTTTCTTAAAAACGAATAAATGAATTTGCTGCCTGCTGGAGCATATTTTCTTGTTAGCCTGTCAACTGTGGATGAGTGCGTGCGCATGTGTCATAACCCGGGCCGCGGGCCATGTCAAAAAATGGGAAGCAGAAACGCAGATGCCGATGAAAAAAGTTATTTATTGTACAACTGTGGTGAAGAAAACAAAAATGTAACAGAAGCCCAGCCAAAGCAAAAGGGGACTGCAGGCGTTGGCAGGGAGGAGGGAGCGGCCCGGCTGGCCACCGCAATCCAGCCCCACTTGAATCTCAAAGAATCTCATTGGTAAATATAGTAATTGACGGCGCTCTCACAGATAAAAAGAGACCAGACAGGGGTTTGTGGGACAGGTTTTCAACCAACACCATCATCATAATACCGCAATGGCAAGAAAGTGACTCATTAGAGCATTCACGTCTCACACTGAACGTCTTTGCTGCGATCATGTTGTGCTGTTTGGATGCTGCTAATGATGTGTGTGTGTGTGTGTGTGTGTGTGTGTGTGTGTGTGTGTATGTGTGTTGTGCGCAGACAGAGCCTTCTCTCCTGCCACACACTCAATCTGAAATGAGCTTCAATAACATCTAGCAAAAATTAATATGGATACAGCAGACAGTAAACACTTGATAAGACAGGCAGACACGCAAATAAAAACAGAAAAGATACGCGCACACACACAGGAAGATACAGATCACACAATAAACTGTCTTGTTCAGGTGACACAGGGACTATATTTGACTGTGAACACTGGAGAGGTCTCAAAGGGTCCAGCTTTCTGTTCCCTTGACTGCATTATTAGACCAGGAGCAAGAAAATCAATTCTTTGTCTCTTCATTGCAAGATTAGATTTCACACAAAAATATGAAAGTATCAAATTAAAGGTTTAAAATATCATAAGTGGCCTCCTAATTTTTCTCTGATGCAGTGCTGCAGGTTTGTGTTGCTCAGCATTGCTGTCAGTGCCTTCCAATTCACAAGGTGTAACATAGCTGAACAGGCACGCGTTCTTATGTGAGAAAAATGCACTGAAACGGAGCTGGCATTTCAAAGCTGGAACATATACTGTGGTACACGCGTCTTATGATCCATTAGGCAGCCAGAAAATTCTCAGAGTGAAACAGCGGGAAAAAGATGCACTTGTCAAAACAATCACTCACGTTTTGGATTGACACAACTGCATGATTTAGCACAAGGGGTTATTACTTGCCAATCACACTTGGCTGCTTGGCGGGTTTTGTTCATTCTTCAGTGCGCTGCACCATCTTGAATGTCTGAAACAATGACGCGAGCTCTAGCTCCTGCCAGCGAGAATACATTCTGGGTCTTAAAAGAAATCAAGATCATCTTCATGTCTGTTCAGACAAACGCCTGCTGTATTGGAGCCACTTCATAGCTGTTTAAAAGTTGGCGAACGCTGATATTGCAGCTCCTTTTGAAAGTTATCCAATGACAGTCTGAAAGGTTTATGAGCATAGAGAAAATATGCAAACAAACATGGGACTTTGGAGCCACTTGTTATTGAATGTTGTATCAAGATTTTGCCAGTAGAGTTGAATTTCAGTTGAAAATAAAATCATACCAGGAGCCAGAGTGGGACAATAACATTGATAATATTTGCAATTACGAAGCTGTGGGTTGAGGAACAGGTAAATCCCTAGAAACCCCCAGAAAATTACTGGCAGACTGTTTAAATGAACACTACTTAACATGGAAATGGGAAAGAAAAATAGAACATTAGCATAAAAAAGTGATCATTAACATTTGCAATTTACATTAAGTCTTAATCAGCGCTATGATTGTCTGATCTCTTGACATATGTGTGTGTATGTGAGCGTGTGTATGTTTTATTACGTTGTGTTTGCAACAAAAAAAAACAAAACAAATGCATCCCTAGCTAGTAAAATATGCATATAGCACAATATACCCTCTGACTTTCCCTGATTTGCATCTAGATAGCTTTAATTATGACTAAAAGTCAAGTTGCCCGATTGGATGGGATAGTGGAGAATCGATTGGGAAGCGTGAATAATGACAAAAGGCACAGCCTCGCATCTTATCGCAGCTCGAAAACCATCTCAATATGTGACACAGCAGATAACCACTGCGTTGCCCCGCGTTCTGGAACACTGGATTATTTTTAAACATTTGCTGCAGTTTAACGGCCTTCGTCAAATGCGGATGATCAGAGATCATTTTCGGATCCACAAATAAATTCTCCAGTGTAATGTGGTCTCAAGTCATTTCACTCAAGAGGAAAGGAGGTGTTCAAGTGGAACAGTAAGTATGAGTTCACGAGAGAAATGAGAGGATAAAATCAAAGACCTACGTCCAGTCATTTCTGACTTGGAAGGTTTTTTAATGCATCGTCATATTTGCCAACAGCTCCTCAAAATTACTGCAGCCCTAGTTTGTCCATTTGGTAAAGAAATCTCAGCTTCTATCCTGTGTCCTTTAGCCCAGTGTCATATGCAAAGTGAAGAGACTTCGACACAGTTGACATGCCAGTGAAAATTAATTCTTTTGACGGCCTTGACCAGAGTGTCTTAATTAACAGCATTTTTTGTGATCCACTATTTATTATCTCATAATTTAAAACAAAACGGGACATGGGTCAGACTACTTCCTTTTGGTCTCGCACTCACAATTAAAGCCGTCTTCAGTAGAAGAGCGGTAATAAATTAATATGTTATAAGGGTTACATAGTGTGAGCGCATGCACGTACACACTCCGTTATTAAAATAGCAGCAGAACGTTCATGAGGTGAGAAGGCTCGCTTTGAGTCATCACACAGACTGCTTTATCTTTCCCTGTGTGACCTGAATAAAACACAGCCTTTATTTTCGTAAAACAGCTCCTTAATTATTGAGCCCTAAAACCAAAAAGGCAGCGGCTGCGCGTCCTAGCTCGTGCTGGCAAGACCGTGCGCATCATCTGAAGCCTTTTGAAGTTCGCCATACTTATCTATTGAAATCAGAGGAGGGAATCAAACGTGTTGAATGCACATCCAAACCACAACATGCAACAAAGAAAATTCACACGCAGGCTGTCTGCGGAGACACGAGCTGCATGAATAAATCAAAGAATGTATTTAGCTTGTTACTGCAGGCGGTGAGGCTGAAGTGTGCTGGCCCACACAGCAGCACAGAGCTGCAGATCTGAACAGGAGAGCAGACCGTGCACAGAGGTGGGGATGCAGAAAATGAACAGACAGGGGGAGGGGTCTTTGATGTCAACGGCAAACACATCCCTAAACTTCAACGCTTTGCAGCCACGTAAACAAATTGCTTACGTCATCAACGTTTACAGTACATGACTCATCTTTTCTGCTCGAGAAGTATTTTAAACACTTTCTCCTGACAATCAAATAGTAAGAGCTGCCACCTCCTTTCATCCATCAGCTCTTTTATTTACCTCTGTTCTGCTTGTATCCTTATGACACACTAAACTATTGTTCTACAGTTAGCGGTGGAGTTCCTTCATTCATACAGATGATTCACCAGTGCCTCTGTAGCTCTGAAAATCTTGCAGGAACAACATTGTAATGATGCAAACAGCTTGATGTAGATGACTCTGAGGCCGAGCCTCCTCTCGCAGGCGCAGAAGCTCTACAGTTTTTTTTATGTAGAGCATTTATTTTTCTGTCCTGGCTGCAGGCTTTCTGACCTCCCAAACGTTGGGCATTTTGTGAGCAATTCCTCTCCGTCTCTAACTGGGCTGTAGTATGATCACGAAGTGTGCTTTGATTGTTTCCAGCCCACTTCATGTGTATGGTGCGCCTGCCAGTCCTGGTGGACTGAATCAGGACATAATGGGTTCATTAAAAATCGCCAAGACTGCTGGCATTGGGAGGAATGATTAGTGAGATAAGCAGGGGATATGAGCTTAATGGAACAAGAGGTGGCTCACCAAGATTAAAAGCCTTTTCCACATCACTGCCATTTTCCCTCCAATTCAGCAAATCACTTAATTGAAATTCTTTTAATTTTCTTTTTAATTTTCTCCTGGAATTGCAACCCCAAGATGAATGGTAGACGGAGGTATGACTGTCAGACAAATTTTGTGACACCATTAGCAGTGGACTGAGCAGCAGTTATAGCAAATCCGCAGTTTTGTCTGAAATATTAGCGTTTGATATGAGGCAATACGCACTGCATGGACAAATATATAATCTTGGCGCTGTAAAATGTTATGACGTATCAAAAAAACTGCAATGCTGCTATAGGCTACAGGAAAATTTAACTAAAATTAAAATCAAATTAGACAGAAGCATCCCATGCATAGCACCATTACAAAATTTACAGGGCATTGACAGCAACATTAGTCTCCACTAGTTGCAGACTCATAATAAAGCATAAAATCCCAACATCAAACATGTCAGGAGCCTGCTAAGAGCCAGATTCCATGGTGGCAGAAACACGGAAATCGGAGGTTGGCTGCTGCCAGTCAAAAATGAGTGTGAGGGCTTTGTAGTGTGATACCCCGTCAAGAGCTGTGCAGTCTCTGTGGTTTGTAGCATGGGCCTTCAGAGAAGCTGCACCGAGGATGAGAGACATAAATAAGTCTGCTCTGTCAGAAGCAACCGCAAAGCTGTCAGATGACGGAGCCCTCTCAGGCCTACAACACAACACCCAGCATGCACCAAAAAAAGAAGCGATTATTCGTATGACTCGAGGTGACGCTACGCTAGCTTGAGCCAATTTAGAATTGACTCCGATTGCAAATGGAGATTAATAATTGCCATGTAATGTAATACAGCGGTATCCGGCTGCACCGTGCATATGCAAGCACGAGCACACAAACAGGCACATACACACACATACTACACATGCAGGCACAGGCCAGACTTCGACCTAACCTTGAAAGATGTCTTTGTTAGCTCCATTAAGAAATCATCTCCCCTGCTAAAGCCAGACCGCGAGCTGCCACTGAGCACTCTGTCAGCGGCATGTTTAGACAATAGCACGTCTGAAGCCTCAGTGATGATGTGACAGGCTGAGCTTGGTTATGGTCCAACCCCTGGCTGGCTGATGAAGGGAGAGGGGATGAATGGGGTCTTATCATGTCGTGTTGAGAGAACTCAAACGGCAAAAAAAAAAAGCTCAAAGCCTTCCAGAGATCCTCTCTCAATCTGTCTGTCAGATGAGGATGAAAAGTGCCTGTGCTGAAGCTACCCACGGCTCATGCTTTAATGCCATTCAGTTTGCATTGACAGCGGCAGACAAAAAGTGGGTAATTATTTAGCGTTGTAGGTTTTTTTTTTTAAACAAGGCTTGTGTAAATTGTTTCTCTGCAGTCTGGAGCCGGCGTTACATAAACAACGCGCTGTGAAAACATCTGAGGATACGAGACGCAAAGAGGATGTGTCAGAGACGGAGAGAAGAACTCTTCCAAACACGGCGTTCGGAGAGTGAAGCCGGCTCAAGTGTACTCTGTGTGCTCTGAAGGTCACGGCTCAGACAGTCTGCCTATCTTCATTAACATCCCGTCTTGCTTTATGATATACAGGACAACATTTCAGACCAAGAGCTTGGCTGTGAGCGTGAGAGCCGAGCTGACAGCATTTTTAATGATTGCTGGGCTTTGAACCACAGCACGGGCTGCATCCAGCCTCCCTGCCAGAAGCCAGACAAAGCTGAACCTCATGCAGTATTTCACAAGTTTGCACTAAGAAGCCATTAGACTGGGACGCTCACAAACAGCAGCACAGGTGTTGACATAGATCTTCGCTATACTGGGCATATGGCTGATTACACATCTCTACTCTGATATCAACCACATTGTAATGCAGCACTGATAACTGCTGGTATTATTGTATCAACATACCATCTTGACAATAGCTTTTTACCTGCTGACTAATGAAATAATAATTTCAATCTTCAGAATCAGTGTGATTACCAGTGTAGATAACTCATTATCCCATTTGGCTCAGAGGAGTCCACTTTTTTTCCTTCTTCGTCATGATGAACCTGCTTTATGTAAAGCTTGTTATTCTGTTCCCGCAGCGCAGCACAATCCCGTCTCCTCACAGTCCAACAGTTTATGGTACAACAATGATGACAGGATACGTGACTTTCTGCCTTACTCAAAAAGTGGTGAACAATCCTTCAGGTTTTTCAAAATGATCATAATTAAAAGTAAAATCACAATGCAGAATACATACAAAGTGTCTTCATGAATTCTGATGGGACGCATGTAAGTGAATACACATTCAAACCTCATTAAAAGCTTCCCAGATGCAATTACTAGAATATATTTTCTTCAAAGACTGCCATTTTCACAAAGCTTCTCATATTTAAAGGGCCTTTTTATTCTCTTTAACGCAGCTGAGGGAAATTAATCTCATTTACATTTTATTTTTTGTGACATTTCCAAAATTTATAAGACAGTTGGATAAAAATATGGCTAGGTGCCATCCTGCATTAATGGCCTCCGGCAATAAGGGGAAGGCATTCGACATTCAACTTAAAACATGAATTTTGTGGGTTTTACAAGTACGGACAAACTCTGCAAACTCTGGCATGAAAGTGCTAAAAACTCCCACAGCTAGACAGACATGTGAGATAATCAATAGTTCCCATTGGAGAATGAATGTCTGCAGTATAACCTCGTTCTTTGAGAAAATCCTGTCTGCTCAGCTTGAGGTTTGCCCTCTTCAGATGAGAAGGCAGAATTACTGTGCATCAAAGGCAGAAAATCAGACCAGATTTGCCAGAATACTTTGGCTCTGTATCCTTCAGATTAGATTTGATGTCCATCAAAGCTTTTATGAAAAACTCTATATGCGGTGTTCACATTACAGAGGGAGAGTGCTTTTTATCCCATAACTGTGAACAAATCTAATCCGATGACTTCATGATGGCGTACATTTTCATTTCAGCACTCAGGAGAGACTGTTAACAGTGATTAAAAAAGAGGCACAAATCGCATTGACTTGTTTCAGTTGAGGAAACAATCCGGCACCGGCCATCAGATTTAAATATTGTCTAAGCTCAGAAGAGGAACCGGGAGAAAGTTGAGGGTGTGTCAAAAATAGCTTCATTGTGCAGTTTCTGCAGCCAGCAGCCCCGCTCCGGTCCTCCTTTTGCAGTCACAAAAGCAGAAGACAAATACAACTTCATAGCAACACTGCTTTAGCTATGCTGGTTGAGCAGGGACAGACTCTGGTGTACTGTCAAAGTTCAGCACATAAATAGTAATTCAGTGCTCCGGGCGAGGAGAACACAGGAGCTTACTAGGGACCACTCTACAAGACGACAGGTTCTTAACAGCTTCCACTGAATAAAAAATAGGAAACACAGAGAATACAGAGTGATAGAAAAGGCTGGCGCGTCAGATGCTCTCTTTAATATGTCTGGGATAAAGAGGAAGAAACCTCTGTCAGCCTATTAAATGAGAAACAGGAATTTGGGCAGTTACAGACTGAAGAACCTTGAGCCCAGCTCTGCAGTGCGCCTGTAATGAGAAAGCAGGTGAGTACAGGATTTATGTTGACCTGTTTGTCGATTTAAAATCGAAATACAGTTTATTACCCCATTAAAATATTTCACACTGAAATATAGGCTTACAATAAATACATAGCACAGGTAGGGCTCTCAGTTATTTAGAAAAAGCCGGCGGAGCAGTTCCACAGTCCTCAATACGTTTCTGACATAGTAATGCCCAAATTCGGTTAGGTTCACACTGATTAAGGTCCAGAGAGGGAAACCCTGCAATATGGAACCCACCAGTGCAAACAACTGAAATAAACAGCATTACGGAGGAGCAGAGAGGCAATATCAGAGATTGCCCTGAGAGAGTGTAATGGAAAAGGACTTGTTCTGTCACAGCCTCTCATGGTGATAGAATGCCACATGCTCCCTTCTGACAGTGTGATATTGGCTTGGCATGAGCTTGATGAATGTATCAGCCATAAGTCAGACAAACCCCTGCCCTTCCTGGAACAGCACCCTCTAAGATGTTTATACCAGGGCATAGAGACAGACGTTGTGTAATAGGAATGGGACCATTGTCTGAAATAGGTTTATGGAAAGCAAGCTATTATTTCAAATAGAATGTTATCACTCTGTGAGGTTAGACGTATTGCTGCTTGCAAAATAAGACGGGCATTTGGCTGGGGTGACTTTGCAGCACCCCTTGAGAGAGTGGGCCGTAACTTCCTGGTGCTCGACTGTGGCAGGAGGTGAAGGGACAGAAAGGAGGGGAGGATGGACAATGAGAGGATGAGGGGTGACCTTTCCCCAGGTAGGTGATGACCCATCCCAGACCACCTGGCTTCCTGCCAGGGTCAAGCAATTAATGCTGCCCTCCTTTGATTACTTCAGACAGCCTGGGGATACAGCAGGCCGGCAGATAGTGTCCGGTCCGGGAACGCTGCACAAGGCAAAGAGGAGACAGCTCTGATGAAGGTTCAAGCTGGGGTCACGCTGTTAACACACACAGCCGTTATAAACAGCGGAAAAAGTAAGCCGCTTTGCTTAATTATTTTTGCATTTGCATAGCAAATGCGGCGTAAACACACTTGGTTGTCTCCAGGCCGTGTCACTCCTGCCTACAGCTTCAGCAACCTGAGCTCATCTGTACAATTCACTGAGATGAAAGGGTCTTAAAAACTTTCCATGCAGCGGGGCAGGCGCCGGGCTGGAAGAACGTAGTTCCTTTTTTTACTAAGCAAACCACAAGGTGAGAGTAGACGAGAGTGAGTGGAGGTGTTGTACACAAAAGCATCTGCTATCCAAATTCCAGCCCTACAGCCTACACACAGCGAGCGCCTCCAGTTCTGTCCATCACCCTCCCGTACCGTGCTGCTGACCTCAGTGCCCAGCCTTATCTCTGCAGCCCTGTTGCGTTACATCATGTCTCACTCCTACTGTACTAACCTTTCTGGCTGTGTACCCACAGAGACCTTGTCAATCAGCACTGTGCAGATCGTTTGTCAGTGAAGGTTAAGAGTCAAGCAATGACATCATTTAAAGGATTGCTACACACAGGGGTAGTAAGGCGAGGTATCCGGCCATAATCACACCTGGTAATGACGAACTCTGGCCCACAGCTTTAAACATCTCTCTTCCTGCGGCTCAATTCGAAAAGGCAAACTGCATGGGGGATTAGCTCCTCAGAACTCAGCGTGACTCGGACTGAACCACAGCTTCAACCTTTAACACAACTTTGAAGAGCATTTAAACCCTTTCATGGTTCACCGAGTCAATTGGGCACCGCTGGAGATATGAGCATCTTCATCTCATCCTGAATAGCTTTCAGTGTGCAGCTGGTTTGTACAAAAGATAGCGTATCATATGGTTTCATGTGGATATATGGATGGAATTTCTAGGGAAAGGCAGGCAAGTGAGTGAGAGCACAAGCAAAATGTTTGTGTCCATGATTCTGGCAAATTTTTTAGATTCACGCAGAAAGAAAAAAAAAATTGACTTGATCGGACATGTGTGACCTGACACACCAGAGCCTCTCTCACCCTTTTTACTGTGGCAACCCTTATTTCTAAATGCAACCTTGGGCAAAAAAAAGAAAAAAAAAAGCCCTGATCAAGTAATTTATGCTTAGAAATAAAACATTGACTTTCAAATGCGCCACCGCCTGAAGCCAGGCTTTGAGGCTGATTTGATCCCCCTTTGAGATGGTGAGAGATACGGCCCATTCCCCCTAATCACATGCCAGAGACCGTGCAATCACACAGCAACAGCTAAAGTAATCACTGCGGTGGTCTCCACCCCTCCTCCCTGAACTGAGCCTCAACCCTTCAGCATCCGTAGCACCGGGAAGTCCTGCATATGTGCTCCTCATACAGAAACAGACACACTGTAGCCCAATATTCACAAGGTAAGCAAGTTTGTTGATGGGGTGGCTGATAATGGCCAAACTGTGGATGACAGTAGGGGCTTCGGCGGTGTGAGCAGTGGTCTCATGCAGCTATATTTGAACAGGAAGGTAAAGTATTTTGTTGCTGCTTAGGTACTGCTTTTTCATTATGTTACATTGTCCCATACAGTATGTTGCCCAAATGGTGGATGCAACAAATCATCAGCTTTATTTTTGAGCTATTTCTTCCTGTGAGTTTTTAAAAAAAATACTGTTGGGAACTAGAGTGCTGGAATGTGTTCAGCCTCTCATTCATCGTGCAGGTGTCAGGGAGAGCTTTTGTTTGTGGAAAATAAAACGCTGGCAGGAAACCAGAAAGCATGGGACTCTGATGACTGTGAGAAGTTAAGCTGCAGCAAACTGTTTGACTAACAAACTTGTTGACCATGTTTTTCTGGAAACTCAGCTGAACATTAAATGGACTTCTGGTGATTTGGTGTTCAGGTGGCTGACTGTGTGAATGTAAGGTGGCATAATTTCTAAGACACAGGTATGAATAATTTATACCTTTTGCTTAAAATGGCAAAAAACAAAACTTACATGTATTTCAATAATTCATAAAGCATTTAGGTGATTCAGACTTGTTGCTGGCTTCAGATGTGACTAAAAAGAAAGCCAACTTTATATTCTTGTATAAGAGATAAACCTAGCTGTACATATTGGCTTCACAAACAACTGTAAATGTTTTCCTTTCGCTGTACCCGTCAATAAGCACTTCATCACGCTGGCGATGCTAACCAAGGTTATTTGCAGGTCCCAGACTTTATGGCTTGATATCACCACAAGTGATTGAGAGGAGAGTGGAGTGGTCATAATGTTTTTCATCCACTGTGTGTTTCTGCAGGCCACAGATAGACTACGTGGTTAATGGCTTTGATGAGCGTTCTCATGACAACACGGCAGAGAGGGTTTTTTTTCAGTTGTGTTGACAGAACTTGCGGCAGCGTTCAAATTAGCTTACTGGGTCATGTACCGTGCTTACAAGAGCATTCGCTAAACAGTCTGAACACACACACACACTCACACGCGTGACACCTCCGCAGTAAAGGTCTCCATGCTCCAGCGTGGCGTACTGCAGTGTAAAATTGTGTTCAAATAGAGTGAATGAGCTAGTTGGAGTTTGATGAGTCTCCTGTCCTCTTCTGAACCAATAGCTCGACCCACTCTTGCTTTATCTCGGTGTGCCAGCCAACCGCTATCTGTGCTACACTAAATCAATTAGCATGTCATTAAGATAGCTTGTTCCAGCACAGTAAGCATGGAGGTGGGACTACAGTATCTGCACCAACGGGGTGAGCTGAACTCCGAGGGCATCATATCTCAGTGTTCATGTGTTGGAGTGAAGTGGGCTGTATTTACTGGCGGGCTCAGTACATGTATACAAGATATATCAGTCCCTAACAACTAAACATCACCACATAGACAGCATTTTTACTTTCCCAATTAAGTACCAGTACCAAAAATATGCATAGCTGGTTCCTTTAGGGTGTTGCTTACCTGTTATTTGGCTCTGTAAGCTTTAATAACAGCCATAGTGATTGCATTCAAAGCCGCATGTTTGCACTCTACCTTGTTATCACATACAGCTTTTCAATTACTTACTTATATCTGAGGGAGACATGTAATCAGTCCTGTGAGTAGAGTTTTATTTATCTCTTTATTAATTCTTGTCAGTCTAAGTAGGGACAGCGCATTACCTGAATATTCAATTCAGACTCAAAGTCACCTTACATCAGAGAATAAGGTGATCATTCTGCAAATTACCACGCGTAAAGCAACACCTCGGTCTTTGGACACGATAGAGAGATGATAGGCTTAATCCCCATTCGAGCGGAGAGGATTTCTCTCTGACGGCGAGAGCTCAATCAAACCGTTCAGATAAACACTGGAAATACTGTAGCATTTGCTGCTCATGATAAACTTTTCTTTATCTTTGACAGCACGAGCGCTCAATCAAAACCGCCTTACCCTCCGCAGATAACATAAAGTGCGGAAAGTGAAACATTTAAGAAATAACTTTCACTAGTGTCAATTCAGAAATTGGATCCGTATCATCTTAAATCTATTTAAATACTGAAACTAGTAGTATTTAATGACACCAACCTGAGGTCAGGGGAATCAAAGAGCACACATCATATTATCCAGAGTGGGCCAGATAATAAAATCCTCAGATCATAAAAGCCATAAAATCCCCATTCTACTGCCTTGGGCCAAATGGCTGCCACTAATGTATTAGACTACATGGCATGCATTAACACTGGTGCCAGGAAAGTAATTCTCTGACAGGGAAAACTAATAAGGCATTCACACACTATTTCTGTGGCTAAATCCGCAGGTGTTTGACAGCGAGGCTGAAGAGAGAATACAGTTCTCTCAGGTCAAGCTGTGCGTCTCCATCCACACAAGACAGTGTGGAGGCAGAGTGGAGTGTTTAGTCATGCTCTCAGCTCCTGATCAGGCCACATCTCCCTGATGCTCTCAGTCACAGCAAACGATTCAAAGGGGCTAGACACTGACTTCAAAAGCCCTGCGCTGGCTTTGAACACCATGCCAGTTGCACAAACCATCGGCGGCACATCAGCATCCTTGAGGCGCGCATGGAGCAAATTCGTGCCTCCCTCGGTTACAGATGCAACATTTGGCAAAGTCTTTTCACTGGATACTAGACAATAAAAACACCATGAAGGGGTAATGCAGCAACACAGAGCCCCACTTAGTGTTAGCTTCTGTTCCAGTGGCTTTCAGGTGTCGGGGTGTTTTCCGAGAGGGCTGCTTTCATCATTCTAAACTTAAACTTACTGAGCTTTTCAGTCCATACTTTAACCTAAATGGGTATCTACAACTGTGCTGGACAGTAACATTTACGCACATTGTCATTTTCATCACTATTTTTACTCAACTTTTTTGACACAGCAGTGGAAGGGAAGAGGAAATACATAAATATATAAATGCTGTGTATATCTAAACATATACACAGTATTTACTCTCCATAGAAGTGAAACAACTAGTTCATTAATCAACAACAAAAATAAGCACAAAGGCTATAAAAATCACACTTTCCTGCATCTCAAATGTGAATATTTGCTGTTTTGTTCACAAATTAAACATCTTTGGGTTTTGCAGGCTGTTAGCAGGCCTTATCCCTCAGCATGAACATCTGTCTTAGTAGTAGTTCAAACACTGACCCCAGACTTTGTTTAAAGACAGAAGAAAGAAAGGGTTGTCCTTCAGAGGTAAAGTTTCAGTAGTAACTGGTTATAGTTTGCAGCCATTAATTCAAGGAAGGTATCTGTTGCAGTGCAATAGAGCGTGCAGTAAATCTGTGGTATCTCATCATTAATGTGCAGCACATGTCTTAGCCCCCAGCTGACAGGACATGCTGAAACAGGAGAGGGCTGTTCACATACATCTTTCCAGTCTGCTATACTGTAGTGCCCAACTTCCATGTTGCTATCACAACCTCAAGAGAGACGTTGTTGAATACTAACAAAACAGTCACTTTTATTTCTAACATGCATTATCATGTTTTAGCCTTTTAGAGAGACTGGTCACTGGTTTCTCTATTGAAAACACACTGTCTGGACGACGCTAATGGAACAGAGGCTAGCTGGAGAAATGGGATGCAGCTTTCACTCTGTGATCTCTTTGTGCTCTCCGAGGCAATTCATCATCATTTTAACCACCATGTATAGCAGGTGATAAACAAGCACAGGTAGCACATACATATGTGGTTTTCTGTCGGCTTATCATGCCTGGTCACAATACTCAAATATGTAATTTAGATTTTCTAAAGGTGAACCTGCACAATATAGCCATGATAACAGCGGCCATCCATCTTATACAGCTGAATGACAATGAATGCCTCAATATTGTCAAGCTCTAGCCCCATCTGCCAAATTCCAGACAGCCTCGCATTCACACAGAAAAACACAATCACACAAAGCATACACCATACCGTATTTATTCCTAATAGCCACTTGACATTTGTCACAAGTCACTGTTCAGTCTCCAGCCCTGCCTTGAAATGGAATTTATTATCAGGTGTCTAAAATGACAAATGCTGCTAAGGTAAACAGATCATTCACAGAAAAGGAAAAAGAGAGACGTAAACACCTGTTCTGGGAGCGTCGTCGGCACACTGCAGTGCTTAATACTAGCGCCCAAAGCGGACTGATGTCGGAAGGTGAAATCTCTACACATCAGTTTTGTCCTGAGCGGCACAGCGCAGCAGAGCTTATTACAGACTACCAATCTGTCTCAAGTGTTCAGACTGTGTCAGTAATGCTGGACTGCTGGGTCCTTGAAAAGCTTCATTAAAAAGCTTGGCCATCCGGAGCACATCCGTGGCAGCCAAATAAAGTGTCAGACTGCATTTTTCATCTGCAGATTAAACCTATGTAAGCCTGAATTAAACCAAATTAGATCTGAAAATGAGAAATAAACTGAAGCCAGATGAGTGGAGGGGCGTGTGTGCTGTCAGCAGGAGGAAGCTGCTCTGGTACCATATGGAGGACTGTTGTGTGTTGGGTCGCCACTGCATCCCCTTTATGCATTTTTGGAGAGATTAGAGGCTTCTGGTCTGTTTTCTACACATACCCACATATTCTGTTTCATTTATTGGTGTGGATACAGGCAAGTAGAGGCTGACCTCCCTTATTCTTTCATCTATTGTGATCTGAAGGATCATTCCTGCACTCAAGTCTCTCTAGATTAAAGGATGTGCTCTCCCTGACCATGGCGAGGCTGTTTATTCTACCACAATGGAAGTCTAGGTGCTTTTAAGAGTGAATTTCACACTGGCATTGGGGCTCTTTGTGCGCTGGTGAGTGCATCAGGGCTACAGTGTGCTGGCGTGGGAGATAAACTCACTGCTAATCAATCACGCAGTGTCCTTTTTTTTTTTATTATTATGTCCTCAGACCTCAGACCCTCTTGTGCCAACATTTCAATCAGCGGCGAATTACAGTCCACTTGCTGTGTGTGTGCTACAGCTTGGCAGAATCACATGCATCTCAACTGGAAACCCATTGGTGGAAGGAGTACTCAGATCTTGGACTTAAGTAAAAGTAACAGTATCACAGTGTAGCAATCCTCTGTTACAGGTGAAAGTCCTGCATTCAAATTGTTACCTGAATAAAAGTACAAAAGCCTTAGCATCAAAACACACCTTAAGTACAGACAGTAAAAGTACTCATTATGCGGAATGGCCCATTGCAGAATAATGGATATGAGCCTAGTGGCTAGCACCAAGCAGCTGACTTAGAACTGGTGTGGGCCAGGGGAATCCAACTGTTTAATTAAAGCAAAGCCCATATAATTATTGGAGCGTTATTGTATACATCACTTTAATGTTGCAGCTGGCAAAGGTGTGGCTAATGTGAGCTACCTTATAGTATGTACTGATGAGTAGCTCCTGAATTTTGCCATGGGGATTAATAAAGTCTTAGCTTAACCTATGATAATACATTGTATTTAGTCGTTGATTGTAATGTGCATTATTAATCTAAATCTGTAAAGTAACCAGTTAGTTATAAAAAAACATGTAGTGGAGTAAAAAGCCTCCATCTGCCTCTGAAATGCTGTGGGGTTGAAGAAGAAAGTAGCAGAAAGTGGAGTACCTCAAACCTGTACTGAAGTGCAGTACTTGAATAAATATACTGTGTTAATTTCCACCACTGTGGGTAACACATGTGTACACACACATAAACAGCTGGACAAACACAGACAATGCTATGAAGTCAGAGTGTGTGTGTCCGTGGAGGGGGTGGGGGCGGGGTGAGGTCTGTGGCCTGTTCTCTGTCACCCCAGTGTGTTAGATCCTCAGCCAGCCCATTGTGCTGAATTCAGCCACAATAGCGCCGTATCTTCCCCAAAGCAGAGCCCTTATCATGGCCCTGAAATGACTCGTCTCTGCGGATGCCACAACACGGGCTCCATGGCGCTGAGCGCGCAGAGCTGGAGGTGAGCGAGCGGAGCGATCTAGTCCTATTGTTCCATGCATGATAAACTGGGATTCAAACCTTTCATGGTCACTCTATCTCTGGAAAGCTGTGTGCAATCTGTGATACGAGCTACTGTAACTTCTGCAAGCCTTTTGACAGTATAGCACGCAACTTCTCATTACTTGGAGACAGTGTTTGAGGAGATATTGAGAAAACAGATAAAACAACAATGTTTACAACACCCTGCACCATACTGTACAGGACATTCAAGGCTGTTATTCCCAATGTCTTTACTGACTGCTAAGCTCTACAAAAGACATGCAGCAAACAACAGTCAGCGCATAATTCTCTTATGCGTTGACTCAAAGCCTGAAACAGAATCACGCCAGTTATCAATCAGGTTGATCCTTTTTTAAATCTGTTCTGGGATGCACCAATAGGAACTAAGCACCAAGCAATGGTGACTGAATTGAAACTGGAGGGAAGACCTCCTGCTTCTGTGCATGTTGCTCTGTGGATTCATTGGAAGACTTTCCAATGTAAGGGAAATACTGCTGTGCTTCTGGGTAAAATGCATCACTTTATTCTCTCTGATCTCGTTAAAAGCTTACTCACTCTTGGTCTAGTTAGAGTTGAAGATCCACGGCTTGTGCTCGTGGAGCTTTGCCAAACAGTGTTCAGGGAGGCCTCTGTAGACATCTACCCCTCTCTCCATGAATTGTAATATTTTCCACTTGATCTGCCCACACCAGAGATAGCTATCAGTCAATGCATCACAAAATTGCCTCTTATGTACAACAGTGCAGCCTCCATATGGCAGGTAGCAATCCTGGATGTGCAACAACACAACCACAAAAGTCAGCTTTTGCACATTAGCTTGTTATTTACAGTCAGCAATAAGCTATATAAAACCGTCTTTACGCCAGAGTGTTGACAGATTCCCCAAGTGCATGTTACAGCAATCATCAGGCAGATGATTGCTGTAACATGCAATGTGAAAACATAGCACATGAACTGCAAAGTAATCCGGCGGCTCGGAATCATTTGACTGCCTGTTCACAACATCCATAACACCATCTGAGGGATGTTGTAGCACATCAAGCTGCGAGCTTTATAAAACACCTCAATCCACAGTGACAGATACACACATTGTCGCAGTAAACAAAGATGACCCACTCACTGACTCACAAACTGATAAATGCTCTGTACAGCCTTAAACAGCCTCCTGACAACTCAACACAATTCTATCATCATGAACTTTTAATGAAAATACATCAAGGTGAGAAATACCCCACTGAATGTGTGTCACATACAAAAATGCTGTTGTAAAAGCTTTGTGCAACAATCTCATAACAGCTTGTACAACCCTGATTCCAAAAAGTTGGGATGTTGCGTACAGAATGCATCATCACGGTTTTCCTATTCCCGAGCCGGTGTAGTAATGACCTTTATCCAATCATGTGTTCACAAAGTGGTGAACCTCACTCCATCCCTGCTTGTGAACGACCGATCCTTTCCAGGATGCTCCTTTCATACCCAATCATGATACTATCACCTGTTACCAATCAACCTGTTTACCTGTGGAATGTTCCAAACAGGTGTTTTTGGAGCGTTCCACAACTTTCCAAGTCTTTTGTTGCTCCTGTCCCAACTCGTTTGAAACATGTTGCTGCATCAAATTAAGAATAAGCAGATATTTGCAAAAATCAATGAAGCTGATAAGGTGAAACATTACATGTCTTGTCTGTTGTACTGTTTTCAGTTGAATATATGTCAAAAAAAGGGATGGGCAAATTATCACATTCTGTTTTATTTATGTTTAACACACTCATTTTGGAATCAGGGTTGTATTAAATTAGCTTTCACTTTGTAATTAGTTTGTGTTGACCTGGTTAATATGGCTGACACATTCCAAGTCACATATAAAGGTAGTAACACTGGGTGAAGCACAAACAAGGCCATGTAGAAATCAAAAGTAGCTTTGTAAACTAGCAAGCTAGCACACCAGTATTTGTTTTCCTCACTGTGTTGACTTCTCTGTGGTAATCCTGACAGATCCTTATAGCACCATGCAGCTCAATCTTCAGCTAAAGTGGCTTTGAAATTGAAATGTCCACATCCATTTCAGTTTCCCACTGGGAAGATGGATATATTATGTCTCTTTGTGGTGGTCATTTCAAATGATGACTATTTTGCTTCTCACCTAATAACTAAAATTGAAGATGATCATCTGTTTGTCAGATTATATCATTCCTTGTGCTTTCAAATTGACTGCGTCTATGTGTTTTCTGCCAGCTACATTGTGGCTATCATGAAGAATCAGATCATGAATGATATTTCCAGACTATTTGAGCCTTCAGTCCTTGGAAGGCATAATTATAATATATCTAATACAAAAACCAATTTCAGATTATTTCATTTGATGTGTTTATGTTCTTCTGGGTTTAATAGCTCTCCCTAGCATAGACCAATTAAACAGTCAACAGACCATTTAAGGCCTGATTAGTCTCAGACTGGCTTTTAATTTGATATGCACGCAGACCACAAACTAAATGGTTGATCAAGCGAGGAAGGTGGATAAGATGTCTGTCTGATACAGAGAGGCATGAGAATTAGTGTTCTGTGTTTCTGCGGTGGACCAATCATCTCCGCTCACAGCAAATCAACAAAAGCATGAAATAGACAGCGCCTGCACAAATGGGTATTTGGCTTGAGATTGACAGTTATTTGTTTTGGATATGCATTACCATGGCATGTCCTACCTTATCAGGATTCTCTTCGATCCAGCTCTTTACCGTGTTCAGAGCAATGTCAGCTGCAGGCTCGTTGGGAAAGCCTAGGAGAGAAAAAACACCAGCAGTGTCAATACCAGTTGTATTCAACATGCAGATGCAAGAGGGATACAAAAACAGACAGGCGAACAGACAGACAAACCGGTATCTCCATGGGTAACAGCATTTCTTCTAAATCAATGGAAAGCAGCACAAGCAGCTCGTCTCTGGTAGATGAGGCCAGCTGTCTGATAAACTGCTGTAGACGTGAGCTACCAGATGCACAGTGTCGGAAAAACACACAAACATACAGACATATTTCGTGCAAAGTGTATATACACGCATCTGTAACTACACTCTCACTCATTGCCACCTCTAGTAGAATTGATTAATGTTTTGTCTTTATGTGGAAAATTACACCTCGATATGCGATCATTAACACCACCCTATTTTATCAGTTTGCAAGAATAACCAGGTAGCAAAGCTAGTGTGGCTAAGAGGCAATGCGGCTAACTACCATATTAATCACAACAGATGTGCCTGCTCAGGAAGCCTCGCACTGTGTTAACACAACATATCAATCACAAACACACAGATTGCAATTTGATTGATTTTTAATAAGGCCAGCAAGGGGAAGTCTCTGCTGGATGCTGATCTCAAGATCATTTGCTGTCATTGTAAAGAACTTCACAAGACCCAACACTGAGAGTGAGCTATTGACTATAAAAGCCCTTGGGCCAGCCTTGCTCGAACTGAAGAGTTAAAATGCCATTACTAAAAGCACGGACAATCTGCTACTCTGTCACAGAGTGGTGTTTCAGTTGTCTTCATTTCAAAGTAATTAGATTTGAGTTTGGTCTCCTGGGCTTTCCACAAAACTTGACTAAAGTACTTTCCTCTAAAGCCTCTGTACAAATCCTTGAGCTTGTCTGATGTTACCTTCCAAACACAACCTTAACACTGCATGCCTACACAACGTTAAGACCAGAAGCCAGCAAACAAACATGGCCCTTTTTTTTAAGTCCTGGGTGATGCGGCTCAGGATTTAAAACTAGACGCTCTTCCATATTATAACCTCTCACCTCCACAAGGGACCACAGGTTGCAGCAGGCACTGTCTTTCTCTAACGACAGAGGTCAAGACCTCAATTTCAACCCACATCACCTGATACAGTTGTAACCTGTTGGGTATTGCATGGGTCGCATTCTCAAATATTTTTCTTTTCCTGGGTCATTGCCGTGACTATAACATCCTATGACCTATGAAACAGGCTTACAAGTACTGCAGCCACCTCTACCCTTTAAGGCGAATGTAAAGGAAAATGAAAAGCCAGAAAGATCCAGCCTCAGATTTCTTGAATTCTCTCATCTCCCGCTCAGCCTGCCTACTGTCAAAGCCTCTATAATAACTATTCTGTAAATGCTCCAAATCAACTGCCTTGGCTGCCAAGATATTTACTGTATGTATTATCCCAACAACCCTCACCTATCTGACTACTGTTGATGTCTCTCTCTTTCTTTCTGTTTTTCTTCTCCTCCTCTCTCTCAGCCTGACAGGGGTGGCTGACTTACACCGAGGAGAGGAGAGGGGCTGAAGTGCTGCCGAGCCCTAGCCGAGATCCCGTTCAAGCCCCGGGTGAAGCGGGATGTGAGCTGCATACCAGCCAGCAGTGACAGCCAGTCTGCTCCTACGGCTCTGTTAGGCGCTGTCTGCAGACAGTGCATGGCCCGCTCGCTGCTCCTGCCCTTCAAAAGCTGCCCCCAGAGCTGTGTGCTCAGAACCTAATCCAGCATGCCAAATCAGTTTGCAGGTCACCTGACTGTCTCCCAAACACACTTAACCTTTTCAGTGATATCACTTCGTCTGGTGATGTTTCCTTTTTGAAATCCGTTTCCACACGTACGCAGGTGCGCCGACACTTCCGCTCACACGTCAGGCAACGTAGGCAAACAGATGTGCGGAAGACGGGGAAGCTGAGAAAAATAGATCCGCAGAGGTAGGACCAGCTGTTTACGAAGAGCACACGCAGCGGGAGAGGTGTCGTAGAAGTAAGCGCAAAAAGAAAATAAATTAGCAAATTGTTATGAGAAGTAGGGGCCCGCCTTTGTGCTCTAACTATGTCAACTCAAGTGAGATTAAGAGAGGCCAAAGCTGAAAACATGTCTTAATCATAATAACAGAACAGTGTGGTTATTCTGGTCACCAGCAGTGGGTGGATGGCATTGAGCACATTTAATCTATTCAGTGTGAAGTTTCTACAAATGCTCTATTGATCTGAGAGCTTTGCCTATTAATCATAGCAGAGCTGAAGAGGAGAGGGAGAGAGAGGTGAAAACAGGTGAGTTATAGAACCAGTGAGAAAGATAACAGGAAAGTGGAATGATATAAACAAACAGTGGGAAGGAGATGACAGAAAGAGCGTCGGATCGAAGGCTGGAAAAAGGGGTCAGTGCAGCTGGGGGCAGTCTGCCAGAAGAACCCTGCTCTGCAGCAACATCGACGGCCCAAGGTGAACAGCAACAGTTCGAGTGCGCTGGCAGCCCTCTCTCATCATTTGTCTCCTTCACACTATCCGCTACGTTTGCCTCTCCTCACCTTTCCTCTCTCTGCCTCTCTGTCCCTGTCAGCCTCGCCAAGGATGTTTATATGCTGAAAATCAGATCTCATAAAACAGCCCGAATAGCTCCCTCCGTCATCTCTCCTGGCCACAGTCACCGGGGTAGTGCGGCTGACAGAATGCGCTCACAGGTGTTCAAGGAACGATGTTTTGGTAAAGGATTGAGTGAGCTGACTCCTTTATATGCTCAAGTGCACACAGAATGAAAAAGTTCAGTGTTTTACTTCTGCACCCTCTCCACTCAACACCTCCTTCTCATTCTCTTTTGCTCCATTTGCTGTGTGGAGGGTTCAGTGAAAGCTAATCTGTCAGGAGGTGGAGAGCTGGCGTCAGGCGCAGTGATGGTGGGCCCTCCAGGGTCCCTGCGCTGCTTGGCTCGGCTCGTCTCTCCCCTATGCTGGGAATATGGCCGGCTCAGGGAGATTTGTCTTAGTGAG
Organism: Chelmon rostratus; assembly: GCF_017976325.1. NCBI lineage: Eukaryota > Metazoa > Chordata > Actinopteri > Chaetodontiformes > Chaetodontidae > Chelmon > Chelmon rostratus. Next base: position 9,494,290 of record NC_055668.1, on the reverse strand, counting down.
GCGCACTGATGGGATATGTGCAGCGCAGCGCCGCTGATGAGGACTCAGGTGGTGCAGTGTTATTTCTGCTGAAGGCTCCTCTACTTCATCACCAGGCAGAGCACAGCATCCAGACAGAGAGGGGGAGAGAGACTATGGCACGTGCCACGTGAACAAAGACTTAGCTTAGCTTACGTAACGTTTTCATGGTGCATCCAGTGATGTTAACAGTAGTCATGGGTTCAGTGACCACAACAAATCTGTATTTTTGACCTGGGAGAATGAAGTTAGATAATCACTGAAATTGACCTGAGAGCACTGCAAGGCAGGTCTTTTATAGTCAGAGTTCTTCCAAACATTTCATCCCTTTGACTAATTTCAAGCAACAATTAAAAGGCATGATCAAACTATACGAGAGAGACGATTTGGTGTAATTTCCTTTTAAGTGAAAGGTACATTTTCATCCATGTTTCCACGTCGGCCCGCTGTGTTACGCCACAGGGAAGATTGGTCTTAAAACAGAATTCACATATTTTATTCCTATGATCTCCAGCGTGTAGGACCTTTGTTAATATGAAGAAAAAGAGGGTCTGCTCTAATCTCTGATGCAACCAAGAGACAGAGTCTCTGGCCCCTCTCCTAGGCGTATGTAAAACACCTTTATGAACTCTTGTACAGGACCCTGGGTGACTTTTATGGAATACAGTTTTATGTGTTTCATACAAAACTAGAGACCAGAGGAAAACCACAGCTTTGGCTGTTAAAGCTCAAATATTCATCTAGTGACTCAGTTGATAGAAACGGCTCTCAGTTTACATCACAGACAACTCTGTTTTGACTCTGACAGTTGGAATGAAAAGCTCATATATACCAAAATACCCACTGAACTGCAACGTATAGCGACAATAATACAAATGTGCACTCCGCCACAGGGGGAATTTTTGCCTTAAGAACAACTGAGCGTTTGCTCTCTCTTTCGCCAGCATGGCAATTCTTTCTCTTTCAAATTTACAGAGTTAACTTTCACAACAAACTTGTGTAGCTAAGGTGTTTTTCTCTGGTGAGAGTGAGAGTGAGAAGTAGCTGCATCGCCTGATAAAGCGAGCAGAGGTAAGTTGAATGCACGTCTGTGCTATGATACATTCCTATTCTTTGTTTGCAAATATATGGGCAGGCACATACTGCAGACCACACCAGTTTTGTTTCTCCTGAGTGAGCTTATAATGTAACAAGGATACCACAAGCTGCTGTTATTTTTGGGCTATAGAATTTCTAGTGTTTTTGTTTTTTTTTGTGAGGACATAATGATTTTTTGTACTGCTATGTGGCCTTGGTTTGCTAAACATGTGCTGACTGAATTCTTGACAAAAATATAAAGCGCAGCTTCTCTCCCCTTGAGGCGAGAATCATATTGTTGGTCCCACTCTGCTCTCCCTCACTCGCAGTTGGTCAACATCACGTCTCAACACTCGTCATTCATTTTGATGAGCTGTCTACCTTGAAGCAGCATATAGCCTGAGGCTGGGGTATCTGGCACTCGTGAATTCACCACAGGTGTTGAAATGGTGGTAAACAGAGGAAATCTGCTACAGTAAAACACAATGCAATGCAAAAACAGCAAAAATACAAATGTTTAACTGCCTTTAACACCTTATTTTAAATACATAGACTGTGTGTTTAGAATTGTTGCTTAAAAACATCTCTCAAAATATCTTTATAATGAAATGTTTAATATTTTTCTCAATAAATAAAATAGGGCAGGGAGAATCTGACTGCAGCCTTAAAAAGCCCTTGTTATAACAGACAAGCAGGGAGGGATCATTTAAGCACAATATAAAACAAAGTAGATTAGCGATGGTGGTTTGGGGAGAAGGAGGAAATCATTAAGTGCGGCACAGTTGAGGGCTGCTCTAGTTGAGGGCAGCAGTCCTGTGTGTTCATGTGGAAAGGAGGGGAGAAGAGGGTTGTCACCCCATCAGGGCCCAGAGGAGAGGTGAGGTGACCCGGGGTGGAGGACAGAGTAGCGCCCCAGGACTCTAGACGCCAAAGCATGGGTGTCAAATGGCCCCGAGCTCCTCTCTACACTAACACCGGGACACGGCGGGGCTGTGACCATGACCGACTTTGCAGCCCACAGAAGGAGACAGAGACAAAGAGGGATGGGAGGGTGCTATGTGAGGAAGACAGGCAGAGAAAGAGGTAGGAAGAAAGAGAGCAGCCTCCGTGGCACAACAGATGATGACCTTCCTTGGAAACATTCCATTTAGGTGATGCCATGCTTTGTCCTACATGCTAAAAATAACACCTGACATTTTCCTTTTCAAAAACAGTCTGAAGAGTGTATAATATGCAAAAGTTTAATGCTCAACCAAGTTTCTCAAAGGCCTAAATCTATTGTCCTGTGGGTGGGAAATATTTTCACATTTGGCTTATCATCCATGAAAATGGTAGAGCAAGGCTAGTGTTGAGTACAATGCACACTGTGTGACTCAGTTAAATGGGCTACGACGCTCCTGTTCCCTCTGAGTGCACACTCTGCTACCCACTGATACAGCATGTTGCTCCTATGTACCTTGAAATTCCCAACCCAGCTGGGCTAAGCTCCCTGTAGCAAACCCCAGGTTTTAAGAGAAGGGGGAACTCGCTCAGGCCATCTCTGGCAAGCTAGCAGCAAGCCGTCACTGGTGAGAGATAAGGCATCGTGAATGTCTCCAGCCCTCCTAATCCTAGACAGGGATGGAGGGAGCTGGAGCACGATGCTGGCTGGAGGAAGAAAATCTTAGCTGCTTGACACCTTTGATCTGGACAGTACAGTATAATGGCAGCGTGGACATACCAGTGGAGCTGGGGTGGATTACATCCGCGTATCTCCCACAGCCACCAGTCAGAGCTAAAACTCCTCTGTCAACAATCCTCAGATCAGTCACAGAGACAGATGAGCCAAAGGTGGAGGGTGAGCAGTAAACAGGGAGATATTTGCCCTCAGAAGAGGCCCTGTGATTGTTTTGATAGGGTTATAAATGCACTTGTGCGATGGCATCTGTCAGGTTAGTAGCAGACTTAATGTTCATGTCCTTGCTTTCGCATTGTGCCAGTGAGCCCTCCACTGTGTGCTAAGATTGATCTTAGCAGGTGCCTCCTAAACTGTACAGCGCATTACAAGGCTGCTGGAAAGTGCTCTTTCAGCGAAGATGTGATCTCCACAAGGCTAAATTGTTCACGATGCATCTTGAAATGGGAATTTTATGCATGTGGCTTTGCTTGAGCAAGTATGTCTGCGAGCAAGCGCATTCGTGTCTCTGAGCGAGAATGTTGTGTGAGGGAGAAAAAGGACGACAAGAGAATGTATCGGCGGGGGGGACGAGAGGAAGGGATACAAAAAGAGAGAATGACCTCTCTAAGTCTAGGTAGTTGGACTCTTGGCACTGATCTTGTGAGACATTGAGAGGTGTCTCCTCCTTGGAAGGAATAATCCATTTAAACCCAGGTCGCATGGCTGTGATTGATGTGCAAACAGGAGCAGCACTTAATAACCTCTATCATGCTGGGTGACCTCGTGGCCCACGGTGGGCACCAGTTTGTTTATGGGTGGTACCTCCGACACACTATCCGTGCAGAAATTCTGTTGTGGCTAATGGGCCGGACTGAGGGATTGGACTGTCAGCGCAGTGTGAGCCCTCATTTTTCTTTCCAAGCGTCTAAGGTACCCCCTGCGCACCCCTGCTACACCCAACCTCCCTGTTCTGCCATCATCTGTCAATGGTGACTGAGTCTCATGGAATATGGAGGCGTGAAACAGAGTGTCAATTAGCATTAGCTTTTCTGACAAATCTGTTTTTCTCAGCACAAGGCCTTGGATAACTTATTCCTGATTCCTCTCTGTCACAGTGTTGGCGGCACAGGATTTGTTTTTCGACCACTATTCAAGTGTAAAAAATGGGTCAAGCACATGTGCATAAGTTTAGTACCTGGGTGCATGACCATGTGCACATAAAAATGTTTATTTTACTACGGCTTTATCTGTGTGTATTCTACAGAGACAGAGGGAGATGGAAAGAGACACACACAGAAAGACGGGCAGAGGGAGACTGGGAAGATGTGCCTTTCATACTAAAAACCCTTTGTTTACATTGCCGAAATGGAAGTTGACCTTAAAGGTTATCTAAAATGTACAGAAAGTGTCAAAATGCCTGACAAGAGAGCAGGGCCTCTTTCTGAATATGGCAGTACTCAGGGGGCACAGGGAGGAGTCCCAGAGAATAACATCGCAGCGCTCTACTATACTGTAGTTCCTTTGAAAGTCCCTCCTCTATTTGCCCTCTGCTGTGTGAAGATCTTCAGTCTAAATCAGCGGTATTGTTCTATGGAGATGTAGTTATGGGAAGCACTAAGCTGTTTATTTATTGAATAGGCTGTTTAATTCCCCCCCTCTGCGGCATGCTTGGCTCCGCACAGCCTATACCCCTTTGATGTGAGGGGCTGCTGCTGGAGCGCTATGACTGGCTCCTACTGGCAGTGCAGCACAGGGCACAACAGTGAAGAGCAATAAGCAGTGCCCTCGTCAGCAGTGTACAGTACAAACAGAGAGCGTCTGCCTCCTGCGTGCATTTGGCCTGCCTTTGTGTCACTACAATAGAGCTGTTTCACCCCAAAATGCCACATATCCATTTTGAAAATAGACTTTTATTTATCCACTTCCTGACTTTCTTTAACTCAACTTGTAAAAAGTGTCTCACAAACTTAAATTTACTATTTTTAGTCAAACACTAATGAGTCAGGAACTAACACGTTTACTGAGGATTTGTGGCAAGTTTTTTCTTCGGCACTAACGAGTAACTAACACGTTCACGTAATTACTTTGGGGCCACACCAAAGTTTTGTATTGGAAAAATAACAGAAAACTCTTAATGCAGCATAATTCACGTTCAGGTGCAGAATGCGCTGTAGGAACTTAGTATGCAAGACGAGACGAGGGAATGAATATTGCAAAAACGCCTGCTGAACTTATCGTTAATGACTGTAAAATTTGTAATGAAATAAGCAGGAAGGGAGGGAGGGAGAGGGAAGGAGAGGGATGGAGGGGGGAGAATGAGAGAAAATGAGTGAGGAATAAATGACAACTTTAGCCCTTCTAATCATTAACACTTCAGTAATAGCCATTTTGAGGTGCGTGCACAGACAGGTGGCAAAAAACAGATAATACTCCAAACAATAACGGTGAGAGGATAAGATGAGGAGTTGCTGTGCAGTAAACTGCGAACCATAGGAGTGATGGGTGGAAAATGTTCAATATCCCAGGAGGGAAGAGCTCTATCCAGCACAAAGTACGATTATAAACATCTACTGATTTATAAGCACGAAGGCTCTTTTTAGTGCACACGCTGGGCCTCACTAACAAGTGTACGCGATGTGCTATATCAGGATGCTTGACCCCTTGGACTGTCTTATACTCATTCAAATGCATGAATGTTTAACTGTGCAGACTGGGCATTTACATATAGGCCTGCAGCTGTATGATTTTCAATCGCTGTTGAATAAATGGACAGCTCGTTGAACTCCTAACAACTAATTAGCTATTCTTTTTTTATTTGAACCCAGTGAGTGTGTCTCAGCTACATCTCTAATCGCTATGAAATTAGATCAAATTAGTGCCGTGGATTTTAGTAATGTGGTTGATCATTTTTGCCGAGAAACTGGTCAAGGAACGTTACTCTGTTGCGGTGTGTTTACAGCTGGTTTAATGAGCACAGCAACAGTTTTTTCAGGCTCTATATTCAGTGATTTGCAGTATGTTTGGTATTTCTCTGTGCAACTTGGTGACAGCTGCCAGTTAGTCAGAATCCAGGGTTGATAAAGGAGGACGAGTGATGGATTTAGGTGGAAAATGCATCAGTTCGGAGAAACAGATGTGCGCAAAAAAAGGTTTTACAAGGCTGATAAATTATTGTACTTCTTAATTTCTGTATACACAGTTACACATGAGTAAAACCTACACCTATACACATAACAGGCATCAATATGAAGACATATGACTGATCTATTTTCATATATGCCAGTCCAGAGGTTCAGGGGCTTCTATGTTCCAAACTCTGTTATTAGTCAATAACTTATTTTCTGAGCTCAAAGCCTTGTTTAAATAGACTGCATTTATGTAGCAAAGCGCCTAAAAAACAACTGACCCATTCCGACTTACATTCACACACCAATGGTGGCAGAGATGCAATGCAAGTTGTTGCCCTTCCGGAGCAAAGTGGGGTTGTCTCGCTAAAGGACACAACGACAGACAGATAGAAGGAGCTGGGGATCAAACCGCCAGCCCTGTGGCTCTCCCTCCTGAGCCACATCTACTGCCATTTAACATCTTTCTTGTGGAAAGAGGAGCGCATTTTTGCATTTCCAAAATATGCTTTTGGTTCCTTAAACAAATACATGACGTTCCGCGGTAGAACACTTACAGTTTTTTGCACTCTGAGCGAGACACATTCTTCAGCAGGATATTTTCAGCATGTACGTGTGACATTTGTGGAAGATCTAATGAAAATCAATGACGGGCGACGCTTCGCTTGCATTTTGCAATTCAGCTGCAAATGTCTGCATGTACATTTAAACAGCCCAGCATCAGGTCTTAATTAGTGGCGGTGCATTCAAGTAACTCAGCTGTGGCTGCGCTCATTACACCATCAGAGCTAGAAAGTACCTCGCTAGATGAAAACATGCAGCGGTGCAAAAATCTGCAGCCGTGGCAGTAATTTGCAGCAGGTTTTGTAAATTAACCCTTTGGAATTACATTTTTTAAAGGGTTGCCAACTTTGTTTACCGCAGCACGATTGTAGAAGTTGAGGATATCTCAAAATATGTGTATGACATAAATGTAATGTATGCAGCACAGAAAATATCGCTCAGTCACAAACACAGCATGGACAAAACAGAAGAAACACTTAAAAGTATAGAAATTGTCAAGCATCTGAGCAGGAAAGATTTAATGTTTAATTTTGATGACTCGAGAGGTCATGGACGGGTTACAAGTTCACTGTGGTGTTTTAGGAACTGCCTTTGAATTTGCTTCACATCGGGCCCAGAGGCATTACCATCGTTGTTCACACATATGGGAGCATCTTGTGGGATCAGTATTTGCACCGTAGGGAGCGCCTGGTCTTGTAAAACGGTCTCTCCCTGGCTGTTAAAGGATCATAAAGAGTGATCAGAGCACCTAATGACTCTCACGAGATGACTGCCTAAACAATTACAAGTCCCTGATCACGTCTAACAGTCACTGGCTCATACTGCTCTCTGTTTAAATGGCAAACGCACTGAGGTACACAAAACAGGCATCTTGGTAATTTGAAATTATTTATAGAATTACCAGAGTTTCGACTGCTTTTATACAACCACATTTCTGATGACTTGTTGTTAGCGACAACAAATGGAAAATAGCATGTTAGTTAAATTACATTTGGCACCCACTGGAATTATTAGAACCGTTGTGCAAATTCAGTGGCTGGCATATACTGCATGTCAGAGCTGTGAGAAAATAATTATTTCTTCTGAGCAGAGGGAATGTGTGCAATCCTATCCTCTATAAACTAAAGTAGTTTACACACATCTAACATCTTCTGCCATCATAACTTCAAAGCCTGTTCACATCAACAAGTTTGGCATGTTTTCAATGTGACTTTGTTTAAGTCTAATGAGCTCACTCGCTCCTTGCCAGAGATGCTTTGCTGCATATCAGGCCTGGTCTCATGGGGGAGCACAATCATTGTTCAGGGTCTACATTTCGTTCACCTTATACTAGGTTGTGTCTCTGTGCAACACGGTGTAAGGTGAACTTGTTGGTATGTTTCAGCTGTGTTCTTCTTCAAGGACAAAGCCTTATATAGTCATACAATATTAATATAGGTGCAGGTACGCAGTGTTACTGCGTGCACATTGTTAAGATAAAACATTACAAGCAAAATAAGAAGAAAAAAGAAGGTTAAAGTCGATTGAAGAAAATAAGAAGGATTAATCTTACCATAGATGCCTGTGGATATGCATGGGAAGGCCTGTGCAGACAAAGACAAGAGCAAGAGAAATAAAAGTCAAAACATGCTCACATAAATCGAGTAAATGGGACAAAACAACAGTAACTTTAATCAATCTCATTAAGCACTAAATAAACTACAACTGAGGGAAAATCTCGTCCTGCCAAGATGTTGAAATCCAATTAGTTTTTTGTCAGCCCTTTAATTCATTTCCTTTCATACTGAAACAAACTGAACTTTTCTACATAACACTATCATAAAAACGACAGCAGAGGAATGAATACATCAGCACATTAAAGTAAATATTGCATGATTGTACGGTTGTTGTTTACCTATACTGTTTCACTTCATTCCCAAGAGGGGCAATTTATAGTACCATTTGCTCAAGTCCCTGCAATGTTAATGTAGAACTGTATTGTGAACAGCACTCCAGCTCCCATGGACACGCACACACGCACGCACACACAAGCACACACTCATACAGTGTACTTTCCTCTTGGCTTCCAAAAACAGGCACATTAATTTCTCCTTGACTTGGACACCCGTATTTACACATACATAAAGTAGATGGATTATCATGATCACGCTGCTCTGTTAAAGAGGCAATATTCTCCCATGCACTGTTGCACCAGTGATCGCGACAGCCAATCAGTATTGAATGCCCATAACAGCCGTAGTTTGCATATGTTGCTTGAGGTAACGGTGGATCAGACTCATGTGAATTCATAGGTACATGTAGAGCTTAATAATCATCAGCACATGAATATCCAAATGAAGTCAATTGATCCTGTCTGTCACCTCCAGCCCAAACTTCACACAGTCCTTCTCTTCCTGGAACTTACTCGAGAACTGAAGCTGCTTCACATCCAAAAGTTTGTTTCAGTCCAGTGACACATGTCTTTAATTTAACAAATTGAAACAGCTAGATAGACAGATTTAATTCTGTGTTACGTCGATGCAAACTGCCAACAGTGACCCAGCTGTGTCTCAATAACAACAAGCACATCACAGCAGGGGGCTTTTCAGCGCAATTGATTCAAATAATAAGAAAACTAAAAGCTAAATCACAAAGTCATTGTTGCCACATTTGGATCAATAGGAGTAATCAATAACATCCCACCAACCACTAAAGTGTAGGAACAAAACAGAACAGACATGCCGAGAATCAGAATACACATTATGAATATTTTCACGAGCTAAAGAGCAAAAACCTGCATATATTTATGGCTGTCTTTTCCATAAAGATTATAAAAAGTAACCACCTTGTAATAGTTCTTGCTTTGTAGCACTTTGCAGCAGACATATTATTCAAGCATGGCTTTATAGCTGAAAATAGTTTCATTTTTCTTTACTTCTGTGAGCAAATATATTATGATACATAGGCCTCGCTGTAAGCTTCCCCATTTCACATTCATCTTTTTAAGTATATTAATAAACAGTAAAGAGAAAGGATTTTTTCAAAGGTCCCATTTGTCCTCAAAAGCAGCTGAATACGTGCTTTAGTCCCTGCATTCATCAAAAGGCGTGGCCACAACATTAATATAATAAGATGACAAATGAAAAAAAAAAAAAAAAAAGAAAACGTTTCCTCCAGCAGTTCACAACTGGATGAATATAGAACAACAAAACGCTCCAGAGATTCATCAAAGAAGAACGCCCATATGTCAAATTCTCCCAGTGCCAAAACTAAAGCCAACAGTTTGTTTTGCCACACTGACCCTGTCAGGTTGTATTTAGAAACACATTGTTGCTGGCAGCCGTGCCAAGATCACTTCATTTCTGAACTAAAAACACAATTAATAGATCTGAAAGAGAAAAACAGCAAATAAATGTCTGCTCATGTGACGTTTATACAAACGAGTAGTCAGGCCTCTAATACTGTGAGCCTTTTCAACTGAGAGAGGAATAAACATAATTCATATACTGAGAAAGCAAATATGTGAATAAAAGTCCGCCTTTTTTTTCCTCTGAAGCATCACAACCTATGACACCTGCTTTGAAATGCAACGGTCCATTTGTCTTTGCTTTAAGCGAAGAGGAATGAGTCTGTGTTTGTATTCTTATTTTCCAGTTTTCAGGTTCCGCCTGTCAAGGTGAATCTTTCTTCTGTGGGGTGATTTAAATCTTTTAGCGAAGCGTTGACCTTTCCAGATGACTGTCTGGGTCTGACACAAACCTCAGATGATGAAGAGTGGAAAAGCATAGCCATTTTTAGCCCTGTGCCAAGCTCTGCCCATGGCATATATGTACAGAGGCATATTGAGATCGAGGACACCAAAATAGTCAAATATCCAAAACAGACCGATGACATCAGATCGAAACAATGACTGTGTCCAAATTGGACGTCAGATTTAAACAAATTTGTATTTGAAACCCCTAAAGGGTGTCTAAACAGCTGCACAAATGAAATGCAGAGCTTCATATCATGTACGTGTAATGCGCTCTTTGGCAGAGTCTTGGCATTTAGACCAGTGAAAATCTCAATACTTTTAGCTGCTCTCTAAATTACGCCAGTTTTACATTTGGCAACAGTTGATACAAACAGGAATGGAAATGTACTTCTGCAGGAGGAATCTGTTTGAGACCATGTAATAATAAGGAGAAAGTGAAATGAGTTTAATCTTCAGACGAGATGAACATTACTTCCTGTCAATGCCTCGAGCGAGTCTCGGCTGCCAAACTGATCCTGAGCCAGAAGCCTTGTTATCCTCTGTCAGCTGAAAGGCCGCGACGTCAGTCTCTTCAACCTGAACTTCTGCTCTGACGGCAACTAAACCTTGACACATCACAGGCCGTGGCAAAGACATACCATCAGCATAATCAATTAAAATCTTTTTTATTAGTTCCCTGGCCGATCCATTAAATGGTATTGATCTTTGTGGTGTGAAAATGCTTCGGGTAATCACTTAACGGGATGCTGTAAAGATCTGACACCTTTGTGGCGCATGCAGACGTCACTGACTTGTTTAAAGGACGGTTATTGCAAAAAGTGAAGAGAAGTATATATCCAATAAAACTGTACAGTCTGAGAGCATTTTGGCGGCCGCATCTCATTTTCATCCATAAATCAGCCCCGCAGCAAGCAATGAATTACACTAAGGTGTGCACAAATGATAAATCTTACTGATAATCAATATCTGTAAATGCCAACATGCTCAGTATTGCTTATAAGCTTTAAGTTTTGTTAAACTCGTTAAAAGCTTTAACTGTTAAATAAAACTTTCTGCAGGTAAAGATGAGCAAGATCAGCGCAGGTGCTGATCCTTGCTCACCTCACGGCAGTAGTACCTGTTTTTTTAAGTCAATTCACATGTGGAGCAGATTAACGGTGACAGTTTGTCCTAACTGAACTGTTGATTATCAAACAGACCTTAAGATTGATACTAGGAGTGAATGCGACAAACAGCTACAGTAGATTTCAGAAGCAGCCAGAGCGTGCAGCGCGGCACGTGCAACAAAGCAGAGCCTATTTTTCTTTTTCCTTCCCATTAACAACAGGCCACCGTAGAAGCTATTCTGATAGTTGTTAGCGCACACGCCTTTACATCTGCTTACATTGCATCAGGTCCAGTGTTAATTAGGACAGTCAGCGGTATATAAGCAGTCATGACCTATGATTCCTGGTTTAGGTTATTATTTCTATCGGCGACTGCTCATTAGAAGTGAGTCAGCATGCTCGCCTGCACCCTGGCATGAGGCTGTGCCTGACATGTTGGCTTGTTGCTGATTTTCTTTGCTTAGGTAGTGTTCAGAAATTGGTCACCGGGGAAATTATTCTGTTGCTCGGGCTCCTCCCTAATCTATCACATCACTTTAAAGTGGAGCACCTTTCCTCTCAGCATGTCTGCACACTTATTCAGCTCACAGTATATTAGAGTGGCTGCAGTGATCATTGTTGGCAAAAACTTGTGTTACATTAATGTTAATTATAATGCACATGCACTTGCTGGCATACTTACTGTACATAAGGAATTGGGTTTTAATTTTTAAAATGAACACAACCACAGCTTATTAAAACAATGATTCATTAACTTCAAAGTGTGACTAGCGTTTTGCAAAGACAGTGCTCATAAAACTAAGTCGCTGTTATTCCACCGAGAGCAGGATAGCCTGCAGCTTTCAGTCATTTGTTAAGCAGCAGGAAATGACACAGTAAAGATGGCTCAACCTGTGGCAAAACGCGGCGGCCCTGCTGTAGCTGTCACCTCCCCATGCTGCAGGCACCGCAGAGTAGCCATGAGCAGGCAGGTAAAGGTAAGAAAACCACGCATGGGCACAGCGACTGCAGGACGCTTCCGGGGGAGCACCCCGTCTCGGCTGGCTGAGTAAATAGCACTGGACCCAGGGTGACGCCCCCGTAGCTTGAAGCCTCCTAGCCTGTTTGCAGATGGAAGCTATGCTTATAAATCACAGCGGCAAGGGGAGACCTTGTGCAAATGCGACCACAAGTATGTTATTATTCACCACTGTTGCCACAGTGTGGGCTTACATCAGAACATGAATCCAAGAGAATCCTCTTTGTTGACTGCTGTAATTCTTTAAGCATGTAGGTCATGCCTGGTCTCTCTGTCTGAATCAGCTACTGCTGGGAAGAGCATGCCACGGTTACAGATCAGGATATTCAAATATGACACATTAACACCCTTTTATTCTGCATAATACCACACTCCATATTCTAATGCTATCGCTGATTGTTTGAGTGTCATTATGCTAAATGGAGGATGGAGAAATGCAGAGGGTGAGAAACCTGGAACTTAATGGCCCGAGTCCCACAACCCGCTTTTGTATCTGCCATGATCAAGTGTAACTATTATCACAATAATATCTGAGTGTCTATTAAGGACTCGCTGTCATTGACAATGTTTACATGCAGGGAGTAACTTACTGGCCACGTTACTCTGGAAAACAGCTTATTAAGGATTAGCTGTTTGCATGCACCGTCGCTATCTAGAGATGGAGAATTTGTGTTGTTATGAATAAACCAGAACAGAACATTCCTGTTGTCCTCTGGGGTCCTGCCAGCAATAAAGTATGAAAATATGCCACCACCAAGTAAATCCTCTCCCTAAGCAGCAGCAGGTAATGTCTGATACAGAGGAAAGAAATGACAAACCAGACTACACAAATTGTAAATAGTGCTTCCCACAATGGTTTTGTTGACATCGACGTGCATCTACCGTGCTGTGCGAGTGTGAGTCTGTAGCAGCAATGAAAACAAACAGTGAAAGTGGTGTGAGGTTCCCACCTCACAGTAGAATATTTAATGTTGAAATATTCCAGCAATCTTAACCTGCTTTAATAAGCGCACTGTGATGTTTGCTGGGTTCTTCTAATCCAAACGTGAAGTTTGAAGAATATGAATAATACGAATAATTTTAAAGCAAGATTACTAGCAAGAGAGCTAAGGATAATCAGAGTTGTCCGTACATGTTAACAAACTTGCCCATTTATATTGGTAATATGCACACTTTGATAAATAATAAGAAACATTTTTTAATAAAAGAAGCATGATAGATGTGTTAGGATACAGTCGTGTGTCGTGTTTTGTTTTTCTTGCTGGTTCTGGTCTCCCACTGTCCTCCCTATTTTCCACTTTATTGTTATAAACTACAGGTTATTCAGTAAATGGACGTATTTATATAACCTTTTTATCCAAAGGGCTTGACAATTTTTGCTTCACACACTACCACACAGATGGCAGCGAGCTACCACGCGAGCTAGCTGGCCTGAGCAATCCACATGTCGACACTTCGACATATGGATAGGAGGAGCTGGGGATCGAACCGCCAACCTTGTGATCAGTGGACCTCCTGAGTCACAGCCAGACATGCAGCCTGCAGGACTCCAGACATGAGGAAGTTGTGCATAAAGTTTGCAAGTCCGCAAGGGCAGACATTGGGATTGGACCAAAGATAAATACAGCAGCTGGACTGTCTTTGGCCACAAAGAAGCTTGGGGTGTTCTATGATTACCTTCACCACACTCAGTTCCGCAGCACTGATCTCATCTGCACGTGCAATGGATGCAGCGTTGCAGGGGGGAGGAAGGACAGGTTGCAGCATAACCGCCAGCCAAACGCATGACAGAGGTGAGATGAATGGGCAAAAAAACAGGGTGTAAATGCTGCAGCCTGTGGATAGGGCAGAGCAGTGGAGCAAATACAAGCAGATACCAAACTGATGACTGCTTGATTCATTGGTCCATGACCAGCGGGATGGTTGATCGAGCACAGTTCACATTGAAGCCCAAAGCTACAGTGCACAGGTACACTGAGAAGCTTTTTTTGAATACAATATGGTCATTATACTGGGAAGTAGAAAGCTACTTTAAACATAAAACTGTAAAGGACCTGCAAAACTTTAACATATACACCATTTATTGCAAATCAGTACTTCCAAATGGACAAATACCGTCCAGTCCTGGAAGGAAATCGTTCTCTTTTATAATTCATATTTCCTACAGAACTCCGCTCGTGACACTGATTCCCTCAGTGTTAAAGAGGGAGCATTTAGAGCGGCATAAAAATGATACTACTGTGAACTGAGGGCACAAGCAACCAGACGTCTGCTCATATTTATGCATGAGGACTCCTGCTCAGTATCAGTGGAAATTCTCACTGACCACTGAGCACTGGAGAGACAAAGGCAAAAGAAAGAAATTCACGACAACAAGACAAACTGACTGACCTCCACGTGACCCTCACATGATTGACAGAATTCAAATGAGTAGGCGAGGAACATGTCAGGTAAACTCAACAGCAAAGTGTATTCCTACTGTTCCGCTGCACCGGTGCTCTGTACAGCTGCAGACATGCTGCTTGTCATGTTATTTTCTGTTTGTGAAAATAGAGCTTGTTGATTAGAGTGGCATGCTTGTAGTGGGTGAAACCAAGACATGTCTGCAGGCTTATCTGAAACGTTGTGGACTGGAGAGAACCTCAGACTGACATTTGGGGTAATAGACCTGTGGCTTTGTTGTCTGAGGAAGAATCATCATGAAGTGCAGCAAAATCTAAATAATGGTGGCCAGGGCCTTTATTTACCACAACTAAACGGAGAACCAGGACTTAATTTGAGACAGGCTGTTATTAGAGACTGACCTTCATGTCTAATTGTGGCAATATGTTAGCAAGAAGCCTCTCTGTTGTTGATCTGTCTCCTGCCTGCTGTGGTAAATGGTTGAAAATGGAAGCTCAGATTCTTCAGTATTTCTATTAAAAACTGCTGCAAAATTGTATACTGTCCTGAATTCAGCATGTGAGCCATTATAGTGTAGGTCATGTCTTCTTTTTTCCTTTATTGGTGACCAGACTTGATTTGTTCCAACAGACCACAGCCTCAGCTATTTGATCGGCTTTTATTTCACAATTTACGGTATCATACATTCGCTTCCTTTAAAGCCTTGAACTTTACTTTGATTAAGATCCTCACCCTGACATGATTATAACGGTGTTATGAAATTTTTATTGTATTTATCACAAGAGCCCTGACATTATAAACTGTAGGAGGCATTTTGATTGAATCCTGAGACGGAAGCAAAGAAAGCAGTAAATGAAGGAAAAATGTATCTGTGGAAATCCTGAGCAAAATGTTTGATTTGAATATTTGAACCTCAACTCTCAGTGTAAAAGACATCATTCAATGTGCCTCAGGGCCTCTAAAGCCTGTGATTATTCCAATGAGTGCTTAAGATATGTAGATCATGGTGTGCATGGTGTGGAGCATTAGAAGTCATTTGCATTTTGGAGGCCTAAATTACAGGTGGGCATAAAGAAAATGATCAAAGCAGGGAATAGGAGGATTCTGTCTGAATCTATCAAACTGCTGTTTTATAACATATCTCAAAGTGAAAAAGCCTCTGAAATGCTCAAGATAAAATGAAGCACAAGAGAGAAGCCAAGCCATATATCCCTCTGTGAAAGGTAAAACCAGGGCAAATGTGGATTCTCAAATATCCATAACCCACGTCAAACTGTCTCAGCAGAGATTAGCAGCATATGGAGCTTGGAGGTCAGAATTATCAGTAATCCTAAAATACAGCCCGGGATTTGTAACTCAAGAGCAGATGATTCCCAAGTGGTTGATGTAAATGAATAGTAAAATAATAATTAGGGGACATTTTTCATGAGACATTTCTTTAATTTCGATTCATAAATCAACTTCAACAGCACATTTAATCAGAGGAGGGGAAAAAAGGGGCTTCTGGTCTTGCAATGTGAAAGCGGGCCTATGGTACGCTTCCATCATAAGGCTACTAATTAAACATTTTTTCCTTTCAAGGCGTCCTTCAACATTTCAAAAAGCACCGTATCAAAGGGGCTTCAAAGTCAAAGACCCCACTCTGGATTTCGAGGTGACAGAACAGCATACATATGAAGACAAGTGACTTGCTGCATGGCCCCTGTCTTTGTGGCAGGACCAATGTGAAACAAAAATCAGGTCTGCTGCATACTGCATACTAATGGCTGCCACCTAAAAACCGAATAAAGACTAAAGGTCTGGCTCTGCTCAGGCTGTATTGATGGACAAAAGCCTTGCTAGCATTCCTGAATTGACCAAAGTGGTTTGAACCAAGCTACAAAGCCTTTCCCTGCATTATTTATAGCATTAAAGGTTTATTGGTGAGCTACAGTGTGATTAGGGTTGTGCTGATATTTTGGCACCACATGTACGAGCCAAAAGCTACTGTGCAGGGGTTATAGAGGAGTCAATGTAACAAGGTAAAACAGAGAAAGGGCAATACAGTAGCATGTGGTCAGCAGGGTGGCTAGAATTAATACGGTTGATGTGAAAAGTAGAGATTATTCTTAGTTGCAGCCCAGTGATCACCCAGAATAAGGGACATGCACAAATCCCAATAGATATTAACTCCGAAAGCCTCCGGGCCATTCGCTGCATGCAGCCTTTGAAGGTTGACTGATTGCACAGTCACAAAGTCGAGCAGCACAGCAGCCACGTGCAAGATCTCAGCATAGATTTGCTGCAGATAATAAGATAGGGTTTGTTTATATAAAAATGATATTCAGGAATTACTTAAAGCTAATGAAGGCTCCATAACTTCTTTTCATTGGACTGTTTTATTTCGTGCCTACCAGTTTAAAATGGAAAAGATAAGTTACATATTACCCAAATGAACGTAAATGGGAGATCTGCACAGAATCATAACGAATGATAAAACAGGCCATAACCACATTTCCCAAAGCACTGCATACAAAGCAAAAACTAACATTCGTTAGAGACCCAACCTCATTAACTGCAAATCGAATTGAGCTCTCTGTACTGGTGTAGCAGTGACCCTTTGGAAGTATGGTAAGCACGTAATTATTATTGAATCATACGAACACATTTTCCAATTAGAAGAGTGAATGTTTATCTTTTTCCTGTATAGTGGAAGGCAAAACATACAGTATACCACTGGGTAAGTCTGTTTCTTCTGATTTCTTCATCGGCCTTGTGCTTTAGGAATAATTACTTCAGGACTTGAAGCTTGGGATGTTTTTGTCAACTGGGAATTCCATGCACTTAATGAACTCTTTGTAAACGGAAGCTCAGGGTGCTCTGCGATTGCCTTCATCGCGCTCAGTTCCGCAACACTGATGATAGCTCATCCCATTTGCGCAACTCCAGTGATACACAGCCTGTGTAAACTCCTGTGATGCAATGTTGTGGGAGAATAAAAGGCAGGCTGCAGCATGTTTATGAGCCCAGGTAGACTGGGGTGAGATGAATGGGCATGAGTAAAAAATGGTGCAGCTACTGTAGGCAGACAGATAACCCTGGGTACCTGGATGGCTTTTTCTTCTGTTGGAGGCTCGCTTTTTCCCTCTGCTGCCAATGTTTGTGCTCGGGTAGGCTAAACACTAGACTGATCTATCTCTGTACTGAATGTCCTGGGATGAAATTGATATTGATTTTCTTACGTAATGCTCGGTAAGTCAGCAAATAATCCCAAAACGTCCAGGAATCCCTTTAATGTATGAATGAATCATTTTATAGATCACACTTTATAAGGGCTGAGATTGCAAAATTGTAGGTAGATTCAGTGTGACGCAGCAAAAAGACATGCTGTTCAGGAATATATATGTTTCCCAGAGATTTGATGCAGAGTATGAAAGCCTGTTTATCCATGTAGTCCGTGGGCAGACTAGGCCCCGGCAGAACACTTTCTCTATAAAGCTCCCGACAACATAAAGCCATAAATCTGAGCTTGCCCAGAGGTAAGAGCAACCAACACTAATTAACAGTAGCGGGATGAGGGGTCAAGGCCTGTGTCGTATTAGCGTGAGAAAACACTATTTTTCAATTTACAGTATATACTGGTCCGGTGCGCTTTAAGTCATAAAAATATAAGCTCGCAGTACCATGGGCATGAATACCAATATATCGACTATATACACGCTGTAATGCATGTTTCCAACCTCAGTTTATTCCAGCTGCGTGAACATAAGAGCTTTCAAATGAGATGACTAAATTGTCTTTATACAACTGATACGATGACTGCCTCAGGGAATGTCCACAAAGCAAGATCAGTGATCCAAAGTAAAGCTCAATTTAGGCACACTGCACAGAATCGGTTTTCAATGAATATGTCTAGCCCTGAAAAGGACTTTGGTCCAAGGACATAGTAAGCTCTGAGGAGGTCAGCTCTCCCTCTGTGCAGACCTGTGGGCCATTCTCTCACACTTTGATCTGAGCTCTGATGATGATGTGGCAGGCACAGACTCAGGAGTGGAGGGATTAGGGACAGGAGGGACGCGGGGAGTGACAGCTTCCTTTGTATTCATTTTATCCTCATTTTGGGCGTGACGGTAAACAGCATGCAAAGCAATGGCTTCTCCAAGGTGTTTCTTTCTTTGGGTGTAATATACTCAACTCTTAAAAGAGAGATCAAAGGCGAAGCGGCCTCATTGATAACTGTATAATGGCTCACTTAAAGAGAACAGGCATTTTGCTGAGATGGGCGCATGGCTCAAACTGCAAGCTATTAGTCATGCTGTCGGCTCATTTCCATATGTGTTTTATTGTCTCATGGGCAAAGGCTACTGAACCTACTTGCATTTATTGCACTCATGGTAGATCTAATGATATTCACACCTACGGCAAAAACAAAGGGCCTTGTATCACTTTTTCTCTATATAGAAAGGTTCTTGAAAGGTGACAATGTGAATGCACATTTCAGTTTTGTGTGCCTTGCTTTGACAATGTTTCAGCCTTGCTTGTCTGGAACCATATGAAGCTGCATAAAAGCACAGCTGTCTAAGAAATCAGAATTAGTACAGACTATATGAATTCAGTGGTGCAGACACTTTGATGTAAGGTGAAAGGAAACGTCACGAAAACAAAAGCTTGGTTGAAAAAGGACGCTTGTTTAAGTCTAAATAATACTGATCTTATTGAAGCCAATAATTAAACCAATCATTAAAATGAAATAGCGTTAGTTTCAAGTGGATGGTTGGCCAGTGCTGGAGGATTAATGTTACATATCATGCATGTCAGCTTGAGCTACATGCATGTTAGATAGGAATAAGCCATGAGTTTGGCAAATGCAATGAGATCTAATGGATGTTTGGTCCTGAACAGGTATTTTTTATATACTATATTTTTCCAATCTAACTTGCAACCCACAAAATAATACAGAAAGCTAATTACATGCCCATTGCCTTTGGATGCAACGTTCGGTTGGCTGTAGGTACTAAGCTAGCTAGCAGGACATGCTAACATTTGCATCTTATGGAGCAGATAAAGACAGGGTTTAATCCATTCTTCACACGTTCGATCTTGTATTTTTGTATCACTCCTCTAAAAGCCTCATGCACTCCACATCAACACGTAGAGAATTGAAAAGCTTGACAGGCCTGCCAGAGAGTTACAGTTACTAAGCTATGATTGGACAGTTGCTGTTCGGAGGAGGG
This sequence comes from Chelmon rostratus, assembly GCF_017976325.1. Classification (NCBI taxonomy): domain Eukaryota; kingdom Metazoa; phylum Chordata; class Actinopteri; order Chaetodontiformes; family Chaetodontidae; genus Chelmon; species Chelmon rostratus. Next base: position 9,474,376 of record NC_055668.1, on the reverse strand, counting down.
GTTTGGCAAAAGGTCAATTAGGAATGAACAGAGTTTGGTTTCTGGCATTTAGCTTCTCCATCTGATCACTGCTAATAGGAAACAAGAGTGACAATGCAATTTATGATCGGCATTAATGAGGACAGGCATCCCTTTTATTTTTTGATCATCATATCATTTACCTGCATATTTATTGTTTTACTGGCTCAGTATTGTGAAGCTTGAGTTGATGAAGACAGAGGATTTTCACAGGACAACGAACAAATGTGTGCTAGATATCAAGCCAAAACTATTTTACAACAAGACTGTGAAATTACACAGACTCTCCTGCACACCTGATTCCACTGAAAACAGTCCTTTATGTGTTGAAACCACAATGAATTCCCTGTTGGTTTATCTGTAATTAAATTATATACTGTATGAAGATACACTGAATTTCATGTGTTGCGGTATGCACATTCAAATTTCTGGAACTACAGCATCACAAAGGTGGCAGTGTTGCCTTGCCCTGTTCCTAATCCGCCCTGTTTGAGAATCAGGAGGACACAGACTCCCGGTGGTCACCGAATGCAAACACTGCATGGAGGTAATTACGATGGGATGAACTGTGGTGAAGATGCCCTGGGAGACCTAATATCATCCCCTGTCCCCTCATTTACACTCATCTGAAGATGCGCCCACACCGAGCCCAGCAGCTGCCATCTGAACCTCATGGTCCCTTCTTGCCAACCTCAAGGAGAGAGTGCATAATACACCTGCCTCGTCACGTAGCAAACTTCCCTTATTCAGAGCAGATACAGGGATATGGAGGATCAACAGATGTGAAAGTGGTGGTAGGAGTGCTCCCCAAGGCTTGTTACCGTCTTCCAGTAGTCCTGTCACTTGTACACCACAGTGCAGTATACGGATATAAAGTACAAGGCTGTAAAAGTAGTGTTTTGAAACAGTGGGGCGTTAGTGGATTTATTGAGTTTAAAAGCCTTCTGAAGGATTGCCTGTTCAAACTATACACCTTTAAATCCCAGAGGAGATTTATTTCGCCAAGTGTCCAGGCCTAATCAAAATCTCCCCTCAGACACTGGCTAGATACAAGTTAGGCTCCTTTGTGCAAGGATGGCGGCACAGAAAAAAAACATACTCACACATACACTCCCATACATTCATCATTTAAAACATACACAGAGATATAAAGGAGGAAGGGTCTGCTGTGCGAGTGCACGAGGCTGTGGTCATCATTAAAGTGCTTAATAGACCATGTCGCCTGTAGGACCTGACAGGCACGCTGGGCAGAGTGGAGGATGCAGGGAGAGGGTCACCTTCATGTAGAGACAGCTCTGTCACACTGGGGCCATGAAGGAAGCCACTCTGCCACCCCGGCCTGGCCCAGACAATACATGTCTATGGCCAACCAAGCAGAACAACAAGTCCCCACCTCCTCTAGCCTTCAACAACAAACAAAAACAGAGACTCAAGAGAGGAGGCACTAGATAGAAATGGTACTTCCAAGCTGCTTTGTGAGGTAACCGTATAATTGCTTATCTAGCTGCAAAATAATCATTATTATTATGAACATGAAGGCTCATACTTATTTGAACACAATTATGTGATCTGATTTCTACATGTGCGAAAAAACAACAGAAGCAGCAACCAAAAACCCCAAAAAAGATATCTCCAAAATATGCAAATGCTGTCTTTTCAATCTTTTACTTTTACTCGTATAAAGAGGTCATTTGAAGAACCGCAGAAAATGGTAGATAAACACTGTGAATATATGCAACAGAAGGCAGAAGTAACAAAAACAGCATGCAGGGCCTGCCTGCTGCAATCTGTGTATATGAGATTTTTATTAAATTCAGTCAAATTCCAGAGCCGCATTGCAAACTGGTGCTATCTTGGTCTGAGCACAGGTGCATCTCTAAATGAGGAGGGATGAGGAGGGACGCAAAAGCCCACCGACGTCCCAAACGAAAGAGAGGGGACATGCCACTCAAGGTCATGGTGAATTGCAGGAGCGGTGGCACGGCAGATTGATTGGGCGTACAGGGAGCAGCTGGCTGAGAGGAAACAGGAAGGTGACTGAGGGAATCACCAGGTGGCTCCAGTGAATTATGACACCATCCATCCAGCTCTTTCTAACTCCCATGCAGACTAAGTGCTGGTTTGAAGTGGTCCTGTCATGTGCTGCTTGCCTCTGGACTAATATCTGATATTTGTCCAAGGTAATATGTAACTGCAGAGCGTACCGTTTGGTCAGAAACTGGAGTTGTTGCTGTGGTTTGATTCAAACTATCGGGATAACTTTTTCACAAATGGCCAGAGGATAATACAGCTAATTACAGTTTTCTAAATGTGGAGTTCATCATGAATATTGATAAAGCATTAATTAGTTACTAAAACTGGAAAACCATTTTCTCTGCACCAAATACATCACATGTTTTTAGAGCAAAAATGTACTGCATCACTATATGGGAATGAGGATTCATATTCTCCTGCAATAAATAATGTAACCAAACAATTCTGTCAGGCAGGAAATGCTTCTGGAAAAAAGTGAACACACTGGGGCAGTCTATAATATGTTTTTATATAACATCTTATTAATAATGGAATGCGAGGACAAAACAACCCAGAGAAGCCTGATTAGTATTTAGTGTGGATCACAATTAGGCTTGGATAAGAGACCATCATGTAGGTCATCATCGTTATGCCGGCGGAGCTCTATGCCAAACACATACACGTTTCCTTATGACTCAGCCTCCTTCTGGAAAAGCCAAGGACTCTTGCAGGACTGGGCTCAGGCGGGGAGCCAGTAATTCCTCCCGTTAGGAATCTGGAGCCACGATGGCCTTGATTGAGCCAAAGTGATCTGACGTGTGTATTTACCTCAAATCACTTCTCTCCAATTTCATAACAGAGCCCCTTCACTGCATCACTGAATGGAAAGCTGCAGAGCGCTTTCTGTTTTAATTGCTCCAAAGAAAACGGCCAATGTCAGAAGCCAAAAACACATGCTTTCGGCATTCTGCTACAAATTTGAAATTAGAGTATGCACACTTATTCTGTTGCATGTTCTCCATCTCATGGCCTTTGCACTCCTGTGAGGGGGCTATCTTAACGATAAAGAGCCCCAGATGTGATTCCATGCATACGGTCATTACCAGGGGTTTATGGATGTGACATTAGATATTAAGAGGAGTGAGACTTGGAGGTTATCTGGCATTCCAAGCTGTGTGCAAAAAAGTCAAGCCATGAAACAGGATTCACCCCGGCGTTCGCTCCGCAGGCACTTCATTCAGCATATGGCCTGGTGACTAAACCTCTGGTCTTTCTCCATTCATCTGTATGTGAAATGAAAAAGGTGGATACCGGTACAGTAATAGCAGATTTAAATTTAAATCTGCTCTATGGTCCTGACAGTTGCGGCATCACTCGTAAAAGGAGAGTGTGACATTTACGATATCAAGGTCACTGGTTGACAATGAAAGAAATGTTTAATCTGCTAAATTACCCCATGAAATGATTACTTCAATAGGCCTACTTCATAATGATTTAATGCTAACATGTCGTATAATTTTTAATTAACTCGGAACAGGAGAGAATGTGGAAGGTGGGGGTGTAACACAAGGACTAGCTGCACATTCACAATCAGGTGTCTGATATTCAGCTGCTATGTGCTTTCTCTATCGCAGATTAAATCACGGAAATAATAATAACACACATGCCCAGAGACAAATGGCCTGTTCTAGCGCACTGCAGATCATTCAGCTTAAAGTTAAGTGCAGGGTCAACAAGAAATTTTCATATATTATTAACCAGTAAAATAATCTTGGTAAGTAAATTTGAGTTCTCAGTGAGAACACAAATGTCAGGGCCAGTAGATGGGACAAAACGCGGCGGAAATGCGTATCTCCAACCTCTGTGGCAATCTCCAACATCAAAGCAAGACAATCCAGCAGTGTTAGAGCTAATCTATTTCTCTCATAAACCTGTGCAAGGTGCCGCATTGCCTCCTGAATTGCTGAGTAGGCCTAGATTGAGCCAGTTTAAAATTGCGAGTCAATCAGCTCAGGCCAGGCACAGTGCGTCAGCCCTCGTTAGCTGTGACCTTGGGAGATAATAATGGCACTAAACTGGGTGTATGTGTGGGGTAATAGCACCGTGATTAAAGAATTATGTAGGAGAGCATAAACATTGGCGTGCCTGCCAATGCACACAATCACTCACCTGAGCCTGCGGGAAGACTGCTGTGCTTTTGATAACAGAATGATGAGGGGGCAACACTTGCGACTAGGGCACATCTGTGGATATAACTTAAGTCTTAACTTTGCATTGAGTCTGTCATGATGTTCTCATAAATACACAGAAATATGGGCTGGCCAGTTGGTCAACACAACATGCACCGCTCCCTGTTTGCTGCCATCAAACCAAACAGCGCTGATCATAAATATGTTCCAAGCAGACGGGGACTATTTTAAATATTCATTTTCGACTTTATGCCTATCCTGGATGTAGACGTGCAGTTGTGCACTTCTGAACCACAAAAAGAACGAACATTCCCAAGGCTCCCAATAGCTGTCAGCTCTCCGCCTTACGCATTCTGTTTGATAAAACACACGGGAACCAATGCATTAACAAAACACAGGAAAGAGTTGGGCACAGTATGTTTTAAGGTTCAGAGAAGGCTTGCTATGAAAAATCTGAAGACAACCTGCAGTGAAAAACTGTAAATAATCTCAGAGCAGGGACAACTAGCTGCGTGGCATTAGGATTCAAGTCCCAGTTTGTGCTCGACAAGAAACAACTTGAGAAATAAAATAAAAAAAAAAAAAAGGTTAGAAAGAGCAAAATGTCAACTACAAGATTAAGTTTAGGAAGATTCAAATTTATTTACCTTCTCATTTTCAGCAATTAATTAAATCACTCTCTCATGACTCATTTCACAGTCTGTATTTACTCACCAGTTCTGTCTTTGGCAGTTTTTTTTAAAGCAACAACTACCCTGCATTAATTACAAGGTAGCATCTAATATCAGTGCATATAATTAAGAGCTGATCTCACAGTTATTCCCTCGCATGTGTACTGCATAAACAAAACATTGGGAGAGAAAGCAACTTAAGAAAGAGCGGATCAGTTAGCACCCACTTTAGCAGCCTGACACACCGCTGATTTGTACGTCTAAAGGTGTTAATGTAATATACTATGTGTAATCTTTGTGCTTGGTGCCTTGATCATAATTGCGATTTATTCAGTGTGAAAGCTACAAATAACTAAATAAATAACATGTAGGTGACCTTCATCTTTATCTGAGATGCCATGTGATTTTCTTCCCCCCCCTTTAAACGTTTCACGTGTTACAGCCAGAGCGAGAGAGAGTCCCCTGTGTGTCAAACCACGATAGAGAGACCTTGTACTTCGACCAAACACATCTGTAAGACTGGGGACTATGATTGAAGGATAATTGGGTGCGAGCTTGTTGAAATATAACCCTGCGATAGACCAGGAAATTCCAGTTTCATGGACACGGCCCTGGCAAGGTCGACACTCGGTTCAACACCTGGCTTCATAAAAGCCACAAAAGGCTGCCAGAAAGATGCTTTAAGGCCAAAGAACTAGATCCAACGCTGTGTAAAACTAAGACTCACATCGGTGGTGGAGCTACTAACCCGGTAAGCGCTAATACATCACATGCTCGCGACTGCTTGCTTCATCGTGTTGTGTCTTTCTTGATACATAACCGTCCAAGAAGCTTATTTTCTGATGCGGAGTCATGTTAAACGTCTCGCCTTGTAACTTTAATTAAGTGCATTAAGAGGAACGCATGGATTCGGCGGCCTCATTACTATTCACTCAATAATAATTAAAATATTCATCTGCGAGTGTTAAATTGAAAATGTTGCCATGCGTATCACAATTGCAGCATAACGTGTCACCAAGATTTGTGGACCAGTTGGAAGTGGAGGCTGACTGGATGATTTGTCTGGAGTAGATATAAAGGGTTTCCCTGGTTATTCGTTTATACACGCTGTTTGGACAGTCCCATCCACTGGCACAGACTCAAAGGATTATGAGCAAACACAGCAGAGCAGCAAGAGGCGTCACCTTAGGATGGTGCTGCATTAATAATGAGACGACTGGGAGTGTGACAGTGCTGTCCGGCTTAACTGCCACACACACACACACACACACACACACACACGCAGTACAGGCACTGTTGGCTGCACTGATTCCGCATGGTAATTAACCATAATGATGTAAACAAGAACTCATCCCACCAAGGTCCGCTGCCGATGAACAGCAATCTGTTACAGTATCGGCGAGATTGCTGAGATTTTCTCGGTTGAGGAGCAACTGTCGGGCTTCGAGAGGGGCCTGCTTTGCATGTAATGTATTTCACATCCTTCTTTCCCGCTCGGCTCCTCTGATCAAAGGAGAAGCATTTATCAAGTGGCGGAGGAACTGTTTGATGACACTAGTGTTTCAGACTCGAGCACAACTCTAAACAGATGGGAGCCTGCGCTTGAAAAAAAACAAAAAAACAACACTCTTTCAGGTGTACAGCGAGGAGTCGGCTGTTTTTGTGTCGAGATTTTGTGCGTATTGGTTTAGCTGAGGAAGCTTCAAAGCAAACGAGACGCCGCTGTCCACGCGCTGTAGCCGCTTGAGTTTTCCTCTTGTCGGAAACAATGCGAGTCAAAAGTAGTCTTCCTTGGGCAAAAGAGGCCCGCTTTGAAAATCAGCATTGTTGCAAATGACAGCGCTGCAGTTTATCTGAGTGAGATGTTGCTAATCAGAATTAACTACAGCATTGTTTCCGCGGGTGCATCCCTGAGCTTTTCTCCTGTTTGTATCCTCTATACGTCAAACCGGAGCTAAGGAAGGAGTCGCCTTCTCGTTCCTGTTGTGCAGCAACACACAAAGACAGACAGAAATTCCTTTTTCTTCTCCGGCATTCTTCAAGTGTGTTTCATTAATGTTAGCTTATTGTGGTGTTCTTGTATCATGGCGAAATGGCATCTGTTTAATCAACAACTTCCTCCGACAGTCCCTCGCTTGGGTACGAGCTGTCGCTTCTATTCTCAGATGGTACCGCAGAGGGATATGAGCCTCATAGAAATTCAAGAGATCGTCTCCAGGAGCTCCTCACAGCCAGGTACGGCAGCAGAGGAAAACATGAAGTGAACCCAGCCTGAGTGCTGAGTCTGAGCCTTATACTGCTTGACTGTGCTTTAGTACTTAAATTATTTGAAGAGCCTTTATTATTGTCAGAGCACATTAATCTAGAACAGTGCCGCTGCCGTTCCCCTCACCGAACGTCTAGGTGGAGCAGCCTTTGTAGGAGACGGGGTTTTGTCTTTCCGATGATTGCTATGGGCTTCCTGTGCTTGTAATCAAGACACTACCGTGCTCACATCAGCTCGCGCCACATAGACACTCTGTAGATTACCTCTTCAATCCCCATCAACTGTGATTACCCCTCTCGAGATGTGTGGAAATGTCACATTTTACATATCCTAATATTCCACCTCCCATAAAGTTGCAGTCTTCCCTGGAGTGAAGGGAATGTCAAGGGAAGATGATGAAACAGGACTGTTCCCTTTACCCACACCTGAAGCTCCTCCTGCTGTCACTGCCTCCTTCTGAATCAGGGTGTTGGGGTAATTGGGGCCCCAATTGCTATTAACTTAGACTAGGTAGCAGATCACCACAACCACTATCAGTGTAATTGGATCTAATTGGCCCATTGTTGCCAATGATTCGGATCAGACAAATAGCAACGGCTAATTTAAATGGCATGACCTTTTAAACGCTTCAGTCTAATTAACCTTTGGAGACGTATGCTGGTACTGTATGGAGAGATGAGCAATGACTGGCTGACTGGCCGCAGAGAGGGCTGGGATATAATCTCATATTGTAGCTAACTGCAGATGAGGGGACACTCTCTGAAATCTTCTGTGGCACATGCAGTGCTGGATTTTTGTTTCAGTGTCTGTTTCTACTCTAGATCTTGAACCAGATTAACATGATGAACAATGCAAGAATTTTGACAAAAGGAACCAAAACAAACAAAAGGAGTAAAGCACGACATCCATCTCCCAAATCTCAACTGCTAAAGCTAAATTCAAAAAACAAGTACGATACGACAAGTATCTTCTTGTTTAGAGAAAGGTTCACAAAATGTTCTGCTAATATGCTGGTTTTTACATGTAAATGTTGAAGAAAAACATATTCACCTGACGTTAGAGGCAGTTTTAGCATTGCTTCATTCTTTTGCAGCATTTAGCCTTCATACTCTTCTGTGACATACTGGGTTTTCACTTCATAAAGCTTAGGTGCAGCAGACAAAGGTACGTGACAGAAGTGCACAGACGGCTAAAAACAGACATTTGAGAGTTCAGTTCATTTGCAAATTAAATTCCCCAAATATTATCAGAAAGAAAATGAGCTTGCACTCTATTGTGGAGGAATTCAAAGTGTGAACTAAATGGAAAACTGGCTGATATAGACACAAAGACCAACTGCGTTGCGTAAGCAGATCAGCAGTAAAACTCTCATTCTTCTATCTCAATTAATGACACAGTTTACTTTGCAATGGTCAGAAGCCAAGTATGTGCACAGTCAAGCCTCCACACTTCTATCAGCCATTATATGATTAAATCTAGAGTCGCTTGCACGCGTGGACGATAATTTACGAGAAAGGGTAGAGAAGCGGATAGAGGAAAAGTTTGTGCGCGATCTGTTCGGTGCATAAATGAAAATTAATTAATCGCTTGGGGAGTCGGCACACCAAAATGGAATGGGGTGGAGTACAGAGTCGTTAAGTTTGATATGGTAGTATTTGGAAACATAAATAATGACAAAGACCCTCCAGTGCACTTAAATACAGCAGTAAAAAACACATTTTCAAATATCACCAGTGACCTACATTAATAAAGGTGGAACAGTAAAAGTTATTTACAGCATATTTCACATCATTCCTGAGAACAGAGGAGATGCTTTTAAAACTGGTCGGCAAAAACAGAATCCCCAATGAGGTTAAAGTCAATTTGCCCTCCAAACCCTCGTGTGTTGTCTATCTCAAAGACACCTTGGGGGCATGGTCACTTATCCCATTGATGCAGTGTTTGTTTGTTCTTCCTTCGCCACCCCTGTCATGTGAAACAGATTATCTAGTAGGGGCTATCAGCTGTCATCTTCAAGCAGGCCGTGCACGCTAATGTGTCACTTAAAGATATCGTTTGCAGGAATGCATTTTGGTTGAAATGAATGGAAGCTAATGTTGCCTTGGAATGGGTCCACAGAGAAGGGTGGCTAATCCTATCATTCTACACGATTCATCTCCAATCCACTTGGCTTTCAGCATTTTTCTCAACGGGCAATTTGTGGCTTCCCTGCTGGATCTCCTCGAAGCCAGTGTGTTATGACTACAAAACACTTCCAGGGCCGCATGGGAGTCAGAGAGGAGGCCACTAAATGCAGTCTGCGACCCTGTCAATGTCCACAGTGACAGCTGCCAGCCCACTGCACGCAGCCAGAAATAGCTTAATGACAGATACTTTCGGAAAACATCAAATTGTGGCCTGTCAGCGTCAAATTAGGAACAAAAAGGAGACTCGGCTCCCCACGAGATCATTAGTCAACAACAAAAATGCTCGCTGTATCTTTATGCCACATACCCTCGAGACTAAAACCATATTTATTGTGTCTCAACAGAACACTCCCCAAAGACTCAAAAGCAAAGCTAAATTAAATGAAAAAATAATGATGTTTTGGGTAAACATGGCTATTCTTTTATTCTAAAGGTCACAGTCTAAAGGGTGTTTAATATGTCTCTAAAACGAAACAGAGTCTAAGGCTGAATGGCTTCCAGATGGTGGCGTCCCCCTCCACGCAGTCTGTCTGTTTCTGCCTGACAGATGCTACGCTCGCTTCCAGGGAAGAATCTGAGCAGCCTTCCATGACTAACCAAGACAGGGGACCTGCATTAACCGTCTCCTCGGTTGCATGTACTGTATGGCTTTCCAGCTCTTTGGAGAGGAGGTCCCCCAGGGTCTGACTGTACACAGACACAGCGCACACACACACACAACCACAAGTGCGTCGTTAAAATGCGCATACACACAGGTGAATAATTTCACTGCCGGGTATAAAAAACCTAATCTTGATTGCAGGGAATTTTTTTTCCAGTTAGAAGATAAAGTGATTGGCAGGTCTCAGTCAGTGGTTAGAAATCTGCATGTCTTGCGCACTGCGTGGCATCTTAACACACAAACAAATTATTATCATTATCTTCTTTCAGGCTGTTGTCTTCTGAAAATTATGTTGAATGCAATAATGTAGCACTGCTGAGTAGCGAGTTTCCCAAACAATTTCAGCTGTTTCCAAATAGACCATAACAACAAGGCATGCTCCGTATATCAGAGCAACCACGATGAGTCCTATTTAAAATGTTCTGGCTCAAGCAAATATTGATAGCCTGCTACAGCATCTCAACACCTATCGACCAGCGGGGCGGTGTTATTATCACAATTCATGTCTACAATCAATCCACCAAAAATCCATATTTCTGGCTATATTTCCTCTTTGGCTCCTCACCTGAGTCTCCAACACAATGTAGTGTAACAGGCACTGAGCAGAGGAGGGGGCTGTTTCACAATGTGCTGCTCACAGGCCCTGAGCTGCAGCTCTGCTCACAGGCTGCACAGCTCCCACGACTCCCCTGTGTGATGTTGCAGAGCCCGGCCGGGAACGCTCGCATCCTGACTGTGGGCCGCGGTCAGTCGGAGCCCAGGGAGCTGTGACAGCCTGCTGCTCTTTCAGCCGCAGCAAAAGACGGAGAAAAGAAAAAAAAGCACTGAGGCATAAGAGTCTTTGAGGCAAAAAAAAAAGGAATGAGTGAAGAACACTGTAACAACACATGCCCAGGAACATGCACGTGACAGACATGGTGTACGTACTGTATGCACATGGGCACAAATACACGCTATCAATACCCAGCATGGGCTGCAGCCAAATGCTTTGACAAACACAACTCAATAGGTCACCCAGCCGTCAGATATTTATCCAGAGACTAAGACAGAGTGAGGTTGTGAAAACCTGCACCGTTCCAGATAGCTTTCAACTCCAGTGCGGGGGTTAAACGGCAGATTTCTTGGCTCCGGCTCGTTTTTCATCTGAAGGCCATCAGTAAAGCTTAGAACTGCATCCTTTATTTACAGTTTGTCCTTTGGTCAGGGTTAGTCATTGAAATAAAATGTGCACACCTGCCGTTACATTTCATCCAAAATGGGCTTGGCAAAGCATGCAGCATGAGTGCAGCCTTTAGATAAAAAGACACTGCAGCTCAGTGCTCACTCAGCTCGAGGTGATTATCTCATCTTATGCAACACTTAATGCACAACACCTTCAATGTTATCAAAAGAATAAAATTTAAAATGTGCTTCTCTGGCCTGGGACCTTTTACGTAACTCACCAACTGCCTCTCAAAACTAACACAAAGAAACAAGGATCTAATTTTAATGCATGAGCCACTGTCTAAGATGCCCCACAAGGAAGACTTCATGAATTCATGGACTATATTCAATCGACTGGTACCTCCACATGAGTTTTATTTTAAAGCAATGGCAAGATACAACCCAGAAACTCAGAAGCCTCCAAACTCAGTCAGGAATTGCCTTAGGTTGCCTAACAGTCACATTTTCCATCTTTCCCAGTTCTGTCCCAGTAGAACTGGAAATCAGGGACGTCAGGGACATTAAAAGCTCTTCTATCTAGTTTCTGACGTCTGTCTGGGGATACTACTGTAATAAATGTTCAGTCATACACACTGAGCACTGAGCTGCCCTAAGGTAAAGGAAATGCATTTTCAGCCCTGAAAGTCAGTGAATTTCCCTGTAAACTCCCTGTCTTGACATGCTACAGTCACAAAATGATTTTGACATGAGACAACTGTGGTAGCTGTACTGTTTTGCAGCCTAAGGGGTGGCTTTGAGCTCTAAGAAACAGGGATTAACTACCAAGCTCTGCTTCTTTTTAATCTTTCATGCTCAAGTTTATTTTGTGTTAGGCTTTGTTTTGACTCCTATTCCTTTGTAATGCCCTGGAATCCCCATTAGGGAGCCAGCCGTCTAGGATTCCCAAACGTAGCCCCCCTCTTTTGCCCACTTTGTAGACCCACTTGGCGGGGTGCCCGTCTTCGGTGGGATCCCTTGTTTCTCTCACACAGCAAAGCTCATAGTGAGACCCTTCCAGATGAGTCAAAATGAGCTTAGTGCTGATCAGCTAACCAAAAACTTGGGACTCCTTGTGCTCGGCACCAGGCAAGACTGTCTGTTAACAAAGAATTAGGAACAGAGAACCCTTGGAGCCTCTCTTCAAGTAAGTCTTGCATATCAAGCGGGCTGGAGTAAAACTAAATCAAGGCCGCATCCTTGCTTGAAGAAACAGCTATTTCCCTTTTGCGTTTGGTGAAAAGGCTTTCTGTTGTCCTTGCAGCAAGGAGAGACGAAATGGACTGTGGCTAAGATAATGTAATGACTAGGCTCATCCTACAAGGCCAGTCAATCACAGAACACCACTGTTTCCACTGAAGGCCTGTTCAACACGGAGCAGCTGTGTAAATACATTAGCCAGGACCCAGAAAAAACAGAAACTCTGTTTCTTATAAATAGATGGACTATTTGATAAATAAATCAAGAGATGGGACCAAACTAAATAAATCTTCGGAATGTGCCGGAAACAAAGCGAGGGCCGGAACATTTGTGGATGAAAATAGAAAGCTGGCTGGAGTGCGCGATGCTCTGAGGCCTCGAGCCCACCACGGTAACGTCTGCTATTGTGTAAATGACTTTCTAATGTCATGCTTGTGGCTCATCATATCTTTGCGGATGCAAGTCTTATTAGAGAAGTTTACAGATAATCAGGCATGATGCTGATTTTGATAGAACTTCAAAACACTTACCACAACAACTTCAGTAATTTGGCTGCACAATCCATTTAATTGCTACCAAGAGGTGTCGGTCGCACTCACAATAAGTCATCAACAGAGCAGGAATTTGTCACAATCATCTTAATGAAACTGGTACTCATCTATGTCTCCTCTCTCCGCTGGTAAGCACTTCCATTGATTGGCCTCTGATGAGGCTGCAGGGCAGTAGGTTGGTGCAGAAAATGTGATTTGTGGCTATTTGGTGTGATACTGATTTGTTTACCCTCTGTGGGCAGGGCAAATCCATATATCACGTGGACCAGACTGAAACATACGGTCCAGAACAGGCTAGAAGCTGTGTGAATGATCGGCTGCTGCCAGCTGTGGATTGTGTGGGCACCGTCTCGTCTAAAGCCCCTATGATTAAGCCACGTTCAGCACACTAAACCTTGTGTTTTTCCGGTGTTTTGAAGAAGACAATGCTTCTTGGGGCGGTGGCGCAGACATCTGAAATTACTCCTCAGGCCTCTGGACATTCAATTGGTTGGAAACAAAAAAATATAAATCACATATCTATGTCAAAATCTTTAGAAGAATTTAAGAAAGGTCACAGGTTTCTAGCCTAAAAGTGGCTTCCAGAACAGTGACTAAGGAGAAACTGCCGTTATTGGCAGTGGCAATGGAGAGGTGGACACAAAGGCCTGCTTTTCATTTAATCACAAGCCAAAGTAGTCTACATGAAAAGCCTTCATTTTACAAACATGAAACATTACCATTTTGTTGTGTTCTCTGTTGCTTTTGTTTATATAAAGAAGATTAAGGCTTTTCAGAACTGTATCAAAAATGAAAGATGCTAAATCCTTTTGTTCTTGTACCTTTTCCAAATTTCCTAAAATTTTCAAACACAGCTGTTCTCACTGAAGGCTTACCCACTGTCAAACAAAAACACAGAAGCATATAATTCATTTATTTCAGGCTGCTCAGGACGGAGACAAATTTCTCCTCGGATGAGTGTGAGCGTGGTAGCGTGCTGTACTCACCACAGTGCTCAAGCCATGCTCCTTCATCAGCCTGAGGGAGTTCTGGTAGCAGGAGGTGAGGTCATTGGTCTCGGTAGGTCCCACATGACCTCTGGCCACCGGGCCCACGGTGTGGATCACATCTGTCGGACGGGGACAACACACAGAGCTCATTTCAGCACAGCCTACTTCCAGCAAGGTTACGTGGTTGGCAGCGTTTCTTGTCGTGCCATGTAGTGCAAGGGAAAGTACAATGCTGTAAAACCTTTTAGCTGCCTGCCATGCAGCGGAGCGGTCGGGCAAAAGGTTTTAGAATCTGCAAAATCACCATCAAGTACAAAATACGATAACGTTTGTCTTCACAATGAGACAATGGGGACGGCGTGAAAAACCCGCTGCCTGAAGTGAATGCATTTATTCAGTAAATGAAACGGCAGCTTAGATAGAAAATCAATTACAAGATTCTTTTATGCCATCTACTCAAATATTCATATCTCTCCCTGCACTCTCTTTCCCTTCGCATAGTAATGTCTTTACCTGTCAATCACTGGTCTCCTAGTCTGGCCTGGCCAGACTACGGAATGCAGGTTCTTAATTGAATCATAGGAGCGATGACAGGAAAATAAGAGACTCTAAGCAGTGACTCGACAGAAACACATTCTCCTGCATTCAGCCTGGCTACCCTTGGCCTTCTCGATGCTGGACAGGACAGGTCAACATCAATATACAAGAAGTAACTGTGCATCAGCCACAGAGCATTCCTGAGAGGTGAACCACAGGTGTCGCATTTACGCAGACTAACTGAGAGGTTGGCAACGGCACAGTAAAGAGGAAGTAATTATAAAAAACACAAAATGCTATATATCTGATCATTCCTCAAAAAGGTCATCAAGGCTTTCATTCACAAAACCGTGACTGATGAGTGTTGTTCTGTTTATTCAAAGGCAGACTGTTGCGGCATGCCGAAGAGCAGCCTTCCACTCCATTCAGCAGTATTGGCTGGTAAATCTCAATTCATGGCCCATTAAATATGGATCAGCTGTGACTCATACATTTGCAATTTAACGCATCAAGTCCCCATTTCTGTGCACTAAAATATTAAACCCTGCTTAAGTATGAATACTGAGAATCCAGACCTGGTTCAGGTGAGGGCGTACGAGGAAACCACTGCAGCAGCAGCAGCAGCAGCAGCAGCCGGCGCTCTTTTTAAAGTGCAGTCACCTCATGTGTTTTCTTTACCTAACCTCACCGTTTACTTTTAATATTAAACATTTAGCCTCACTTTCTCACCGAATAAATGCAAGCTTTATGACTACTCTCCTTGACCATAAATCATTCATAGATTAAATTTAGTTCTCAGTTGCATGTCTGGTTGTTTAATAGGTCAGGGTGATAAAATGCGAGGGGAACCAGTATCATCAAGTGGCTTTCGCTGGTGTTGCATAAGAGGTGAGATTTTGTGTTGGCGAGAGGTAAGAAACAAGGGCTTTGGTTGATCCCCAGCTAAGCTGAGGTTGGGCTGTAATGTGAATGGAGCTGTCTCAAGTATTGCCTTTTCTCCAGAATAGCGGGCCCAAAATTGCATAGCACAATGTGGTTATAATGGGACACGTGGCGAGTTGTTTTTCGTGCATAATTCATGGAGTTCTTCACTACAAGAACAGGAACATGCCAATTAGAGTGTGGGTAAGCGCCAAAAACCAGACTAGTGGTGAATTCATGAAAATTTAAACAGTTCTTATCTCACCAGTGCCGCTGTCTCAACACTTCCACATCAGACCAATATTTATACAGCTGTGTTTCTGTGAGGTGAAAGACATATTTCACTTTGCAGCTAATGAGGGATATTACAGGAAGGACAGTGAGTTACTGTCGAGCTCTAAAACACTCGGCAGCTGCTTCGGTTTCTCTGTAAACACAGATGACCTCTCTACCCTTGGTCCTGGAGGAACTGGGGTTATTTGTTTTGTTGAAAGGAAAAAAGGCACCGTCATCCTCTAAATCCAACAAAATCCGGTGATTTTGACTCCAATGAGGTGTTACAGACCATTAAGTCGCTGTAAAATCACAGCGACTTTATTGAATCATAATTTTCTACAGACTTGTGAGCATGGACTGGGAAAAAAAGCCCAGTCTTCTGCATGCACACTGAAAGACAAATAATAATTAGATTTAGCTGAGTAATATTAATAAATAGAGGCATGTCAGTGTAGTGCATTAGCTGAGGGCAATTTAACTGTGAAGATACTCTTGTCTAAAGGTTAAGACTCCCTCGAAGCTTAGAAAATATGCTTCATTTAAGACTTGTAAATGGCTATTTATGACTGCAGTGTTTTTCCACACATAAATTATACCAAGATGCTCTTTGCAATAAGAGAAGCTCTGGCAGATAATCCATCGGACATGAGTCTCTCTCATCCTTGTTGTTTGTCTCCTGGTAGAACCTGCAGCTTTTGTCATTATTTGCATCAGCTGACAGACACACTTCAGTGTATCAGTGTTTCTGCCCCGCTCAGAAGCACATACCAACACATGTATGCCATTATCTCTGGGCAACCTTCGTACAAGAGGCACATAAATCTCTATCTTAGCAGGGTTGAAAAGATTACTAGCAGTCCTCTTGCACTTGGGGGGGTTGGGCTTCATTGCCACGGTTTGATAATGGATGCTGAAAACATCAAGAGAAATGTCCTGATGAAATACATTAAACGGATGCTCTTGTTTAGTGTGCTGAAGGGACATTAATCAGCCAATATCTGAGAATTTCAAATCTTCACACCAAAAGAAAACTCTGCCGCCCTGACCTGTTTAAAAAGATGGTTTCCCGATAAAAAAAAAAGGCAGCCCTTTCAAAATTTACCTGTAAAGAAAGAGGGAACTACAGAGGCTAAATTACTAGACACAGCCGAGCATAGTTCGCTCTGAGCATACAAAATAAGTCATTAAGGAATTTAACTGAACTCTTCCTTATCACACATAGCACAAAATCCCCGCTGCACACACCTTCTTCAAGACCCTCGCCTTGCCAATTCCACCAGCAGTTAATGAGCTTCCCTTCCCAGCTATGTTTTTGTAGCGGTTTTTCCTCACAATATCTCGACTGGAATTGTTCATTGTGGTCTGTTGCTTGGGGCTACAAGGTCGGTAACACAATTGAACCAGCGAAGACTGATGATTGCCATTCAAACCGCGCTTTCTGTCCACATGAGCCCACAGTCTCTGCAAAGAAACCCAAAAAGAACAACAAAACAAAAACAATCCCACAGGTTTGCTCTTTTTTTATGAGTCAAAGGATAATTGTGCTAACCTCTAAATTAATTAGGGCCAAATTAAATATCATAACGAGGCTGATATTGACTGGTTGTGCTGTGATGATACTCTATAAGGCACTTTGTATTCTATTCTACATCCCTCAACGCAAACCACAAGTGAAACATCAACAATTGATTTCCCTGTCTGAATGTTTATCCTCTGTGTTACTGTGGCCGCTCAGCATGGCCAAGTTTGCTACTAACTATAAACTACTCTAACCGGGATGCGGCAGTCTTTCAAATTGTTGACAATCTGGTTAGTCGTTTTCATCCTAAATGGAGGAAATGTGTCACGGTGCATGCATTACGGCTGCCTGCTGTGGACTTCTAATGTGCCATGATTAGCACACATTTCTCCCATCAATTCTTGCAGGTCAATAAAAAAGCACTGAAATGGAGACACACGTAACAAGCTGCAGAGTCAACGGAACAATGTTGTTGCTGTTTTTTTTTTGTTCAGGACTATTGTGTCAACAAATTATTTGGTAACATTTACTCAAATCCTATTCAAACAAAAAACAGCTTCATGCATGTGCATGGGGGTTACTTATAAAGACCACTGTCGGTGTTTCGACTGTTCAAAATCACAGCAAAAATGCATTATTGGATGTAATTATACAGAAGAGAATTTAAAATGCACATAGTCTTTGTCTGAATACCCTCAGCACCAGAGTGTGGTACTTATCCCTTCCTCTGGCTTGCTGGGGAGAGTGTTGAGTTCCTGTAACAGCAGGGACCCTGGAGATTAATGGAGCCAGTATAAAGGCAAGAATGCTGTTAAATGTTTTACCAATCAGGTACAGAGTGCAATAATAACAAGCGCAAGACCTAATTCTCCTGTGCACTTCTCACATCAGACTGAGCTCAATCTTTATTCAAACTAGAGATAATCTGAATCCAGGAAGTAATAGTGTTGTTCTACAAACGCCGATCTTTGCAGGATTGTGCACCTCAAGGTGTCTTTGACGGCTTAAAACGGCACTTAAAATGAACCATTTGTTTGTGATGGAGATGTAGATAGGTCGTCAGATTCCTGTCCAGACAATAAAGAAAACCAAACACGAGTACAAACCAAACCCTACAGGAAAGCATTCAAAGAAAACTGTGATGTGGGATACGTCTCCTCAGTGCAGATCTATTCAAACGTCAAACATAGCTTGACACATTCCTCTAAATTGCATGGATTTACTTGCTGTGCACTGTGCTGCTGCATTATGTACGAAGACATAAATATGAGATGGGGACTCAATATTGGCACATTCTTAATAGTTAAAGACTCTGATCAAGAGAAAATAACAAAAACGAAATAAAACGAATAAATCCTGATGGAGACATTCCTCGTGGCGAGTTATATTTGGTAAGCCTGGTCTGTTCTGGATGGACTGGACACGAAATGACCCCGGAACGCACCAACTGTGGCGCATGTGTGTGAACATCTTAAGACAAGCCTACTGAAATATTCCTCAGCTGAATCACTACCAAGGGGACACGCTCACTTCAAAGACGCCACTTTTTTAGCAGCTAAAAAATCTTTTGAAATATCGAGACTTCATTTAGAAGAGAAGTGCTGTGCTATTTTAGAGGGGGACCGGCACCTCGCAGCCTAATCAATCTTTCATTTTTACTCCCCTGCACCGACTTTGAGGCTGCTTTACCATTCTGCATAATAACAATTCCAAAAGGCTGAAAATGAAAAAAAAACACGTTTACTGCGGTGTCACTGTTCCTGAATGGTCCAAAACTTGTCAACAACCACTACAATTGTGGGTACCAAAGAGATGGATATGAGACTCTCATTTAGATCTATTATAATTCACAAGAGCCAGCAGACAATAATCAAAGCGTCTCTGCGCTGTCCATGGCAATTATCTTCCACGCTTAAGAATCAACAAAGCACATAATGACTTACAGTCCATTAAGAAATTCAGCCAAAAATGAATTTAGAGGTTGTTAAGCCAGATTTTGAACAGAGAGTGGACTGTAGGCTTACCAGTTTGTGAGAGCCTTGCTGGTAGAACCACGTGTCTCCATAAAGTTCTATGACTGACGCTGAAAATCAGCTGTATTTTATGCGCAGCACTCTTAATTTCACTTTGGTGACTGAGCTGCTTTCAAATTATTTTCAGCGACTGTGTAACTCTCATTGTCAAGGGCGGCTCAGCACAATGAAAACGCTGAAGTAATTCTGTTTTATTGTTACCTACAGTTTTCTAATGAAGAAAACGTTCCTTGCATAATAATATCCGTCAAAATGCAGCATCACAAAGAGCGCTGGGTCTATTATTATGAAAAGTGTCACCGAGGAGAGTGAACCGCAGCTCGCTATAGCATGAGAATGTAGGAGAAGATGCTTGGTGTCGTGCAACAACTGCCTGTCTTGTGTTATAAAATGTGATTCAGAAAAAACTTTAAGGTGAAATGCATCAGAGCAAATTGAAGAAAGAAGATCAATAAAGCAACACGGCGCTCACTGAAAGCTCTCGTCTGCGTGCCGTGAATATTGAATTTCCTTTGCTGTTGTCCCCCCCGCCTCCCCCACCAGAAATCATAAACAAAACAAAAAGGCAAACAAAACACAGGAGAGCGTAAGAGGGAGTATATCATTTAAAGGGCAATCCCATGAACAAGTGCACAGGGTTGAAATCTATTGCTACACTGCTCCACATAGGTTGAAACTTTCCAAAAATGTTTTCCTTGCAGCCACGTCCTAACCTGTGATGTCCCAGCAGGTACTGACCCTTTAGACTGCAAAACATCATAACTGAGTATTATAAGCACTTTCTTATAATAAAGGAAAATATATACACTTGAATTGTTAACTGCATGAAGACAGCTTGATGCAGGACTATTATTATCATTTTTATTATTATTTTGATTAGTAGTATGATAATAAGCTACTGTAACAGTGACCCCAGCACTCTATAAATTCTAATCTTGTTAAACATTGTTTAGCATTGCCAACTAGTCAAAAGAAAGCATCAATCCTTTAACTTATATACCTGCTGCTTTGAATTAATGATGCCTCCACACATCCTGACATGACAGCAAATAAGTGCCAGTCATTGTGAACTGAGAGCACAAGTCTATCTTTTGTCAATCATGAAGCTGTCTGTTCATAAAGCACTCAATGGCCCATGATAAAAAAAAAAGAGAGAGAGAGCATGATAACATGTCGCTTGAAAAGGCTCTCCAGCATTTCCCATGCCTTCATTTCGACATGTAACTCACTGTCAGCGTGTCAGAACGGTTACAGAGCTTGGTAGATGAGGATCCACCTGCGTAAACACAACGGCTCCAACCTTGGTGCAGACTAACAGAGCAATTCTGCACCCGGTTTAAGTTTCTCTTCACCTACTGCACAACTTAAAAACACAAGACAGTCAGAATAGTCAGCGAGAGAAAGGGCAGGGTTAATGAGTGCTAACATATTCCTCTATTTAATGACGTAAACCACTGAAACGACTGAACCAGGTTTAGAAAGAGACATTGTTGCACCTGTGCTTAAATGTTAGCAAAAAGGTAAGACTCTGGGAGATGGCTGGGTCTTAATGTGAAGAGTGTGAGTGTACCACTTTCTTCCCACTGAAACTGCATGCACTGTATACAGTAGATGTGAGCCACTGCCACTTGAATAATACCCACAGGAGTGTCCATTTCCAGTAATTAAGTGTATTTTGGCGTGATTGCGAGACGGACCCTCTCAGCATGCACACAGCTGTTCCCATGTTGGTGGCTGAGGATTACTAAATGAAGTGTGTACACCCACTCGGACATGGAACTGGCGTTGTCATGGTGACAGAGAGTGCAGAGTGATCCCCGATCGCTCGCTGTAGCTCCGGTCTGAAAGAGGGGGCTTTTTGCAGACCTGGAATCATCCACCGTATGCCGAGCAGATACAGCTGTGACTGCATTAATATTCCCTTCTTTAAGAATGGATTAAGAGTGTCTTAGTGAGTATTCATATACTTGGCTCTCAAAGAGCTTTTCCATTGTGAGTGTCATTGAGATTCTGTCACACTTTAACAGGCCGAGGAGTAAAGAGCAAGAGACGAGCAGTTACAAAGGATGATGACAGAGCATCATGCACACGTGCAATATCACAGGAATGTTTTTGCTGAATAATTACGTAGATCTTACTGCACGTTACATAAATGCATCACTCAGGATGTACCAGATGCTGAGGCCCTTTCAGTGCCTTTTTTTAACTGTGACAGTCAGTGAGCCGTTGGGCCACTCAGTGCCATGACATTTTCATGACGCACTAATCAGAGCTCCTCCATACTGTCAATCACTACACCTTGTAGTAGGCTGCAATGGAATTTTTCACACTACAGACATGCACATACAGCACAAACACACACATATCCACACATGCATGAAGTACAGTGCAATACAGAAAATGCTGCCTTCAAATGTCAAGGAGCTCTTCGAGTGAAAGAAAAGACCACTTAATTGGAAAGACATCTCTCAGCCTGCTGGCTCACGGTTTTTTCGGCTTTACTGTAGTGAACAGAAGTTGAAGTGTGTGTGATCGAGTGTGTGAGGGCGCACGTGCGTGAGTGAGTATGCGTTGGCCCGATACTGAAGGACAAGAACATTGGGGGTGTGATGATTATTTTGCTGTACACATGCTGTAAGAATGGCCCTGGTAGTGTCTGCAGGGACGACGAGCCCAGAGTAAAGACAGAGGGAGAAAGTCACTGAGCAGCTCTGCCTGCTGTTTCCACTGCTCTGGGCTTTCTATAACATTCCTCTAAGCATGAATGAGCTGCCAGGTGACACTGCTCTCAACAGGCGCTTGCTAGTTCTGCTGCTTGCTCTTTTCCCGGTTTTTCAAAGCACTTTCTGAACGTTTTGAATAAAATGTGAATATGAGAGTAGTTTTGTTATGCATGAGGCGAGACTGTGAGTGTGCAAAATGAGTCACGCACCCACATTTTGTAGACTTAAAGACGATGCCAACTAGACAACACCGTTGACAGGCAGCAATGTACTCAGGTGAATATGCATTATACTGCATGAAAATACAGATGTGAGAGAACGTGTAGAGATGCACATTGTGTTTTAAAGGAGAAATCCACATGAAACTTCCACAAACAAAACACATGACCTTTATTAATAACATTATAGGAGATTTAAATCTCTGTTGTCTGACACAGGGACATGTGAATGCATATACATTGTCTGAATTGACGTTGTGCCTGATGTTAATGTCCTTGGCCTGCCTGCTGTATAATTTGTTGATGAATCTTTTGTGTGCTTCTGTTGCTTTATATGTGTTGTATGTTGTTTTATATGTATTGCATTTTGTATGTATTGTAAGCAAGCGTCCTTGCAGAAGATAGCTTGCTCTCAATGGACTTTAAATTAGAAAAAAGTTAGAAAAAAAAGAATTAACACATAATAAAGCTACGGTTATATTGAGCAGATTGTGAGCGAGCAGAAATGTAGTCCATTTTAGCTAAGCTGTGACTTCAGCTGCAACCATAGCGTCTCACTTACTGTGCATCCACAGGTCTCGCTTTGTTTGTAGTGTCTCTGCAGGCATGACGTGGCTGTGTGGTGATGCAGCTCAGACCCAGCATGCACTGACGCTGTTGTGTGTAAGAGGAAGCAGGCCTGCTGGGCAACATCAACCACATTCATGTTGTGAGGAAAATACGATTTTGATTTTCCCGTACGACATGGACCCTCTCAGAAAGATGGGCTGTTGATGGTTCTGATGGGGCTGGTATACAGGCCGGTCGCCCAAATTTGAATTCAATGGGCAGATGTAATCTAATCACATACAGCGCTGATCTACAATATTTATTGTTCACTAGCCGGTTCCCCTGCAGCAAGGTGCCCTGTTATGGCAGAGCTTTAAAAGCAACCTGCATTTGCAGTTCTATTTGTTTTGCATTAAACCTACAAAACAAACCCAATACAGCTGCAGTATAGCCTTTCATCTCCGCCAGTACATATTAGACTGTGATGCCGTTACCCGACTTCAGCTGCATCTCATCATTTCTCTGATCAGGGCACCGAACAGCCGGGCCACTACATCATAATTCTACGTGGGGTCTGTGCAAGCGGGTCCTTGAGCTGGTGAGTTGAGCTTCATGAATCTTTCAAATGTCAGCGAGGTTTACATAAACACATACACACAGCTGCACACACACACACGCACGCACGCACGGCGGCAGAGGCACAGCTGCAGGGGGACTGAAAGTGATGTGGCCTTCACAGATGCTATTACCGTCATTTCAATTAAGACATATGAGCCCAACGTGGGTTTGATGGAGAAAGACACCGAGGCTGGAGAGATTAAGCACGCTCTCATTTCAGCAACATGTGCCACACGCTCTCCAGATTATCCTAATGACATTAATTACAAAGCCACATTCAAGTGTGTGTTTGGGTAAGTGAGGGTTAGGAAATGGGAATAAATAGTAGTATGTGGCGCTTCTGTATTTCACCCAGCAGACGTAGGACCAGCAAACAACCAAGATGCCAGGATCCTGATTTCAAATCAGGAAAACCTGAAACGAAGCAGAATTACTATCCATCTGGACGGTTCTATAAGCACTCAAAATGACCCGCTCTGTTTTTCAAATAACAAATGTGTTTGTTCACAGATATACAACAGAGCTGGAACTTATCAAAATGATCCACTAGCCTTTGCTGTCTTTATCAGCGCTTTCAACTTTGTCTGCCTCTGTGTGCCCATTTGCTTCTGAAGGACTTGCGAAAGTGAGTTGCTTGATATTGTAGCCAGCAGCAAAATAAATATTTTTGTTAATCAGATAATAACTTTTGGCCTTCTGCTCCATCAAATGAATGATGAACTCCACAATCTTGGCAAGTGTAGACGTAAGCGTGGCCCCGAGGCACTGAGAAGGAGGACTTTTTTTTTTTTTTTTTTTGTTCTCTCTTATTTTTGGAGTTCAAAGTAATATGATAATGCCACAAGGCCTTTGAAAATCTTGTTACTACATATCAAAAAATTGTCAGACAGTTGCTAACATGCTGACATTCACAAGGCTGCAATGAGAAGAAAACTGCAGGGGGCTGCATCATGTCATGCTGAAAGAGCCGCTCTCTCCCTGGGGCTGGACTGAGGCCTGTCTTCATGTGAATATGAAACGGTTATTTAATCTGGCCATGTTCCGGGAAGTACTTGTGTGTCTTCTCTGTATAAATAATAATGCCTTTTATATTTAATACTAGTTCTGTGTGAATCAGCAGAGAAAGGAGAAGGAGAAGATGCCTGATTAATGTATTGATTTTGGAACCATAAAAAACATGTCTAAACAAGACAGTCAGCCCTTTCCCTGTTTCCTGCACTCTGTGTGGCAGAACGGGTGACGCTTAGGTTCCTCTGAGTCCACTTATCAACTCCTTTCACATCCAGGGTGCCACTCATTACTCATGTATTCATAGCCTGTGCAGTTTAATTACAAAACTAAGAACAACAAACACATCTCCTTCACTACTGAACCAGCTGCCTGGGGAAGGCGGGCCTGAGGGATTCCATGCAGCTAATCGGTTCGACGTCAGCTGTTTTCTGCAAGATTATCTCTGCAGCTACAAAGTGTTTTGTGTGCATTATCGAATTCTGACCAACAGTTTCGTGACACATTGGGAGGAGCGAAAGCATTCATGTTGACGCAGGTACACACAGGTATGACAACATTGCAGACTTCACACTGATAGAACTGGGAGTCAAACCTGCAAGATATCAAACCATCAAACCACCATTTACAGCCCACCACAATAGCAGCATTCTGAAAATTCTTATATCTTTAACTGCATCACCTTTGGGCACTTGGCTAGTTCAGAGTACAGCCTCCCCTGAAATTACAGAAGAATGACTATGTGGAGGTGCTATTTTTCAGAGAGACTTGAGACAGTAGAACTGGGGTATGGCCCCATTACAGCTGCATCCGTGAGGGCCACCGGAGCAGGCTCTTATCTGTGCCTGTTTGAGGTACCCCCGCTGAAAAAGCTGTGACAAGGACCCATCCAGCCGGTGCAGTCTCCCAGGACCTGGGTCCTAAGATACTCTCCGCCATGCACTCACACACATACAAAGACAGATTATCTACAACAGCGTCAGAACTTGCCCATCAGTGTGAGGCAGCACCAACAAGTTCTGTGAGAGGGCCCCATCGAAATCGAGGTCATTCTCACACTCCTCTCCTCTCTCAGCCCTCCCTCCAAACACCCACAGAGACAGTTTCAGGGCCCCATGTGGATGAAGAAGAACTGTGACCAAAGTCCTCCAGGGAGGGAGGCTCGACAAAAAGGAGGCACCTACCCAGCAGTGGTACACCTGCTACATAATACTTCAAAGGACAGAGAACACACATGCGCACATGCGTGTGCTGAATGCCTGCCTGTGCGACGCGACCAAAAGCTATAAGACACATGCTCTCATGGGAATACATTACTTCTTGTATAACACATGGCTCGGCGCAGTTCAAACATGTTGGGATACGATGGAAGTTCCCATACGGCGAGTACTGTATGCATGCACCGGGAGCTGCTGCTGCTGCGGATTGATGGAATAGTAAAATCTCATTGGGTGCTGTGTTGTCTCTGTTTCCTCTTTGCCTCTGCCTATCTTTCGGTTCTTCCTGTATCTCTTTGTCTGTCTGTCTGTCTCTCAGCAGTGTTGTAAATGAAATCTGCTTTAACTGCTGAATTTGGCAAAGGTTTATGCCGAGAAAACACAAGGTCACGCGTAGCATCGGTCTGCTCCCCACCTGCTTTACTGCAATTTGTTTGCCATGTGTATTTATCACAGATGCAGCCGTTTCTGCGCTGGCTGTGCTGTGTGGTGCATACGCTCACTTTGTTACCCCCGACGGAAATGCCTCACCAGGGAGAAGCCTTTAGTAGAGCACATATAAACTCTTGCATTTTAGTGGCATGGGAAATGCTGAAATTCATGCATTTATGGGGTCTGTTTCTGAGCGCTACACTAAACTCAGAATTTGACCTTGACACTGTTTTTGCAGAGGCTTTAAAAAAAAAAAACTGCTGAAGTGACTGTTTTAAACAATGTGTAATTAATGTTCTTTTTCCCATTCCTAGGAGTGGTTTAGATATCTGGTCATGCCATCATTAACCATACCATACATTAACAAATGTAAAAAATCTAACCTTTACAGAACAAGCAGAGGGAGTTTGGATTGGGGGCCTGATGTAAAATGGAAACATTTGTTGGAGGGCACTCATCTTTGTTGAGGAGAAGCGGAGCAGTAACTTGTTGGCCTTCCAGCAGCACCGATCAGAGTCATCAGATAATGAAAGCAAACAGCAGATAACAGTGCTGCTAGATCTCTCAGCGGGTCTGCATTAATGCTACTAATGGTACAGTGCACTTTATGCTGAGCTTTTGATGACGCAGGCTGATGTTTCCATATGTTCAACAAACATAGGAGGCCCCCCTGTATAGATAGGTCAAACACAAGTGCTGTGAGTAGTGTTGGCCCGAGTGCAGCAGCATGATGGACGTGGGGCTATCCCCGTTCCCTCCCCCAGACCCCATAATTCATACCAGTCCAGCCTTTTGCACAACAGTCTCTTGTTCTTCAGAGCATGTTGGCAATCAGAGCCACATGCTGCATGAACATTTATCTTACTTTCACAAAAATGTGGGCTTAATGAGATAATTTGGGGTAGTATGCCAGATTGATGTGGCAGAAGAGCTTCAGTGTGTGGTCTCTACGCAAGCCGAGTCCAGGTCAGGGGTATGAGAACTTGTTAGCTGTGCGCAATAAATGGCACAGGCTGGCTCTTTTAGCTGACACATACACTAGAGAGCAGGAGAAATTACTGTGGGACCTCAGTGCTGGATGGGAGACACAGAACAACTAAGGAGAAATGTTTTTTACCTCCACATTGCACAAGGTGAGCTGAGCAATCAGCCATCAGTTTCACCCCAGCTAAGAGAAATCATTTAGCCCAGAGCCTGGAAGCACACACGCAGGTCTCCCTTTCTGCCAGATCCAGCAGATGCCTACTACTACCATAGTGACCTTTAAAATATGCCTCACCATCTGATTTCAGTTTTAAGAAGGCACCAGTAGAGAAAAGTACAGAGAAATGGAAAGAGAGAGAGACGCAGTGAAAAATCCAGGTTGCACAGGTATACATAGCAGTCGCTGCTTTTCTTATCCAGGGAGAATCAATTGAAATTCATGCTATCAAAAACTTTTTCCTTCCAACCAGTGCCATAGAAGTTTATAAAAATCGCTATTTTGTTTCAGGTATCAAAGAACAGGCGAACAAACACTGTTTTCCATTCAGGTACGTCTGGGCAGTCAGACCGTGTGGAACAGAAGGCTTGTAAAAGCTGAGAGGATTCTCTTTTAGCAGAGAGACAAAAAAAATAAAATAAAATAAAATAAAAACAACCTCTTAAATCCACCCCAAAGCAGCCAAAAACACACAGACACATCAGCCAGATAGCGCTTCTTCAAAGCAAACCCGCTCAGGATATGAAATGAAATGATGAAGAGCAGGTGAAAAACATTGCACACATCAGTGCTGCCGCTCAGACAGAGCTGAAAATAGTTCTCCACACCTGACTGGAGAGACAGAGAGAATCTAAAGGATGGACGGCAATTCGAGGCTGCTGTCGGTCTGCCACTACACTTCAGGATAAATGATAGAAACAGATGAGTTTTACACTCCAAAGCCCCACAGCTGACAATTATATAACTCGGTAAGGTGAGGCAGAGATGATGCAAGGAGAAAGATATGGATACATTTATAACTTCATTAAACTCGAAGAGTTACTGGCAGTGCAAATTGTCTGTGGGATATCAGAAACATATCAGGCTGTCGAAGCATCTGTCTACCTATGAGGAATATTGTGGGTTTTCTGCCACATGCCACGCTGACTCCCCATCTTTGCTCCATCGTGTTTTATTGATCTGCGTATGAAACAGCACAAATTACACTCATGGTGTGTGAACTCAATGTTTTTCTACTATATTAATTTTATTGATAATAATTTTTATTTGTAGACCCTGAGAGACACAGTACAAAACACAAACTAATAATAATTATTCGTCCTTTTTTTACTTTACAGTAAAAGCAAAGCTTAAAAGTTAATAATATCCAAGACATGAAATATTATACAAGGTAAAATTATTTAAATAATTACAGCAAATGCCATCAGTTTCACGGCCTGGTCCCACTTAGGCAGCGATCGGGCTCAGAGGACGTTATCACAGATCCAGGCAGGAGCCCTGCAAGGCTTTAAAAACGAGGAGTAAAATCTTAAAATCGATTCCAAAACTCACAAGCAACCAGTGAATGACAGCACGGATTAGCGTGATGTCTCACTCAGTACGTGTTAAATAAGCTGCAGCATTTGGATGTGTTACCTGCTTGGACCAGAATAAAGTGAGCTGCAATGGTCCTTTTCCAGATAGCATAGTATAGCAGTCCTCCAAAGGGACCTCCGAAGAGACATGCACATGGTGTTTAAAAGATCCTATTCCATATGCATCGTTGAAATACTGTGGAAGTTGGCCCAAGGCACTGTTGGTGATGACATGGAATATGTATGACACTGCACTGCTTTCAAAGAATGCAACATAAACAATGAGGATAAAGCTGCAACCACCCTTTATTGCTCGGCACAGAAGCAGCTGCAGTAGCTGTTTGCTGTTTCCTTTGCTGCCTTTTTTTTAAATCTCAGGCATCAAACCAATCACTGCTAATAACGCACTTCAAGAAAAAAAGCACATGTCAATGTATTGTACACCTGCTTAGTGTTAAACTGCATGATCTATCTCGCACTGATTACCATGTTGTCATAGAAACAGTGGCCAAAAAACAGAGTCTGCATACGGCTGAGAATGGGATTCATACCTCATGTGCGTTGCTGCACATTACAGCGTAATCATTCATTCAGAATTGCATGTAGCTGCAAACATGAAACATGCACACATGTTATCATGTATATGGTACATTTATACAGCATGAATGTTCAGCACTTGCAGGCTGAGCAAGTATGAACATAATTTCTATTATTATGCAGAGCCTGATAAAGTGCACAATAAGAAATGAGGAATTACGGCCCAATGTAGATCTAATCTTATTGGTTGTTTACAAAGCACTGTTCCTCTGAGACACATGATCAAAGACCACTTCTTCTGCACTGGCAGTGACATCATGTGTAAACAGCGAGTGCTGCAGTGGGTGTGTATGAGTGTGTGTGAGAAAAGACTTGAGGCAGGGGCCTTTCTCCCATGTTGAGACTTGGATGAAAATTTTGTGCTAATACAGCAAAAAGCCTGTGACAGCGTGCTTAATTATTTTTGGCTGTAGCAGGCCCTGCCACTGCCTGGTTTTGCCCAGCAGTGCCTGCCTCTCAGGGGGGCAGAGATGTGCCGCCATCTGCGGGTGTGCCTACCCCAGCCTTGTTAGCATAAACCAAGCTACAGATTCATGAAAATTACCTCCGAGACGTCTTCAGAATACACACAGATCTGTGGTTATGGTAAATACACTGCCTTTACTGCAGTTCTCATAAATAAACAGATAACATACCATTTTCACCTTGCAGTATCTGCAGTGGTGTAGAAAATGGAAAGGTAACCTCAGTGGACGTGAAAATGAAATATGAGAGTGTAAAATGGGGGTAAATGCGCTTGCTGGTGTTTTCTTTAAGCATCTGCTAAGGTGGGGTGTGACATTGCTGAGGTAGGCTACTGGAAGGGCACAATGTCTCCCAGATGACTTGAGGAGGAAGTTTCTCTCACTTGCACATTGCTCTCCACACACTCGGAAAACAGCAGTGGGAAACGACTTGTTTCCTAGAACTTTCAACACCTTTCAAAATGCACCTCAAGACAAAAAAAAAAAAAAAAAAAGTTTGTTTTCCTAAGTCTGCCCTCACTGGAAATCGCAGCCCCAAATGAGGAAACAAACTGTAACTGCTTTGGGTTTTCTTGCCATACATTAAGTAAAGCCTCTCCTCCCCCTCTCTCCTGCTGGCCTCCCCACTGTGCCAAGAGAAGAAGCAGGTTGCCTGATGATGGCAGGCACCCACCACTGACCTGGGAAATAAATCCTTTAACAGGTGGCTAGCATGGAGGGGAAGGGCTAAATCAGCAGCACACCTTCCTGCTGCCGGGGAAGCTGGCTGTTTTATGTGCCTTGATTACACAGTCCTCCAAAACCTTCACCCGCTGCCCTTGATTCACCCTCTGACTCCAAGGAGCAACACATGTGCACAAATGCAATCAAACACATGCAAGCTGTCCACCATCTATGCAATCACTTTGCACTCAAATGTCAGTGGTTGGGTTGATACCCTGTAACATGGAGGTGTGCTGACATATCAACTACAGAGCATATTCAACGTGAAGTTTGTAATATCGCCACCGACATCTCAGCATGAGAGCGGTGTGTTGTGACGTCGAGTCCTGTGTTCATCTATTCATTGATCCAGTTTCTGAATGATACCACTGATTTTTGGCCCTTGACTCTGTGGGGAGATCAGCCATGTGTAGTTCTGTCAGTCTCTGTAGCTACGCAACTGAGCATTACAGTGAAAGAGACCAGCGCTTGCGGCGGTTGCTAGGGAACTGCTAGAAAGTGTTACCACTTGTGAACGGCGCTCCGATTGATCAGCCTCTAATGGTTCAGGTCTGATGGAGCTTCGCCTAGAAGGAGATGAGGGATCGGCGCGCAGGCGGCACGCTCCATCTCACCAGCTATGCCATATGTCACAGCCGACAAGTCTCCGGAGTCCCACGCATCAGCACACATAACAACCAGATGAAAATGATGGCAGGTTTTTCCTCAATAGGAAACCATTTGCATAGAAGTGGAGTTTGAATAATTGAGAGGTGTGGGAGAGAGCAGGGTGGCTGAATTGGGATGAGGGGATGTATGCCTGCCAGCCAAATCCATTAGCCAGGCCTTGCTTGGCTGTGGCAGGCAGCTGATGGGAAGGCTCTGTTATCGGACACTAAAGGACACTAGGGCTGGCCATCACCACGCCTGCCCTCTGTACTCTTTGCCGCAGGGGGAGAGAGAGAGAAAGACAGAGAGGGAAAGGAGGAAAATGACAGAGACAAAAAGAGAAAGTAAGGGAGAGACCAGAGAGGTTCAATAACAGAAAGACTGAGGAGGTGTTGCTCTGTTACAGCTTTATAATTGGCCTGCAAGGGCGGTCAAATGAGAGGCTACTTAGCAGTTCCACAAGAATACTTGTCCATCTCTATAGCCGGAGCCCATTTAAAAGAGCATTAGGATAAATGAAGCGTTGAAAAAGAGGACACCATCTCTCTATTTAAGCCGGGATAAAAAAAAAAAAAAAAAGTAGAAGTGTTAGACAGTTGTATCCCATGCAAAAAAATAGCTCTGTTGGGAGCCTAATTACCCAGGAGAATATTCCTGGTGGACAAGCCCAGAGTAGCCTTCACAGAGGACATCTCTGCAAGACAAAACCTGCTACAGTCACTGTAGCACACACAATGCAGGGTTTAAAGAGAGCCTGTCATATATAGAGACTGTAAAGCCCTTTATGGCAAATTTGTCATATTGGCCTCTATAACATACATTTACTGGACTAGAGTGAAAAACCAACAGTCCAACAAAAGTCCAACAAAAAAGCCAAGTGTTGGCAAATCAGGACAAAGGAAGGCATAGTAATAATGAGTTGCTAACTTAACATTTGAACTTGAAATTTGTAGTGAAAGTTTGCTTAAAGGTCTATATAAGAATTAATTAGCCAAAAATGTTCTCATGGCAAATAAGGATCTGAAAAATGGCTCCATTTAGCATTATTTTGATTTTAGCTTTAATTCAAATGACTCTAATGTGAAATTTTGTCTGGATGTGTCACAGAAATTCTCAGACAATACAGCAGCGAGTGTTTCCACCTCTGGCCTCTTCCTGAGTAAATCTTGTGTTGGTCCAGCTTAGAAAAAAGCTCCAATATAATATAATAACATCATCCAATATGTGGCTGCTGCGAATGGAGCGACTGATTTAAAAGAATCTATTGTGAACATCTCGTGCCTCACATTTGCCATTTCAGTGTGTCTCTGTTAGCCATTTACACTTGGAGGAAAAACACATTGCCGCAGTGATGCATTGCCAATCAGATTTATGCTGCACAGTCTGGCGATCCTGGAGAGGGAGACGTCCAAACAAAGAGGAAGAGACAGAGGCGAGCGCTACCCTAAGACTTCCTGTCCAGAATCCAGTACAGCGTGACAAAGTCCTGCTGCTGCATAAACACAGGCACAACTAAAAATAATGAGCATCAGACGATAACCATTGACCGGGCATTTCAATGTAAGACATTGATTTGTGGGTCCTGGTCTATTCTTTGCTCCGTCAGCACAAAGAATTTAAGGAGAAAGAAAATCTACTTAAGGAAAACAGAAACCAAAAACAGATACTAATCATGTTCAGCAACGATCGCAATGATGGTGTATAAAAGATGTTTCCCCCTCATCCAAACAAAATACATTCAATTCATTCATTCAATAGGAAACAGCGAGGGAAAGAGAGACAGAAAGAGAGGGCACGAAACGGAGGAAACCGCCGAACATAACTAATAACTGCTGTTCGAGCCCTCAGTTTCATTGCCCCCTATCATGACAGAAGTACATGATAGCTTACACACAGAGAAGAAGAGGGGACAGCCACAGGGCCTGCTTTAAGAGGATGCAGCTGTATGTGTTTACAAAGCCTGCCTCTCCCGAAGCTCCCGCTCTCCCACTCCTTCTCCCGTTCTCTCAAACACACATCCAAAATCAAGCATGAACAGATATGCACAATTAAATTAGCTCCGAGCTCTGTTTAACCGCATCTGCCAAATAAGAGGCATTACAAAACACAACCCGTTTAATTTCAACTTTACATCTTGTCCCCAAAAGATCACTGAATCAAATTTTGTATCACTTTATATCCAGGTACGCATATTCAACATAGCTGCATATTATCATGCATGTTAGTAGCATATTGGCTCTTTATTAGTCATTACAAAGCACTTAAATGCTTTTCCCTCAGTAACCTCCTAATTACTGCTTATTTATAACGAGTTAGGAAGTTATTGCACATGAATCACAATTTTAATAACCCCAACCCCCACAATAAGGCATTAATAAGTGCTTTATAATGAGTAATAAATAACTAATATGCTACTAATATGCATGCTAATAAGCAACTATGGTGAATATGTGTATGTTGATATACAGTGTTTCCAAAATTTGGTTCAAAACATGCTGTTCTTTAATGTGAAGGATAGTGATATTGAGTTATCATATTGGGTGTTAATCTGTGGGAAAGTCCACACAGTCAATACGAGTGGTCGGCCTCGCCTAATGTGGTTTATTACACTGGAAGTACATAAATACACAGTGCTAACACAATGCTCTACCCATTCAGCTACAGTATACAGTGTAGATGAGACACACGCTGCCACTCCCACCACAGTAAACTGTGTTTCTTTGAACTCTAACAAACCTCATAAGGTTTCAAAACTGCAATTTAAACCTTCTTTTATGCTTTAACACCATTTTGTCGCCTGGCAAATAAGCAGGTCTGGATGTCTCGCTACGTATCGAGATAGGCATTTTTGCGAGAATAAATAGCAGCCATCACATACTAGTGGCACTGCATCTCAATGAGCTTGTTACTGCAGTGCTACAGGAAGTCCATTCCTGCAAAGCGCTGAAGCCTCATTTGCATGTTTCCATACTTAATTCTGGACAGCAGAGACAGGTCTTGATGTGGCCTAATGTGACGCCTGACATTGCCTAAGCCCTGTAATTATTTCTCTGACCTGCCCAACAATCATCTTTCCTCCAGTTAATTGCTAACATAAACAAATCCTCAGGTGGTCCAAGGAGTGTTTTGCATGCATAACAGCTCATAGCAAAGACTACGCAAGAATAAATCCTCCCAAGAGTCATCACAACTTGTTCCATTGCTGCTTTATGAACCGCTAAAATACAGTTTATCTGATACAGCTTGATTGAAAGACTGATTACTAATGGTGACTGTTGGCAATACGATGACGAATGTATGATCCTTCCCAAGTAGAAGCTGAGAAACTATTTTGAAAGAAAAATTAACCAATAAGTTCAGAATGAATAATTAATACAATTCTGGCTTGCATTATCAAGCTTAGTAAGCTACGGAAGCCTTTGTTGCTGACTGTTCAATATTTCAGAAGGCATGGGAACAAGGTAAATGTCTCCTTCCTTGGATGTGGCTTTGTGTTCTGTTCAGATATCTGCACAGTGGCACTTTTATTGTGGTTCTTTTGTGTCTTGTCTGTGTGTGCTTAATGTTTGGTGTGTTGTCGCTGTGAGTGAATATTTAATGAAGCCGTGGCAGCTCTCCACTGCTGTTCATCTGGGCATCGAGTCAGCGGAAAAACTCGCTCTCTGGTTCTGCCATCTGTTGGAATCAATAAGGGGGGCCCGAAACCCCCAGCCACCGTTCAGGGCTCCAGCATGTTGACGATTAAAGCTAACCCCTCTCTCTGTTCCTGCAAGTCCTGCTCACCACCAGCAAGGTTAAATGGCAGGTGCTGAAAGAAGTATATTATACCCTGCACAGTAATGCTAATCCTTCAATTAAATTATGCCCCCTAAGCAGACAGGCCTTTCCTGGTGCTGCAGCTCCGAAAGCAAAGCCCTGCGACGTGTTTGCGCACTACAGTCCGCACTTCATGCTGGGGCTTTGAATGGATTTATGGAGGGACTGATACTCTGCGGAAAGACAACAGTACACAATGTGTTTGTGCAGCGTAACTCGACGTTAAAAGCTCCGGGATGTGTTTGTTTAGCGTGGCACAAGCATTATGAAGCCTTCAAACAACAGGAACACTCAAAAATCCTCTTTGTCCTGTTTGTCTTCGTCTGATGTTTACAGTATGCGGCTGTCACGAGTGCACAGTAATAATGTCTGTCTGCAGCAGATGGGAAAAGACTGAAGCAATGTCCTTCTTCTTCAGCCCAGAGGGGTGCTCCTCCTCTAATGGGGAAAAATAAGGTTGTTTAATTGTAGTTTATTTCAGAGCCTGATTGCTTTTATTGAGCTCCATTATTCTTGTTAATGAGCCTGTAATGTGAATGCTGATAATGTGAGAGCAAGTCTTTTCCTCACAATGTGAGATCCTGGTGTTTTCTGGTCACTAAATCCTTAGCTACTTTTCTTGACCTATTATCTGTTGGCCGCTCCTTGCATCGTTGCCATTGACCCAGCAATCAGTCAGGAGTGAAGCTTTATGTCCCCTGGTTAGCGTTTATTACTTGGGAACTGGCCCTGATGGAATGAAAAGCACTGATGTCGGTACTCTGACTCGCATCAAGGAACGCATAAAGATAAATTAAACCGGACACTCTCAAAAAACGTGTGCCGCCGAAATTCACATGAGGACAGCGTATAGTGACAGATGTTTACTTCCCTCAGAGGGTATTACAGGGATTTTTTATGGATAGTTACTCGAAAGTTTTTGGTGTTTGTCTCCCAGATATACACACACACACACACAAAAGAGTGCACACACACACCCATCCTCATTAATGTTATGAACAACAATCTCTTTCGCGAGAGAGCAACAACATTTTGACTGGCACTGAGTGTTGGGCAAGTAGACTGGCATTAAACTGGATTATTGCACTGACAAGTGTGCTAAGATGTCATTGGCATTTGGAACAGGGAGAAGGCATTAGCAATACACAAAGAGTGCATTATGAGTGAATAATGCACCGTGCTACCAGTTTGGACGTGCAGCAAAGTGAATGTCAAAACTCATTCAAACACACATTCTTCAGCTCTTGGAGCCGCATATCACGCTTAAACAAGGATACAAGGAATCCTATCTCCTGCTCATTCCTTCATCATGATAACCACAGAAACAGGAGACAGAGGAGGCAGATGCCAATGCCAGAAATGCAGATATAGATGATAGCAGGGAGCCAACATGGCAGCGACCTGGTCATGGGAGAACTAGAGCCTACCTCGTTATGAATTACAATCCTGATTCCAAGTATCACTGTGTAAAATGTAAATTAAACAGAATGTGATAATCTGCTAATCTTTTGACATATACTCAATTGAAAACAGTACAAAGGCAATATATTTAATATTTCACCTCATTAGCTTGTTTGATATTTGCAAATATCTGCTTATTCTGGATTTGATGCAGCAACACGTTTCAGACAAGTTGGGACAGGAGCAACAGAAGACTGGGAAAGTTGTGGAACGCTCCAAAAACACCTGTTTGGATCATTCCACATGTAAACAGGTTGGTAACAGGTGATAGTATCATGATTGGGTATGAAAGGAGCATCCTGGAAAGGCTCAGTCGTTCACAAGCGAGGATGGAGCGAGGTTCATCACTTTGTGAACACATGATTGTATAAGAATGTTACTACGTGGACTCAGGAACATTTTGTGAAACCGTTAAAATCCTCTGCAAATGATTGCATTCTGTTTTTATTTACTTTTTACACAGCGTCCCAACTCTTTTGGACTCAGGGTTGGAGGTGAAAGCCAGGAAAGCACCCAGTGAATCACATGAAAAGCACACAAAGAAGCATACGGAAAATGACAGAAAATTCCACATCAAAAGGACCACGACTGAAACCCAAAACAAAATCCAGGACTTCCTTGGTACGTTTGCCAACATACACAAAAACCCTGAGACACACCATGCAAGTTTTTCTGTTTACACTTGATGTCACTGCTTCCAGTACGCAGAGGCTTTCACTGATCCAGTTACTGCAAAGGGAAAAGTGCTTTGAGGATAACTAATGCCATCAAACCCTTATGACATTAATTTCTGCTGACAATACATGATCCTTGCAGCACTGGTCAGAGAAGAACGTACAAGTCATCTATACAGTTGGGTGACGTAATGTTTGCCACACTTTTTTCCATGCAGTGTTGTGCTCAGTGTAAAACAGGGCAACATAGTGGATCATATCATTGGACAGTTGCTTAGGAAACCTGCCAACTGATAATGGCCTCGCAATGTAATTACAGTCCTATCAGGGCAGTTATTTCACAGACGTATGAGAACATATTTTGCTTCAAAAGGATCCTGTTCCATTCTCTGAATAAGCCATTAAACAGGCTTCAGATTGTCAGACCCATCAAGCCTAAATCCTGAAAATTATGATGATTAACTTGTCCTTGCAAACTATCAAAGAACACATAACACTAAAACTACACTGATACATTTAGAGTGAAGGAGGATAAATGAAAGACATAGAAAACTGCTATTAACAAACTAAAAGAATTACTAAACTATTTTAAATCCTGTCACTTTCCTATAAACCAAATCATTTTATGCAGCTTTGCCACTTGCTATTACCACTGCTGTGAAGACGGAGACCGCACAATAACGCCCTTACAGACACACTCACAGCCTGTAAGAAGGAGGCACTCGCCTTTGTGCAAAGGTCTCCGTGACTTCTGAGAAAATGTAATAGCTGATATTATCTCACGTTGCCTCCATAGCAAGAAATAATGGGGTCCTCTCCATTAAAGACCACATCCACATGCTTCAGCATTTCTTGTTAATGTATGTTTTAGAAACACATGAGAGGAGAAAAGTAATCAGTGCCACCACATGAAGACGCTCTAAATCTGAGACTTTTCTTCTCTGATCTTGCCTCAACCACATTATCTGCTTTTCCTGTGAAGTGGACCGTGTTCGTTTTCACAGAGGGTTTATCAGTGATGACATGCTGTGTACTCGTGTTGGCAGAACGCAGAATTGTTGCTCTGCATGAGCCCAACAGGGTACGGCCATGCCCAGACTGGCTGCTTCTCAGCCCAGGAGTGAAAAAAAAAACTTTTCTTTTCCCTTTTCTTAGCCCTTTCTTCACTCTCAACTGTACATGTTTAATGAGCTGGCATCTTCTCTACAGTTTTTATACCCACCCCCTCCTCTCCAACACTTCCCTTCCATGCCCGCTCTCGCTTTTTCTTGTTTCTCTTTTTCTTCTCCATCCAATGTTCTTCCTGCTGGCATTCACAATGCTCCAGAAGGGACTGAGGAAAAGTACCATCCTTTGCTACCAAGAAACATTTTCTACCACGGTACTTCATATTCTTGGTGCTCACATTCCCTGTCCCATATTCCATGCCAAGGGTATGAGATATGCAAGAAAAAAAAAAAAACATTGTAGCCGAAGTAACAATGGGGGGAATGAAAGAAGCTTGTCTAAGCTGGGGCTCACAGACCTGTGCCCATGTAAAAATGATAGTCCCACAAAACAGCATATCTTGCATTTCAATTTAAGTACAAGAATAGTTTTAATCAGGGCCCATCGTCATTTAAAATGGATTCTTTGTGTTGAATTGTAAGGCAGATGGAGAGAGAGGCATTAATAAAAAATCCTATCTCTCCTGGACGATTGGGTTTTTCCATTTTGCTACTTCTCGTCAAAAGCATCACTTCATAAAACAGGACAAATGAGATTCCATGAATAGATGAATGGCCTCTTCATACATGTTCAATCTAAATCAATCATTAATGAGTTAATTTGTCGAGGGGATAGGCTAAAGCTTCATCACGCGGACCACAATGACTCCATTTCTTTGACAGGGAGAGCAGACTTCGGGGGCGGACGGCCAACTGCCTCCTCATGAGTGTAAGAGGGTTCGGCGGCTTCGGCGTCTCAGAACCGCACGTGTAGCGCTTCAAGAGACACGCTGACACTAGGACTGTGAACCCTGCTCAGTAATTAACTGCATCCCGCGTTCCTTGCACAGGCTGAAGCAGAGAGGCTGGAGACGCCTCATTCGCATTTCTGACCTTGGAGATGATGGTCCGTGTGCAACAATAAGCCAATCACCACGTAGAAATGCTCAGGTTTAGAAATGATTACACTGAGGGTAAAGTCACAGGGCATTTTTTAATGAATGAGTTGCCTCAAAGGACCATCCATTGACTTTACCAACACAATAACTAACGATAGTATCTGCAAGCCAACTTTTTAAGAAGTAGACTTTAATCATGTACCTTGGGAAAATTAAAATCCGAGAGTTGAAAGAGATGAGGAGAGGAGATAAATAGGAGGACAGGAGAAGGAATGAAAGTTGTTGGAGAGAAGGATCTGATTTATCTGCAGTGGTTCATATGTGAGGAGGAGGCCAGACCGTTTCAACAGGCTGGGGCTGTCTGAGGAGGCCTTGGACAGTGATTTATGGGTCAGCGGTGAATGTGTTAATGGACTGGGCCTATGGAGCATATCCATCCTAGGGTCTGGAGCCCATACCTGGGATGGATATTCTCTACAGCAGCACAACACATCATCACTGTGACTGACAGCATTTTGGATGGATATAAACACAGAGCCGAATGTCTGCGTCTGTTAAAGGGTGAACAGCACAGGATCACAAACAGACACATTAACGCAGCACAGCTGGAGAACAGGGATCAAGACAGGTGAAAGGGGTTTAGAACTGCATGTATGTTTTTACCATTTTACTCCCAAAACAGACACAGCGACTCTGACAAAATGATTAATGGCGCAACATTACACTGGAAATAAAAAACGGCAGCAGGCTTGATAAATATTAATATAATTTAGATTCTTATATAGAGGGTATGGATTGACCTTTTCATGTGATGTAACACTACTACCCTCCTGACCACCACCTGGACAGAATAAATCAGGAGAGCTGCAAAAGTGGGAGGAATTAAATACCAAATCAGAATTGGTGGGCGGCCAGGTGTCATCCAGGTAAAACGGACAGTGACTTGGACAATATGAGCAGCTGGACAGAGAGGAAATAACACCACATTAGACAAAGCCTGAAGGCACAAAGACACCTGGCCTGATTTTAAAGCAGGATTGTTCTGCCTGACCAAATCGGGAGGACTTCAAAGGATATTTGGGTCGTCTGTGGGCAGCTTTGTGACAACATATTGTTTGTGTACATATGCAGAGCTCTTTGCCATTTCAGTTCTCCATAGCTCTTACATGTTTGCCACTCAGGGAGGACAACGGCAGCTAAAATCAAAATCTAAGCAAGATGAAATATCTTAAATGTTTGAAACTTCCAGAATTATAAAGCTGTTTGATTTACACTGAAGGGTTTAAAATTGCTTTGTTGAAGTCAGAATTTCTTTTTATCCACACAAATCTGATTGTTTTTAGTTTGGCTGCACAATTTTGGAGATAATCGAGACTTGCTTCAGAAGTTAAATCTTCCTGTTCTGTTGAAAGCTAATTTTTTTTCTCATTTTTGACAACTGAGTTTTGCAGTGATGATACGATCTTTAAATTGAGGTCAAACTTTCTCACATCAAACGAGTAGATTTCTACACAATTAAACAAAACTTATTTCGAGTTATTAATATTAATGCTAATGCAGCGTAGCATGCACTTGCACTGTTGGTTTGAGGCAGGCATTGCTTGGGAAAAAAGTGTTCAAAAAAACTACAAGGATGCATGGTGTACGTGAGCTAACCAGTACCTGAGGCTATGACAGCGTCATCTGTGCGTGCCCACTGCCTCGTTGGTCTGCTGCAGAGTCTTTCTCTGCCTGGAGCAAACACAATGAAGCTACGAATTGTAAAATGTGGATGCTTCACACACATCATCCGACATCAGAGACGATCTATACAATCAGCACAGTTTCAAGGTGGACACCCAAGACTCTCCTGCTACTTGCAGAACATTATGATGTCACAGATGTTGACCTTTGACCTTTCTGATCACATGATCATTTTCACACTTATGTGAAATTCTGTCATATAAATTCCAGAGTATGTATGGCCAAAAACCAGCTTTGTGAGGTCATAGCGACCTTGTCCTTTGACCACCAAAATCTGATGAATTCACCCTCCACTCGAAGCGGACGTTTGTGCCAGATTTGAAGAAATTCCCTCAAGGAATACTTGAGATATCATGCTCACGAGAATGGGACAAGCGGACGGACGGACACACTGCAAACATAAGGCCTCCAGCCACGACTGTCACCGGCACA
The DNA here is from genome assembly GCF_017976325.1 of Chelmon rostratus. NCBI lineage: Eukaryota > Metazoa > Chordata > Actinopteri > Chaetodontiformes > Chaetodontidae > Chelmon > Chelmon rostratus. Next base: position 9,433,163 of record NC_055668.1, on the reverse strand, counting down.
GAGACACAAAGAAAACAAACGTAATTGCTTGTAATTACTCCCTTATAAATACAACACACATGACACAGTGTGCAATTCCAAGGGGAGACTGAAACCTTTTTGCCATCAGTTTACAAGCAAATAACACGTCTCCATGGAACACAAATGAGAAGAGATTGTGGAAGAACATATTGTAACTCATCACAGCCCCCACCTTGCCACACCGCAGCCTCCTCACTGCTCCATCTTGAATGCAAACTCCCTCAAACTGCGCAATATGTGAATAATTGCTATGTTTTATCAAGGCATAAAACAGGTTTGAAGGAAGTTGAGTGCCAGATTGTGAAGGCTCAGTAGCACCAGTCGCGGCGTCTCTGACAGAATGCTTGCATTAATCCAAACCTTGTAAACACCATTAAAACATCAGGGCCTATAAAACACTTTTATGAAGTAAAGAGGCAACTTTACAGGTTTTGTACTACGGCTCCCTAAATGTATGCTGTTCCTGTTGGTGCCACCTGCAGAAGAGTAACTGGAAGGAGAGACTGGGACAACCTTCAGCCACAGGAGATGTCTGTGGTGGGAAATGGTTCTGAAAACGAGTCTGGATATTAACACTTATTAATGATAACATGTCTGCAATCCCGTAGATTGGTGCGACGATGTGAAAACATTCACCTGTGTATAGGAATGTCCTTGCAAGTCAACAAAAAAGAGGCTCTCTGCAGTTAGTTAACATTCTGTTCACTGTGAGCTGCAGCACTTTAACACAGTGTCTCCACACTCTACATTTTCCATGTAATAACTCTGGAGGAGTTTGCCAGGTGGCGCAGAGGGTCACTGTTTACACTTTACCAGTGCTGTTAGAGGCACTCTGATGGAAGCCAATATCCATTTGTGAAAGACCTATCACACAGGGTGCGTGTCCTTCGCTGCAGCTTTCTCTCCTCCTCTCCTTTCCCCATATGGGAGCCTCCTAATCAGATTGGTCAAAAAACAGCCCCAATTTCAGCGAATATATTAATAAATAAAGCAGAGGAAATCACTTATACTGTATTTTGGAGCCAACATTCATCATTGTCAGCGAGCACATACAGTTCATATGCCCCTAACACGTCCCATTTCCCCACCAGTAGCCATCCTGCCGTTTGATAGGACAGCATACTCGCTCATTTATAGAAGCGCCTGTCAGTTTTGTGCTATTTACTAATGTAAATGTCCCCTGGATGAAGCCGGCGTCAGGCATACCCTTACTGTGACAGGAAAACAGGCGAGCCAGTTTGAGTCATATTTGTGTCCATGCTGCATAGATATGAATACCTACTTTGCAGAAGTAGCTGAAGGTCAAGACGACCGGCAGACAATACTTCAGTGCCTACCTAAAATCATGAGAAAAAACTCTAAGCAAAGTTCCGGAGGAACAGCGCAAAGACAGGCTTAACGGCAGATAAGTTGTCCAGGAGCACTGAAGCCTTCCTCCAGATTGCGAGAACAGCCACCGAAAAGTCTGACATTTCATTCATGCCTAATCTAATAAGCTTAGTTAGGGGACTTGTACTGCCCTGCGAGTTTTAGAGTCCACAGACTGTATACACAAGCCGTAAAAACATTAGCTCAACGACAACAGTTTAATGGTTTACATACATAAACAGAGTACCTTTCCAGGAGCGAAAACCACGCAGAAAAAGAAGCGACTGTTGATCCAAGCAGCTGAGGTTACTACTCACATCCCCACAGAGAGAAGTCTTTCCTTTTGTTTACAATGGAAATTCTCTAAAAGCCATCATATCTGCTGTGTTTCTATTGAGTTACAGGACAAATGAATTACTGGGCATTTAGTGTGGCAAACAGCAGCGGCTCTCAAAGCCGGGGGGGATCTCAGGACTGAGCCGGAGAGAAATGCCACTGCTGAGATCCATTTCCAGCTACGTAGGAGGGGAACTAAACAGTCCTCTTCCCCTCTCTACAGCTTTTTCAATTTATTCTCTGTTTGAATGTTCACTGTGGTCTGCCCACTTGTTTCTGAAGCTGATAATCGGCTCAGGAAAATTAGCTTATCTACATTTAAGCATTCAGGAAGACAGAGGAGTCTCATAAACAAAGATAAATAAAATACTGCGCTGTACGCTGCTCCGTGTGTGTGTTCATATGTGCTTGTGTGTCAGAGAAAGACGGAGATAACGTGCTTTTGTGTGCTCGCATTACAGCAAACAGGAAGGGGCTCTCCAAAGGCATTTTCTAATAGCGGGGATTTTTAAATTGCGTGATTGACAGACATTCCTCTGCATGTGGAAACAACCCATGTCCTGAGGCCAGGAGAGCCCTGTATGCTTTCAAGTCTGGGGTGAACTGTGCCTGTTTATTCTGCCTATACCTCCACATCAGTGCATCTCCCTGTCAGTCAGAGTTCTGACGCCGTGACTGAAGGAGTCAGCTCTCTGCAGGTGAATTACAAGGAGGGCAGGGGGCTAGCTGGTCTTGCACTCACTTATAAAAGCCTGTTATTAGTGACCCATGCAGTCGAAACACCAAGCACTATTTAGGAACATGTTTCCTTCAGTTTGATTGACAGGGTGCGAGAAGACGCCACGGGCGCGTACAATGAAACCTATTTCACTAGTACAGCCTTCAACAGCATCTGACTTCTACCTGTGGCAGAGCACAGTTTGAGCCACACTTGCACCATTCTGGATAATGTGTGGGAGGGCAAGCGTCGGCCTTTTCGCCGTTGCTGTTGTTGTTGTTTCTAGAGCTCATCCATTAGTTTTGGCCGCCTGCCTTCATATTAGGTTCCTCACTCGAAAGTGTCACATCACATTCAGGAATGGACAGACATCTAGCAAAGAGGCCGCTGGTGCGCCAACAAAGAAAAGCATGGGCAGTCAGCAGACACTGCAACTACCCCGAGCCAAATCACCGTCACATACATAGACAGACCCAAGCTGTCACAACTAATAAGATGCTTTCGTGACAACAAACAGTGTCAGCCCATCCCCGTCTGCGAAAAGGCTGCTTACACACAAAGATGACAAGGAGATACGGCAGCATGGACAAGTGAGGGATTTCTATGTGTTAACTGTTATCTAAACTCTTGCAGGCAGAGTTACCCTGTGGTTTAAATTCAGTTGGCCATACCTATTAAATATCAACTACGTAAATCCCTCATGATGGCTAATGCGCAAAATCCATTTAGGCAATTTAAACACCAGGCTGATGATTTCCACTGACATAATAACAGCCAATAATCCCTGATGAGCTCTTAAACAAACACTGTTTTATTTTGCCAGGCAAATTGCCACCTCTGTGAAGGCCTAACTGACATCACCGAGCTAAGTCAAAGCACTGACTGTGTGAGTGAAATGAAGTCTGTCTTACAGGTACAGGAGAAGTCATTAACGCGCTTAACTTTTATGCTCCACCTTTATGCCTGCAATGTCCACCTAAAAAGGACAACCGCAGTGAGGTCAAGACACCACAAAATAATGGCCCCAATGACGAAAAACTTCATAGGTGTTTTATGAATCTTGTCCAGAAGTGCTATTAAAGCCATGGGCTTGACAGCGGGAAGGTTTAAGAGGGGAGCCTTGAGGGGCTATTACCTCACCTGTGGGTGATGTCTCAATAAGAAGCCTGTCCTACTCAATAGAGAGGGGTACATCAGTGGCTTGACCTATCCAGCTTCTTGACATGGATTAAGACCTGTGCAGTGACTCAAAGCAGCTTCTCCAGATAATTTTCATAAAAGAAGTCAAGGAGAGGACACGCTGTACCTTATCCCACATGTCTCAAGTACGGGCGGTGTAAATACAAAGCATCATTCTTGTTTTCTTCAAGTGTGGAATGAGCCATGCTGTGGGCACAAAGGCTGCTTTTCTGTGAATGGCTTTTAATTATAATGATAGAGTAACACGGTTCATTCCTTACCTAATGGGAAAATCATCTGTCAAAATTACATATGATGTCAGAGGGTCTTAAAAAGTTTGTAACCACAGAGTAGCAGAGTACGGTGATGGTAAATATTGTTGTCTACAGCAGGTGAGAAGTACTGATGGAGGGGCAGATGGAAAACAGATGCTGTCAGCGTACGGAGCTGATTGAAATTATACACTGCGAGCCATCCGATACCTCTAGATTAAACAAATACACAATCACACCCTCGGACACAAGTATATCTCTAGCTGATGCTAAATCCTTTTACAGGTGATGGATATTTGTGATAATCCTTCCATGGTAAAGTGGCTGAGACGTCCCTTCAGATTTTAACAAAACAAAAGGTCCCAGAAAATGACTGAGTTTGCAACAGGAACTTCACATTTTACAAAAAATCATGCTTTAATAAAAATGCACTTCACTTGCTTTTAGCCGCAGTTATGCTAGTTTTTGCTATTGGAATGTGCCATTTGCGGTGGATTTTGGATTGGATTGCTCTTACTATAGATTGTGTGACAACGGTAAATTGGCAACCTCTTCTATATTTAGTCGTAAAGGGATTTTTTAGGTGCGTCAAATTCTAATACCACTTGAAATAAGTGTAGAAATTTTACTGCATTTTAAATCTTGGCACCTTTTTTAATGAAGTCTACACAAGAGTTTCTTTAGTACTGTCTAGTCTGGCAATGGCCTTATACAAGCCCGATTCCAAAAAACTTTAAGGGATATTGATAAGGGATGTTGCTACATGGGCTCAGGAACGCTTCATAAAAATGTTGCTGATAAAAACAGTTTGTTTGCGAATGCATTACCTTTTTATTTTCATTTTACACAGCGTCCCAACTTTTCTGGAATCTGGGTTGTGTATGTACAGTCTAATCCCGCATCAATAGCCACAGTCACGATACAAGTCTCATGAATTACAGTGCATTCAGTAGACAGAAAATCAGAGATTAAATTACGTATTACGAATGAATAGACACACTTATATGGGATCAGAATTTTATAATATACAAATATATACAAAATTCAAAGCCTTTGAATTCACAGGAATGTGTTTCCACTAAATTGGTTTAACAGGAGAGGCAGGTGTACAGACAATATGAAGGAGGGGGAAGATGTACTGGCAGGGTTGAGGCGAGGTTGATCTGTGTTAAGGCAGACATGAGGTGCACAAGCTCTGCAGCTCTGATCCGTCACCTTGGACCGCAGCTTTAGACCTCAGTCTGGTCAGATAGATTGTGACTCAGTTCACCGTTTCAGTGCTTTAATTCACTCCAGGACACAACTGTGCCCAAACGCTTGCATAACCAGTCCTTGACAGGGATTCAAGAATGATGACAATGAGAGCATCCCCGCACATTCAGCAGATGGCGGCTTCATTCACACAAGCCAAAACTACCACTGCAAGGGAGTCGAGGAAGGTAATGCAAAAGACAACCGCAGCTCAATATGACAAATTCAACACTAGAATAATATCTTGGGCCACATGATCAGAGGAAGCGTCGTGTGTGTAGCATTATCACCTATCACTGAGCAGCATCACATTTCTTCATCCTTACTTGGGTTTGAAGACTGACTAGCCTTTAAATGAATTTCCTGTCTTATTTGGAATGAAACATTTAAATGCTCTTAACCAAGAACCGTCCAGATAACTTTTTGGAAATGAATATGTCTCCTGCTGAATAGGTTTTGTGGAACTCAGCGAACTCCTTCCTTAGCAAGAGGGAAATAGTCGTAAAAATGAAAGCACAGGTCCATTTAAATAAACAGGCAGTGTGAGAGCAATTTATGCAGTCTTTAGTGGTTCATCTGCACAACCCAATTATAGCAAATATGTGTGTTACAGTCATGGAATGAACTCCTTACTGGCATCAGAATAAATTGCACTTCAAAATAGACCCACTTAAATGTAGTAAAATGTCGATTCCTTGTTTCAGAGGACTCTTGGGTTGTTACTAGGAAGCAACTGACAGTCAGTTACCAAGCAGACAATCAAAAGGGCCACATGAGGGCTGGGTGGCCATGTGTCACAGAGACATAATGGTGACTAGGGGCCAGAGTATTTTCACCCATTGCATTCTCACATTTAAGGAGATCTGGAAACTGATGCTGGGGAGAACATATGCTATATAGTCGATCCTGTATAACACATGCAGCAAAGACAGCCTGGGCACATTTGGCCCGAAAACAACCCACCAAAGTAATTCTCCAGTGTGCATGCCATACAGGAGTAACAGTGGGAACCAGATGAGTCCCAAAAGGGAAAAAGAAATCCTGTCCCTTGTTGGATTCTTAACAGAAACTGTTTTAATCAGTGACAAGCCTGCTCCCAGGGAGCTAATGAGAAATATTTCTGCTTGATTATTTTGGCATGAAAATAAATGATGAGGGGGGAAAAAAGAAGAAGAAGAAGGACGAATATGGTTTGGAAATCAAGCAGGACAGAGCCACTTGGACCAGTGGCAGTGTTTTTGAGGGTACCACTCAGGGTCCTCTCGCTCTTTCTGTCACGCTTGTGTTGCTTTTGGAATGACTTCTGGTTTCTCAGGCCAAAGTAGTGCTGCACCTACCAGTGAACAGAACAAACAGATGCTAGTTCCAACTAAGCAATTCTTCACAGCCTTGCCTCCAATTCCAAAAGTTATGGGAAGAAAAAAAAAAACAAGATTATACTTTCTGCATCCCTTTAAAACCATTCTTAGGCGCTGTCAGATTGAATATCATTAAACCTTTTTATTTCTTTCCATTTCTCTTTTCTTCTGTCGACAGCTAGTTGTCATAAACCACCACCAATCCCCCACGAGGCCCCCTAGTGCAGTCAGATGGAGTACAAAGCAATCATATCTGCTGATTAAAGCTCTAATGCATTCAGCTGCGTGGGGATGGGCCCTGCATCATTAATGAAGAGCAGATATTATATCCTGTTTACAGGGAGAAGGAAGGCAGCTCATATTAAGCATTAGCGCTCCCCTTGCACTACTTCCACCCACACGCTGAGAGGGCAGCCTGCCCCTGGCTCAGCATCGACCTGCAGACTTTGGCTGACAGTAGGCTGCGGTAGGTGGAACGAGAATGACGCATACTAGGGAGGCTGTATGTCAGAGGATGCATCATGACATCAGTGAGAGAATGCTGCAGGGCAAAATCTGAAGCTTGTCTGACTGAATACGTGTGTCTGTGTGTGCAGACCTCTGTATATTTTTGCAGGTATGGACAGTAAGGGAGGCCACTCACAAGGTTATATGACTTATCTGAGAGCAGAGGTCGCCTCTCATCTTACTTCCCCATTATTTGCCCCTTGCTCCCTCTTTCCCCGTCTCTCCTGGCATCAGCCCACTGGATGCGGGGCCAAGTGGTCAGTCTCCGAGGAGGGACACCCGCTCGGCATGGTGTTCGGGACAAACACTGCAGCAGCATTTCCTCTGCTCTACCCATCTGTTGGTTTTGGCCCACTCCTCTGGACCACAGCGCAGATCTGGCCAGCCTTTAGCAAACACGCTTGTACAGCAGCCAGAGCACTTTACACAGGACTTTTCTGTAAGTACTGTCAGCAGCAATTAAATGTGGGAATGGAACAGGAATTGGGGGCTTTGGACGGTGGGATGTAAAGATCATTCCCACGATATTCACATACTTCCCATAAATTCTATTTCTGACCGTTCCCTGGAGAACTGTCCTGATGCTCTTCTAAAATAATATGTCATGCGCATGGATGGACAAGTAAGGACATTTAGTTGCGCACACATGAAGGAAGAAAAGTTTACTCATACTTCTCTAAATGAGACTTGCACAACCCTTCATATCGCAGTGATGTGTTGCGAGTCCCACTGGCAATCAGTCTAAGAATTGGAGTGCCATTGTGTCAGCAACTGATTAATATACAGTGAGTTAATCATTATTGGATACTCTAATTGGATTATCTTCCAAGAACACAAAAAAGACTAATTATTCATCAGGAGCACTCTCGTGTAAACACTATTTATTTTTCTCTGATTTGCACTTCCCCTAAGCTTTTCTTACCTCCTGAGCCACAACACTGTCACATCAACATCGTCAAAGTCAAGTAAACAGTGACAATGAAATCATGAGACAAATCATTTGAGTCATCTGAATATAAAACAGCAGCAAGCCCAAGAGCAGTCTGTGCTATGACAATCTAATTACGAAACTTCACTGGAGCAGAAAAGAGGAGAGGAGAGGGAAAGGGAAGGAAAGAAAAGTAGAGGAAGAGAGGACGAGAGAGTCTTTCAGATTCCGAGCAGCTCTTTTTCCCCTGCAATTGCATTACTTTAAAAAGCCTGGCCTTTAATTTATCTGTATCTTCTAGCACAGGTAATTTCTGAGTGCAGAGCAGGGAATCATAGACACTCAATCGATAAAAAGGAGCCACAAGGAGGCAACACAAGTGATTGCCTCAACCTGCTAAAAGACAGCCAGAGGATATGAGCTGTTGCTCGGATCATTTTCATGTGAAATTAAAAACACGGTAACAGGCAGAAACCTGCAGCGAGTGTGTGACTTACCTGTGTAGTGTTAGCCAGACACAGTTGATTGGGCCAAATGGATGACAGCATGAAAAAAAAGAGAGAGAGAAGGACAGACATTAGTGACACTGAGGAAGAATGTGAAGGAGGGTGTTTTTCTGCTGATATGGTTCTTTGTTGTCTCTGTAATTACTATAAACAAGGGCCGGTGTGCTGTGAGTGGTTATTAGCAGAACATGTGAGCCGTATTGAACGTTACAGCGATGTTTTAAAAACAAGCTCAGGAGAAAAGAATATTTCACCATTTACTGTACAGGTTGTTTTTGTAGGACATGACTGGCCAGATAAGTGCACTGAATGATGATCCACATTCCAGCCACAATTTAGTGAAAACCCCTCAGAAAATTGGCACCAGATGCCCGAGGGAGGAAAAACAAATCCCCGAAATGAGCCTATCTGATTGAGTACCATCTCCCCGCAATGTCTGGCCTGCACAGACACTGAGATCAACGTCCGTGGCGATAAGCGTTAAATTCAACACAGATGGAGGAATAATCTGACTTTTTGCCCTTAATTTCCGGTCAGGTCATGTGACCGCAGCCTTCGTTTTAAATAGGGACTTGGGACTCCATCCACACAGAGTTCGTTGTTCAACTGGCAAGAACAATAGCAACCATCAATAAGTTGAGGAGCGATCAATGAGAATAGCAGCAAACAGAAGTATGCCACAGCACAGTGAGTATTACATATTCCATCTGTGCTGCATGATTCACTCCACATAGGTTGCTCTCTGTTTTGTGAAAACTGATCTGTGGCAATGCTAAAGCATTCAAGAAATTTAACTTAGAAGTTCTGATATGAACAGCGATGGCAAGACGGAGCAGACTGCATTTACAAAAAAAATCCACTGCTGAGGCATATCAGCTTTGAAGATACACACCTACGCTGGTGGTCGGCCACACCAGACGCTATCGTGGAAGCAGATTAATAAGAAAAAAAATCCCATACACAGTGAACACTTACATCGCATTTCTGCATTCCCTGCTATAGGTTATCAAAAATCATTCATTTGCAGAAAATAACAGCATTTCATTTAAAAAGCCTTCCTAAAATAATCATTTGTTTCTGTGGTTCTCACAGGGACGACTGGAGGCAGACTCTGGGAGAAACGGCAGGTATTTTGTTTATGTAGCTCTGCCTTCTGGAAACACGCGAGGAAAAAGTCCATACAACGAAGACAGGTGTGAGGTACCCCTCAGCTCTGGCCAAGGGCAGGTTTTGTTTTCCGAGGATGTAGTGGTTACGCTTTGGAATGGATTAGAACAACGCGATCCAAGAATACAGAGGGGCTCTGAGGCGCTTTTTCTCAAGAGTGTGGTCTCGCAGCCTGAGGAGAGCTAGATAGCGTTGCCTGTGATAAAGTACGGTTGGTGCGCACATTGTAACTGGATTAGGCCCTCTGGCCACACGGTATTCTCTGGAGGTCGGCATGCAGACGATTCGCTGCCACAGAAATATGAGTCAAAGCTGTGAAACACTGGCATGGTACTGCCAAGGCTGGTTTACACCTTCAACAAAAGCTTCTGAAGGTGGCGATTAGAGAGAGTTTAAATATTTAAAGTCAGATGGTCCTCTTCTTGGCACAACAGATGCAATTGCCTCAACCACCAATTAACACTCTCTACTTAAAAGTCCTAACATACTCAAACAATGCCCCCTCTTAACAGCTACTGGTAATTTACATCTGCCTGGTAGCACAACAAACTAAAAGAGATACAAGCTGAGGAATGTTTGTGTCCAAATTATAGTCATACGGTAGTTGTGTAGAAACTTGGTCCGGGAAAGTTTTTCTTTTTCTTGTTGGCTTTAGATAGAAGAGATAGAAACGTGTTTAGAAAACATGGAGGAAATGCTGGTTCCATTTGGTCGAGCAGCAGGAGAGAAGAAGTAACATTACAGCTTTGAACACAGCAGAACAATTGAATAGGAGGACTTAACTTAGCTCTGATGGACAATACAAAAAGTCTGCTGCTGTTTCCACTTATAGTACAGTGGAGAGGATGACTTCCTAACACCATTCCTCTGGTAAGTCCCATACAAACGCTATCTTAATTGGATATCAAGCGTTTGATAGATCATCCATTTAATAAACACGAGGGATGCTGATAAGAGATGGACTAATTGTCATGCCTGGCACTAAAATACTGAAGTTGAGGGATAATGTGGAGACATTCTCTGACAGAATGACTCGCAAGTGTATTAGTATGACGATTTTTTAAGAAAATCTGAGATGTGGCAGAAAAATCATAAAAAACGAAACAATCATTAGGGATGTCTTTTTATTCACTTTCACACAGTTCACCTTAGGACTGACATTTGCCTTAATCCTGCCAGCCAACAGGAAAAACAGCACATGTGCTACCAGTTGGTTGGGCTAAATCTATTCTCTCTAATGACCATGCAGCCAGCAGCTCAAGAGATGCGAGCCCTGTCCATTCCTGGGAGAGATAGTGAAACGCCAGAGGTAATTAACAGCAGCTGAGGGTGCTGAAGGTCTGCATGACATCCAGCACCAGATAGCATGTTCCTCTCCTCTGTCTTTTGTTAATTAGCAGCATTAAACTAATCCTGGCCTCATCCTTTCTTTTCCACCATCAAAGTCCACCAGGGTAATGCAATGGCACAGCGAAGCAGAGCAGACTAAAATGAGGAACTGTAACAATACCAATTTGCCACAGCTCTGAACACTGCAGCATTTTCCTAAATATATGTGCTTGCGCTCGTCTCTCTTTTTTCCGCGGCTGATGCTTTGATAGTGTCCTCTGTGTAAGCCTGAGTGCTGCAGGGTAGAGGTTTGGAGGGAAATGAAACAGATCATAGGGAGCTGGGGCTTGCTACATAGGTGTGTCTGTATCAACACTGGCGTTGTTATACCCCCGCCTGTGGCACGATGCTGTAGACTGCCATGTGATTTATTAGCCTGCACAGATAGTTGCAAGAGAGCATGGGAATAACATATGCCACTAATGTAGACCATACAGTAGATGTCTAATAATAGCCTTCAAAAGGCTGTCTGCAACACTCTAACCAGCAGTAAGTTTATTAAAGCTGTATCTGTATCTAAAGTAATCACTCAGATAATGGCGACATCAGTAGTTTCGCATCATTAGGAAAATACTGAACATCATTTAGTTTGTACGAGCTTTTCATGACACTTCTGCACCGCATCAGTGTGCTTGAAGATCTACGCTTAAATGTGAAGATGTGGAATTTAAATCTTACTTCAACCTAGCGAACACGATCGATCACTACAGTCATTAACTGGATAATCTAGAGACTCAACTGGGACTTTGAGAAAACAAAACCCCAAATCTGTGCATGAGTTTGTGCCTGTGAGAAGTAACTAACAAGTAGAAAAGTATGCAGGCTACATGCAGCCCCAACAATGCCTTCTGAATCTTCCAGTGTATGCAGGAGCCGTGACCCTTAACTCCCTGACTAGTTAAATTATTTACCGGTGCTCTCCTCCTGACAAACCTCTTACTGTCCACACCTTCTGACACAGAGGCACACTCAGCCCCTCAGCTGAATATAAACCACCACCTTGCGGGTGCTAGATGGTCAGACGGAATTCAAGCCTGACAATGTGTTAAAGCCAGCGAGTAGCTCTCACATTTATAGCACTTGATTCGGGGAAAAGGTAAGTCATCTATCCAATTAAGCACAGCTTTGTTAACAGCTAGGAAAGCGTGAATCGAATGCACACTACGCCGCTGGTAAAAATCCATATTCTTTTGCACTGGCAGATGAGAAAGGCAAGAGTGGCTTTGTGATGAAAAGGGAACTTGCTGACCACAAAGAGAAAGGATGGTTGAAAAGAAAAAAAAAAAACAGGGGAAATCACCCCCTTATCTTTTCCCAACCTCTGTGTTTTATGCTTTGAATCCGACTTCAAAGCAACATGGGGCTGAAAGTCACCCTGTAGTGTGGGTGGGAAGCTTTTACTTTCTTTGTTGGTAATACTGCAGTGCACTGCACACCTGTTAGAACAAGACAGAAATGCTAATCAGGTAGCATTTTGCTTCTTAGTGTGTAATTGTGAAAACAAGCTGGCAGGAGTACAAACATCTGTAAATACATATAAACACTGGGTGTATGGAGAGTATGACCTGACCTGCATGCTGGCAGCTGCATGTATGTAAAGCACAATGAAATTGTCAAGGTGTTGTTCTTGTCATGCATTGTAGTTGCAGAGACGTAGTGTTTTTTTAAGGCAGTGTATTACTTTTATTACATGTGAAAGCTAATCAATCCCTATTTGACACAGATGTCATTGATGATCTGTGACTGTGATTGGCCAAACAACAACCGTTCTTCCCAAAAAGCAAATAAGAAAACAGCTACTTTATCAACCAAAGCTCTTCTGACAACTGGCACTTTTACGGACGTGCATGAGTTTGGGTGTTTCATGTCACTGTCAAACCACAACGTTTTCTTTATTGATTTTCCTGTCTGATCTCATCACTGCCAGAGAGGAAGGGAGGCAGGGTGGACACATTAGAAAGAAAACATCAGAAAAAGTGTAATGTAATACTGGAAGTGGCGAGGCTCAACGAAGCAACTCTGTTCGCGTCTAGAGTAGGATGATTGCTTTATAAAGTTCTCTTATCCCTGTCAGGTCTGTCAGTATGTTAATGAAGGTGCTGCAGCAGTAGGAGGCAGCGTTGGCTAGCATCTCGCAGGGAAGAGGCCTCTCTCTGGGGGCTCCCATACCAGGACATGTGGTGGAGGGATGGGAGGGGGGCCTGTTTGTGAGCTCCGGTGGGTGCCAGAAAGATCACAGCGACCTGCTCCAGGAGCGTGCGTCCCACTGACAGAACTCCTGAAGCCAAAATAGACTCTTCAATCAGCGTCTGCAGCCGACTGCGGGCGATGTCATTACTATCACCAGTCTTGTATTTTTCTCAAAAGAAAACCACATCAAAAGTGCATCTTGTATGTGCCTCGCAGGAAGCACAGGAGCCCTCTGATGAAACATACCTCTATTAGTCTGACTCTGAGTGCAGACTGCAACAGATACTGACCTTCAGAACATAAAAAGGTTCCCTTTCAGTCGATTCACTCTGTACAACACACAAAGTGTTATATGGGATATCACGCCTCCCCGTGGCCTGACTGAATACACCTCTTTTCACGCCTTTAAGGCAGATGCTCTGTGATGGCGTGTGTGAGGACGCATCTACACACATATACATCCGTCACCAAGGTCATCCTTCAGCTCTAACGCTCTCTACACTGCAGGGTCGGGCTAACTATCGAAAAATACTGAGCTCTGTTTCTGCGCTGTTCTGCGGTGCAATGCTCTCAATGGACAGACGGATGGCATCTACAGACCTGTGACAGAGACCTGTGGGTGACCCTATCTGGCGTTCCGGGACAGGGCCGTTGACTTGCGTTTGGGTGGGTTAAAAAAGTGCATTTTGTGTTCAAGACTCTGCAAATCAAATACAGGGCAGACAGGTGATGCTGTTTCCCTCCAACACACCAGAGGGCAACAGCCCATCCCCTACAGTGCTGCAGATCATCTGGCTAGCGGTTCACCTCCATCAATGGCGGGCATGTGCAGCCTCTCAGTGGTAAAAAGAACTGGTGCCATTGGCTGCTGGTTACAGTTCTGGGTCACCCCGTTTCCTCTCCACAATAAAGACTGTTTATTTTGTAGACCTATTCTTGACTAGCGAGTGTCAAACAAATACCTACAAAGTTACAAATTGAAAGTGCTAACACTCAGACAGCTACTGAACACGCCAACAATCGATCTCAGTCATTACTTTCATTTGGTGATTTTTAAGGGTCGCATTCAAAAGCACAGCCTACAAATACCTGGTGCCCCCCCTGGAAAGAGTGTTTGCATTTTAGCCTATCTGGGCTATCATGGGCTGTCACGAGTTCTGTTGCACATTCAAGCACTGGGCTTTGATCTGCAGTATTTAGTATTCAAATGGTGCAATAACACAAATTACTAAATGCTGTTGTCTTACCACAGCTTATTATGATGTCAATCAGGATTAAAACACATCTCAACAAGCCACTCAATGCAATATTCTGCCATTAAACTAAACTGTCCTTAAGATAAGAGAAAATACAGCGTTTCCAGTGGGTTGAGTTAATTCCACTAGTTCACAGTTTTGCAGGATTAAGGATTTTTTTTTAAACAAATGAGAGCCAATATCTTGAAGCCAGACGGGATAAGGCCCATTGCCCATCACGAAAATGACATTTCAGTGTGAAGAATTCTCAAAATGGTTTGATTTGTACTGAAAACAGATACAATTATTATTTCACACCCAAAGCAGAGAGTTATCTTTACTGAAGAAAATACACTTCTGGAAATCATAAGTAGTCAAACTGAAAATGAATGGTTAAAATCTCTCTCTCTCTCTCTCTCTCTCTCTGTGTGTCTTTCTCTCTCTCTCTCTGTGTGTGTGTGTATATATATATAATTTATTTGTATTTTTTTTCGTGTTGGTAATGTCTTGGGAGAACGTCCACACTGATCACCATCCCCTGGTATTCAGCATAGCAGCATTGCAAATGCGAACATTTAGTCTGTCTGTGCGAGTGCTTTGTAAGCTTGCTTTGAGAAGTCGTGCATTTCTATTCTCAGACTCTTTTTCAAAGCACAACTTTAACGTGACTGAACAATATGAGGAGCCTCAGGACAGTTTAGTGATTTGAATATTAAAATGGAACTTCATATCTGGACTACAGGGCTCAATTAGTTCACACAGGTTTTTGAGAAGACTTACAATAATTGAAAGCGTTTGATCCTAAAGCCTAAACTGCAAAGGCCGGGACTGAAGAACTAATGAAAGACAGAATGTATGCAACAGTATTTTTTGCATTAAGGAAAATATTTCAAGCATAATACCATAGAAAAAAACTGCAAAGGTTTTCTTCTCTACCATATATTCTTCCCTGCACAACAGTTCCTTTTTCCGTGATGATATTGAGCCTCTTTTCCACCTTACTGCAACTCTATCAAGAAATATGATTAATATGTTGGGCCAGAACCCTGGTCCATGGCACAGGCAGATAATTGAGTTCTAATCTTCACACTGTGGTGATATCATTAACTAACTCACACCTACAGGTCCATAAAGAGGCAGAAACCAATTGACAGTTTGGTGGGCATAGGTACAAAAGCCACATGAAAATGAGACCTGGGAAAAGCAAGTTTTCATACGGCTATTGCCTAAATCGATAAAGGCCATTAGGTCCGACTCCCAAAGGCACATCTGACAGAACTCAGGGCCAGGAAAGACTAAAGAGGGTGAAAAGTGTCCAAATAATTCATTCAGAGTCAACACTGGATAAAATAATAATGGACACATATTAATCGTCTTGCTGCTGTCATAGTGGTATGAGCTCCAAAGCAAAACAGTGTTTGTCTCTCCTAGCTTCTTTTTATTGCTCAACAATCTGCTGACAGCAGCCACACATGTAAATATGTGCATGGTGTCAAGAATCTTGAATAATTATTTTGCAATAAACTGGAAGAGACAAAAATTACGTTACAGCATGTGCACAATAGTTGATTTTAAAAAGCCTGTCTCCTCGTTTATGGTCGGACCACAAAAGCTTTTCCATCATTTTATTTCAAACACACGGTGGTGTGCTGTACTGTACCACCACTCACTACACTATTTATAAATCCTGTCAAATAATGTATTCTGATCACAGGTGCTCCTAATCAGCTGTCTCATCTGCACCTCACTTCTCTGCTGTCTCACCATCACAAGGTGATTTGTTTTGCAGCAGTTTGAGATTGACAACTTCCTAATGTGGACAGCTCATGCCAACAGCATTGGCAGGCTGTGAAAAAGGGCAGCCAGCACTGAAATATCTTCAATGACAGTCTCTCAGCCTATCTACTCCACTCTTTATTCTTTATTTATCCATTTTTCTGCTGTAAAGCAGGCAGGAGCCATTCAGATAGTCAGGACATACATACCTGCACATACAGGATGTTGCTGTATTAAGCACTGAATACGGCACACCGGCTAATTTGACACAACTTGCAAGTTGAAGACACAAGTTTAAATATCTCTTATTTCAAAGATTGCAAATCTGATCTGCAATCTCAGTCAGTCCTCAAGCAACTGATTGCGCCTTAGGCTACTTAAAGGGTACTTCAGATGAAACAACACAAGCATAGTGTGAACACACACACACACAGAGACATTTTTTAAGATTACAAACACGTCTTAAATTCAGCTAAACGACTTTACGTTGGTTCAGGCAGATTAAGTATGACACATGGTGCTCATAAACATTCATCCGTTTATATCTGCTTAAAAGGGGCCAGGTGTTCACTTGTGCAACTTGTCAAACTACCTTTTAAACAGAACAGGAACTTCAATTAAGTGTCCAACACCACTTAATGAAGTGCTGATTGTGAGAACACAACAGTGTCCAGAAACATAATGAAGTCATTAATGCTAATTTATACAAAGTCTAACATTTGAGCCCTTTGTTTATTTGTGAGAAGCCAGAAAACATCCTATGGGTTCATTATGATCTGGAGAGCTTCCGCTAGTTGTGTGTTGGACACGGGGGTCAGGACAGGCATGCAATCAGCCAAGTGCCTCATCTAGCGTATGCAGAACCATTCCTGTTCTATGCTAATGTCATCTCGGTGGGCAGAAATGAGAAAGTAGTGATGCAAGATAATTACCAGGGCACACCAGAGACAGGTGGTGCCCTAACTGTGGTGATTTAGCATTTTGAATTCCTCATTCTCATTAGGCCTGTGCTATTCCTCAGTCAGGAAGTAAACTTTGTGGCACCAGGCACTAAATCTTCACACAGTGCCTCTGAGGAATGGCAGGTCCCAAATGCATTCGGAACATGTTAATGGTCGTGGCTATTACAGAGAGTCACAAACAAACCTGGTGTTTACCTGCAGTCAAGGTCAGCTTGCAGGTTATCAGTGGTTCTGGATGGCAGACTCATTTCTCAGGGCTATCCCTGTACACAGTTTCAAAAGGTCAGTCATTAACCATGCCATAAGAACAGAACACGGCCTAAGTACCCCTTCTTCACTGTTGGGTAAAGACCTATTTATGTCACTTCCAGGGGTGACGCTCCTAAAAAGCTAAAGCACACGGTGGAAGCACTGCTATTAAACGGCCTTCTTAAGGGGTTAATTTTGTACTATCCAGGTTGAAGCAGGTCGACATGATGCGACTTCATGATTCATGACCCCTGCTGATGCTTAGTCGAACCACTAATTGTCTGCTTATCACCAGAACTATGTGGAACAATGGGTGGCCTCTGCACTAAGGCAGAAACACTCGCTTTGGGTTCAGGTTGAAGACTCTCTAATGACTCACTATTAGCCGCCTGACTTATACTGTTGAGTTATACCTGTTTAGCTCAATAGGAACTGTCTGGGGCTGTAGACAAAATGGTCTGTCACGGGGCAGAGTGCGCTTTGGTTCCTGCCTTGAAACAAATGGATTTCACACTCCACCTGCGGGGATGCTGGGGAAAAGGTGTGAATGGGCACTGAAGAACAGCCACAGGACAGGAATCGACAAACTATGGAGCGAGCCAATTAGAAGTGCAGGGAAGCTTGCACTCTCTCCTCTGCACCAGAAAAGCAGCACTGACACCACATGGCACTGCATTTTGTAGACTATATTCAAAATACTATTTCCGTACCGGCAGTGAATATTATACAGCTGCAGAAGCAGGGAAAGAAAGCGAGGCTCTGAGTTTTAAATGACGGACAGGAAAGTGTCACCAGCTGAACCAAGCTGAGGTGAAAAGAAGGAGCGGCAGAATATTTTCTCACCATTACACATTACCAGCAGTGGCCATTTGTTTCTGGTGCCAAGCGAGTGGTTTTGCTCAAACACAATACTAACAGCCAGAGCCTATATTCAGGCTCCAGATAGGCAGGACAGTTTCTGTAAGGACTTTAATCATAATAATGCTTCCACGTCTGCCATCCTCCAGATCCCGCCTTGTCCCTTCTTGGTGACAGAAGAAACTTGAACTCTTTCCAGTGTGCAGTGGGAATTAGATGAAATGACACTAAAACTGGAAATGACTCAACATTTTCTGACATGCCTCATTTTGCCCATCAAGTGCCATTAAAGATAATTGATTTTGGAATACAGAAGGCGTAACCATGTAAGAGAAGAAAAGGAGGGGGAAGAGTGAACGGGTAGGCAGGAGAAAATTCCTGTTGTCACACGGCAGCAGAATGGATGAATTTAAGCTGTCAAGAAACTGAGGTATTGTCAGCTAAGATGGTTAAAAGCCAGGGACTCTCGAAATCCTGACACTAAGATGCTGTCAAGCTGCCTGCAGGAATAAGAGTGACAGTAATGTGAAACAAAGAATTCTCACAAGTTCTTGCCCGTTAATAGTGCAAACCCACTGCAGAGGAGAAGAAGTGCTTAATTTAATCACCAGAATTTCAGAATAACTGATGAACATCAGAACTGCTTCAATCTAATTTAAGTACAACATTGACACAAGGTGGGTCATTTTAATTTCTCATCATAAGAGCTCAGTAAAGAAAAGAAAAAAAAAAAAAACATATCCAGCCCACGCATGTCACATAGGTGACATCTAAACCGTGAGAGGGTTTGTGAAATGCCCGATAACATTTTATCATATACAGCATGAATAGAGTTTGCCTCTTGGCAACACAAGATTAACATACAAATTACTCATGTTGCTTATGTCTCTTTTATTACTATATTACCATTTCATAAGAAACCATCTCCTGCCAAAGCTTTACTGTCACTTGACTTCATAAATCGGCATTTTTGGTTTATTGCTAAGCTAAATCAAAGGTAGCAAAGGCAAACGCATCAAAATCACACTGCTCTTTCTTCAAGGTGACAAAAAATGGTACATTTTATGAATATGAACCTCGTATTGAGATATTGTTCAATGTTGAGGATTTTAGGGTTCAGATTTTTTTTTTTTTGCTGATGATTTTTTTTTGTCTGGATAGTTTAATTTGGGCAAAAAAATAATTACTGGCCATGCAAATGATCAGAGGTGTCATTTCAAAATACTTCATTGAATACAATACATAGATTGATGGTTTAAGCAGAACAGCATTTTCAGTATTGTGTCAGTTCTCAAATATGCATACAGCATTAACTCTGCCTGACTACTTTAACACTATAAAGATTTCTCACTACCTTTGCACTGAGTCTGTGTCAAAGAGAAGAAACCAGGAATACGCCCAGGAGCTGAAGCCACAGAACTGAGTGTTATTTGGCAGATTATTCGATACTGTTCATTCCTGTTAGCTGATGCAGTGGAATGAATAAAATGCTGTTGTGTTGGTAAATGCAATGCATAATAGGACACGCTGACACTAAGTTTCACATGCAATGGACTAATTTAGCTTAATTTCATATGGTGTAAACATTTGAAATTGTTCGGCAGTATTTTAAATTTTGGACGACTGAAAGCAGTAAATGGTGAACGCCTCCTGGCTTATATTCTAAACACTGTCTTCTCCTCAGATTCAGCTTCGCTTGATGAGGAGCATGCGTCATGAGTGAGACTGCAGCGGCCATGTTGACCTGTATACAGTATCCATGGCTCTGTAGACAGACTTCAGAGACAACTGGGTTGACACTCCAGGGCCTTCCCCACTGTCACCGTGCTGCTACACAGAGACGCATGTATGTGTGCATTATGGGGGGGAAAGGGTTGATCCTGCCGGCCACAAATCCCCTCCTCTCATCATTAGGACTCGCTGCCTGCTTCCCCTCCGGGCCCCAGGTTCCTGACTGAGCTCCTCTGTGGCAAAACCAAATCTAAGGGACAGCCTTGGTATCCCTTCAGGCTACAGAAAACAGGGTCACTGGAAGAGGCAAACGACAACACAGTTGTATACCTGACACATAGCTGGCTGAGCACTAAAAACTACACAAACTTCCCTCCAACAAAAGTGTGATTTGCACTAAATGAAGCATGACTCAGTCAACATGCTGCACATACAGCATATCAAATCACCTCTCTAGCCTGCAGCTGGAGGCATCACAGAGTGACGAGCACATACGGCAACGATTCAGCCAGAAGGGAGAGCTTCTTTCAGGCCACATTGAGTCTGCTTGTTGTGCTGAATTAGGAAATTAAGAAATAACTGTGCTGTTCTGTGCATATGTGAAGAGTCCTGTGTTGCTTCTTTCTCCGTGTAATTGCACAGCTTGAGTCCTCTTGCCCTCCCCCTCTCCAGGATTATTGCTGAATACACACTCAAACCCCTCTCTGCCCATGTATCTTGTTGCAAAGTGTTACGTCCAATTGCAAATGGAATTATTCGGCTCTTTCATTGTGTGCACAGCTTTCCGTTTCTTCTCATGCCTAAACCATATGCTGGTCCAACAGTGCGCTTTAGAAAGTGTACCCCCTGGCCCAATGAAGTCCTTGGCCCAGGGGGCACTTGAGTATATTTACCTTTAATCACGCCTCTGTGGAGAGAAGGCCCACACAGGAGTAAGGATTCACGTCCTTGCAGACATTCAGCAACAGTGAAATGGTTAGACCAGAGCAGGAATCCAAGAGGAAAATTGCAGAGGGGGGTACATTCAAATTATGTCTGTGTGCAAAACCAACTTTATACGGCCGGTGCATGACATCGCCGTTGATGTGATTTAGCTCAGCCATGTCCAAATATGCTCTCGGGCTACGACAGTGGAAGGACCTCTAGCAATATATTCAAGGTCCACCGTGTTTTCATTAACATGTGACTGAGGCCTCAGTGTGTGATTTTCCTTATGGAATCCAATGGTCAATAAAACAAAATGAATGACTTTAAGCCAGCACCCCTCTACTCATTACAGAGGCCGCCAAGATGGATTTGACATTTCCAATAACCTGAGTGAGTCCAGAAAAACCTCATTGATTGAGGCCAGGACACTGCACTGAGACAAAATATTAATTTTTTTAATAGCAATGTGTTTTTGCAAGAGCGGACACAAGCAGCCTCAAACAAAAAGCCCACGAGTACACTATACAATTCTGTGTCAATTTATCAACACGACGTACTGGAAGCATCATTTTCATTTCAAAGATGATATAAACGATAGAGGCAAACATCTAAAATGAACACCTCATTCTTTGTGGCTGGAGAGAGGCCTAATAATACATTTCATCAGATGTCAGCTGCAACAAATTATTTACAAAACGACAGCCCTCTCAAGCTGCGGTCCAAAAGCCCCATTCGCTCTGCTGGCACTCTGAGAGTCAATATCTGCTCATGATGAACAAGAGTCGTGAGAGACCCCATAAATCTGCACCTGCGAAAGGCGAGAAGGTTCTCATTCAAAGGTTGACTCCATAGTGCAGACCCTCCCTACGCTCTGCAACACATAAACATGTCACTGGTACATAAATGTAATCACAGTTAAAAACAGCTATTTGTATAGTTACCCTGACTGTGAGATTAGAAAAAAAAAAAAAATACAAGATCCATAAATTGGCAGAGCATGTGATCACACTGCCAGTCTACCCCCTTCCTCTGACAGCATTCAGTCACCCCCCACCCCTTCATCCCTTTCACTTAAGAGCATTTTCTGCTTGCCCCAAGGGCCTCTGCAACTGTCACATGACTACAATGTTGCTTCAGAGGCGCTCTCTGTTGTCCATGTCGATGTCTCTTTTGAGCAAAGGCAGTTGGCCTCCATCAGTCACACATATGTTGTTAGTAATGATGCCTTTGTAATGCTGGTTAGTGCTGAGTGCTGTGGTCAGCAGTGTCCCGCAGGGTTAGCAATGGGAGGTCGATCACTTCCTGTTCCTGCTGAACTGAGCCAGAGGTAAGTGGGATGTACAAATTAGCGCATGAATGGGAAACGCGACCGCAGCAGAGCTGATCAGACAATGGCTCGTCCTTCATCTTCATTGTTTCGAAGGGTTACAAGTGAAGCTAATATGAACAGTGAACTTTTTTAACTTCCACCTGCTGTTCTCTTTCTTCCCGTTTTGCCATTCTTGCCATAAGTCCCATTCTGCATGAAACCACACAGATTTAAACTCACCGTGTGGGGGAGGGATGAGGGATTTATGTGCAAGACCACATACAGTAATGTAGTTCAGTTGGAGACACCACGGGAGGTAAAGCTAAGGCTATGTAGCATGACCAAACGGCCTGACTGTGAGGTGATTGATAAAGGGAAGGAGAGAATGATAAGGCCCCGGGAGAGAGCAGCTGAGGACGGCGTCCTCTGTCATCAGTTACACTAGATTAGGAAGTCCCATGCCAATGTAGCAACAAAGAACAATCTGTGGATCTCCACCACGTTGGTCCACTATACTGTGCTGAAGGCCCATCTGTTCCAGCAGCCCCACTAATGCCATACATCACCGCCTTCCTGGTCCAGCACATCAGGATCCAGCACCAGGGTTAAGTGAGGAGCAAGAAAAGAACGTCTGGGTCGACAAAATAAAGTCCAGCTGGATTTTATGCCTATTTCTGGTGGGAATCACTGTTAGAAATAAGTTAATATTCACTGACGGAAAATAAAAATCTGAACAAAAGATTTCTCACAGAAATTAGGGGCTGTAGCCATTAAAGAAAGTTTGTATCTAAACTTGTTCTGTATCTTCCACATGTCAGCGGCGGAAGGCTGTGGGTGTAGGAACACACCTGTGCATTAACACCAAACTACCAACATAACTACATGTGTACACACTATAAGTTGATGACTGTTTCTCCTACAAATGATTAAGGATTAATCTAATAATCCAATAAGAACTGGACAATACAACACTGCAAATGACTGCAAAACGATGTGCTATTGCAAAACATGTAAACAGGTAACTAATTTCCAGTTGTATAATAAAATCATCTTGATACAGTCGTGTTTCACAAAGTGGTGAACTTCACTCCATCTCTGCTTGTGAACGACTGAGCCTTTCCAGGATGCCCCTTTCATACCCAATCATGATACTATCACCTGTTACCAATCAACCTGTTCACAAACAGGTGTTTGTTGCTCCTGTCCCAACTTGTTTGAAACATGTTGCTGCATCAAATTCAGAATAAGCAGATATTTACAAAAAAAGAAAAAAAAAACATAAAACACAACAATTACCACATTCTGCTTTATAATTGTTTTACACAGCAACAACAACTTTTTGGAATCTGGATTGTACAAAATAATACAAACACTGTATGCAAGTCTGCAAGTACAGTACAAATTCTGAAGAACAAAAGCAACATACATCTGATTTACATCGCTACATTGCTGTTGCTGTGATTCATCACATTTCAGTTTTAGAAGGTTGTTGTCATGGTATCTTGTCTTGGCTGGCTGACAGTAGCGAGGGACACAGAATGTGGAGAAAGAGAGAGTGGGATGACATATGCCAAAGGTTCATGGCCTGGTTGAAACTCTCCACCTCACACTGACACTGAATGCAGCTCACACTGCAATGCAAGCAGTATGTCCCCAGATTCATACTATTTGACAGATGGAGTAAACCATCCTTTCTGCAAAATACACATATTGCAACTGGCTTTGCCCCATAATGAGGGTATTTCCAACCATGTACAGCATGTGCATACTTGTGCCAAGTGTGAAATTATATCAGCCAAAGTGAAATAACATTGCGAAACAGCTCTATACTCTATTCTGAATAAACTCCCAATCGAATCAGCATGAAGAATGTGAAGAGTTTGCTGTTTTCTTATCAAATTGTCTACCGTAAGCTATAGAAAATCACAGCTTGTTTCTGTAATAAATTGTAATGATTTGTCCTAAATGCAACAAATTAAGCAGAGTAGTTCTTGATACTGCTCATTTTCAATTGCGATCGCAATTAAGCCAATAGACACGGAAAAATGAAACCAGCTAACTGCTGAATTCATTCATTTATGATTACAGTTTGGTATTGCAAGTATTGCAAACGAATGCTTTATCAACCAAACCTCACTCAAAATGCCACATGGCAGGTAACTTTAACTATGTGTATTCTTACAGGAGGAGGTGCTACATCCACTGACTTTCCTCGCTCTTTCTGGAAGAGAGCTCTCTGTCACTGAGTGCCTCCGTCACCCACAGCTGAACTTTGTACGTTCTATATGCATTGTATCAGCACTTCTGCAATAGGCATCACGATGCGACTGCCAGCAGCAGAACACTGTTTGACGTGCGTTTCTTGTGACAGTTTTTAACCAGAGCCCCGGACATTTTCCAGTCATGACAAAAAAAATTATTTTAAGCCAAAACATCTTTTCCTTACCTTAACTAAGTGTTTTTTCTTCTTAAACCTATTTAGACCTTAACTGCAGGCTTGTCGCGACATTACATTGAAACTCAAATGTAAAGTTTGAACTTAAGACGGGCAAAGTTTCAACACATCTGTGGTGTTTTCTCTTTTTCTCCTGTTTTGTTATTAGTTATGGAGCTCATGTCTGATTCTGTAGGCCCATTGAGATTTTTTTTCTACTTAGTGGAGGCTTTTTGTTTGTTTATTATTTTAGCCTTGGAGACTCTGACAGCTTATTTGTTTCATTTTCCTGTAAATGAATGTCATTCATTCTTATGCTTCAAGTGCTTCAGCAGCCTTTTCTTGCTGTTTTGGTTAAACTTGTTCTGGTACTCCCCGTGTTCCTTTAGACATTAAGTAAAGGTCGAAACAGTCTGTCAATGGCAACTGACAAAAGGGATTATTCTACCTGCTGGTCATAGCAAGAAAGACGGAAACATATCAGTTTATACTGCTTGAAGAGAGTGAAAAGAGTGCCTGTGGGAGGTTGAAAGATGTGCATCTTATGGCTGATGTAATGAGGCTGTAATGGAGTTTCTTTTGATGACAGAACAATATTCCTCCTGGTAATGTATGCATTATACAGGTGAGTCAGTGTGGACAGAATGCAAACAAGCCTACGTTTTATGATTTGACAGAAAAAGAGCAAAAGTTTCTGTCAGTTGTGGACTTTCAGATGGAAATGTCCTAAAATGAACCTGACCATAGTCCTGTAAAGCAGAGTTGACAAACTATTGATTAGCTCACCATGGTAACTTTTCAAATGTAATTTTTTAAAAAGAAAAGAAAAAAAACCCAGGATGTGGGTATTTGAGTTCAAACCCCCCATGGGTCTGCGCTATGTTTATAACATAAGAGCAGACAACCCTGTTAAAGCCTGCCAAGACTGTGAACTATCTGTCCATTTTCTTTCTGTGCACACATTTGATAGCCACAGATGAATATTGTTGAGGAGCTCATAACGAGCCAGACACAACAAAGACAAGACGTGAGTACCAGAGGCTTGTCCCATTTATAACACATGAGGACACATTATTCACTGATACTAACACTTTTAAAATTGTAAATGCAAGATTATCACTGTAGCGCTCTCCAGTCCTTTAAATGGAAACGGAAAAATTCTAAGAGCAATTTTAGCTTTCACCTGCATCTTCATTTATATTTCATGAGCTACTAATTGACTCCTTCATATTATGTGTGTCTTCCGGCATGCTAATCCTTAGGAGAGATCAGCACAGATGCATAGGGGTGGGTATGCATGAATCACCACGGTCTGCTATTGATCCCTGCTTCTCATTGAAAAACAACTTAATGAACATTTGCCAAGGCGTCACACAATGCATCAGCATGTTCCAGCAGATAAGTGTTCTTGTGGATTGACAAGAGGAAAAATAAGAGGCTGGTGGACACCAGAGTCCAGTCAGGGCAGGATCCATAGATTTATTGATCCCATCTCAAGATAAGAGATGGGAGAATAATGATGCTCTGAACGCTTGAGCTGGGATGGTCCGAATCCTGGGAGATTGGGCAGGGAAAGCATTGCAAGAGGGGGAGTTCAGGACTGGGCTAGAAGTTGAAAAGCCAATTTGTGGACTCTTCTCCTGATGCTAGGACGTCATTAGTATTGAACACTGTTGACATCCGCAGAGACCCTACACACAGCCTATCAAGAAAGGTCTCTGCATCTAGACCACAGATGTGTAAGCTTAAAGCTCTCTCCACAGTGCAAGCGTTCATTAACAAGTGAAAGATGAAGCTTAAATTGATGACCTTTGCAACCACACAAATGCAACTCCCCCAAGGAATATCTAAGAATAAAAAAAGGCTGAAAAAATAAGCATCTTTACCTATTTCAGAGCACTTGGCTCTCCCAAGCTCCAGCCCTAAAGGCCAGGAGAGTTATCCTCTGTTCCCTCTAAAGTACACTTTGTCCCAGTTTCTTTACCAGATGGGCACACTGTTTAACTACTGGGGCTTCTTTGCAATGATTACCATAGGCACAGCAAAAATGAGTGCAAAGGAAGTTTGCTGCATCCTCTCTTTCTCTGCAAAACTCAGGCAGGAAGGCAGCAAAATAGAGAACATGGGGGGTAAGACTAGCTGAAGGGTCAGGGTGGGAGATGGTGGCTACATCGTTTTAAACATTATTTACTTATTGGTAAGTTCAAAGGGACCTTGGTGATGAGAGCTTTTCAGATCCCACATATCTCGCTGTCGGCACAAGGCTATATTAATCATGATAAGCCAACTGACTTGTCAAATTGTTGGAATTGATCCCCTCATTCTGTAATCCTTGTGAAGGTCACATTCACTGGTGGTCAGTAATCTTCCCACTAAAAACGGACATGAGAGCAGTAACGGCGTGATCCACCGCGCTGCAATGATCCACGCTATGCTGTGCAGAGAATCTATATCTCATTTGCTGTGACGTGCCCTTTGTTTTTGTTCGTGCCTGAGTCGTCCAAAGGTCACGTGGCGCAAAGCGGAGGGAACACAAGTAAAATCATTAATGGTGATCAATACAGTATAACCCCTGTGAGTAACTGGGTAAATGGTTGTCATATTGAAATCGAAGTAGACTGTCGACAGCAGGCAAATCAAACAGCCAGGACTTTATCTCCTGAGTCTCCACAATGGTCTTTGTGAGCTCCTGCAGTTCCTCTCAATGTGTCTCCGTTTGCCCACTAAGGAGGATTCTTGTACATATGCTGGCATATCAAATGACTTTTACTCAGAACCATTAATGCACGGTTTAATTTCACAAATTGTCAATTACTTCACATCAAGAGCGCAAAGTTCAATAAAAAAACAAATGCATTTCTTTCCAAATGTTTGTGGAAAACAATGCATAAACACATACTAATTAAAATCCAAGTGTGAAATGAGGACTTGTGTGTATGTGTGTCTGCTTTCAAAGTTCACTGACCAGCATCCTTGCAGAGCCCTCTGGCAAGGGCTCATCACTTTTCAATTACCAGGGGGTATTACATTGCATTGAATCATTTTATTCTGCGGATGTGCCTGCCTGTGTTTAAAGCCCTCTCTTTAAAGAGAACAAGCAAGTCGACAGAATTTGGAGACATGCTCGAAAAGGGCTAACCACCGTGCAGCAGCACACAGAGCCGCTCAATGTGGAGAGCGCAGGGGGGCGATATCTAAGCTCAACAGTAAACACCGGCATCTCCCCGCTAAACCGTCAACATCTTCTCCGGTAGGGCAGATCAAAGACGCATGCACTCACAAACTCTTATCGACGCACAAAAGCACTAGTGCTGCACTGTGGAGAACGAGGCTGTAAAGGGGATTGCTGCTTTTCAGAAGCAAGTGTTTCGAGGGTGAAGGGGAAAAAAAAATTCAGAATAATTTTCAATACAAACATGTGGCTGTTAGAGATATCAGAAGACGAGAAAAAGCCTTGCATTACGTTTGCCTTCCCTCTCCTCAGAAATCCGCAAGGGTGAAAGGATACTTTACTTTCTCCGCCAAACTCCACCGCGTGAATGTTGACAGTCGGTGTTAGCATATAAACAACCTGCGGCGCACACACCTCTGTGTCTTTCTGCGAAACTGCAAAAACACTCTCGAAAACGAGGTAATTAGTCCCCGACAGCTTTGATTTGTGTGTGACCGAATATTAAAGTACACAATCAATATCTGCTCTGATCTATGCGCAAACTTGAGCACAGAGTGCGGTGATAGAATTCTAAGACTAATCAGTGTTTACCATGCTATAAACAATAGCAAATTACAATATCATGAAACAAGTGTTTCTTCACCTACCCTCTAGTGGAAAAATAGTCTCGGCACAGGCATTAATACAAAATTATAAGAACAAATATTGATTTCCCTTATTGCAGCTGAGAAATTAAGCTCTTTTCTGTTTAACAGTCTCAAAGACAGTCCAAGTATCCATTTTGTTGTTGTTGTTAACTCTGGAGACCGCTGCTTTTGGCACGCAGAGCCTTCATCTGGATAGTGTCGCTCCAAGGATCCCATCCCGATTTTAATTGACTGTCACTCATAGCATGCGGTCAACAATAACACTCGGATTCTGCAGATTCCTTTATAATATTCTTGACAACAAATCAATAAACAAGAGCCTGAGCAGTAGGAGAGATTTCCTGTCATTAACTGTGGCTGTCAGTCTGCCTCTTCTTAGAATGTGCCCCGTTCATGATTCCTCCCGCTGGTAGTGGCAACAAGTCACATTTTGCTGGCACATCTTCAGTCTTTTGCTTTGCCGCTTAAACTTCTCAGCATGCAACAAATAATGACGAGGAGCCGGACTACTTAAAGTGGTTAAAAGTTTGTTTACTGTCTGTTTCTCAAATTCCATTCTACTAAATTAATTTTATGCTGCTTAACAGACTGTGTTTTAAACAACTATCACAAGGCCAAGTCAGGTTGCTTTTTTGTTTTTTCTGAAAGACGGAGCAAGACCTCCTAGAATAATCCCAGCCCAGGCAGCGCTGATATCTCGGTCCAGTACTGACAAAAGTAAAATTTGCATTGAAAATAAACAGCCTTTGGGACAGAAATAACCAGAAAACTGATGTTCAGGAATAATTATATGTAGAACTTAAGAAAGACTGGCAGAAACAGACCCCACCATCACGTTGTGTTCTGCTGTAACAGGTTTCAAACCACTGTACAGGACCTTACATCAGAGGGAAATCAGGTGCATATTCTGCAAAGTGTTGCATCAGGCTGGATGTCAGGGGCATCATGGCATACAGTGCACACTCATGCAAAACCACACGCTGCACAGATTCAGCACATTCAGTCTTAATATCCGTTTACTCCACAAAGTGATGGACAAGAACCACTCAGATGATCAAATAAACGCCCCCAGGCTATTTTCCTCTAATGACAAGCTGTTACCAATGCTAACTGTGGTTCCTTCCACTTTGTGCAAGGCTGCTGTGTGCAAAGCAGTGGCAGCATAAAGAACATGTCCACAGGCACCCTATGTCAGCCGGCTGACCTACTTTATTCTCTGTAAGGTCTCGCAGCTCCCTCAAGAACCCCTCCACAACAAAGACACCATTTTGTCTTCATTAGATCCAGAAAATGTCATTGCATGCAGTTTGCCTCCAAATGATATTAGCTTTGTTTACAATGTGTTTACCACCTTAATTCCAAATGAGCTACACAAATAAACAAATGAGGAGTGATGAAACGAGCTTCAGCTAATGAGTACTGCCGTCTTTGAAACAGAGGTAGTGCCATGTGGAGAGCTACCTGCACATATAATTGGAATAGCCTGCTGGTAACAGAGAGGCTGAGCCCTATGAGATGTTTCCACTGACACTTTGTATCCCTCTGTTGGTCCCCATCCCCATTAACATTCACACCACGCAGCTGTGGCTTTTAATCATTAATACATTTCAAATTAAATACAATTACAAACCATGATCAATGATGGAGTTTTAATTACTGCTA
This sequence comes from Chelmon rostratus, assembly GCF_017976325.1. NCBI lineage: Eukaryota > Metazoa > Chordata > Actinopteri > Chaetodontiformes > Chaetodontidae > Chelmon > Chelmon rostratus. The sequence goes on along the minus strand of NC_055668.1, from coordinate 9,403,011 downwards.
ATAACTGACCATCTGCCTGGTGGCCGAGGGGTAAGAAAGAGGCACCAAGATGCACCCTCAAACACCCGGAATGTTACGCAGAGCCATGAAATGCCTGTGTTAATTAAAAAGTCACATTAAATTGGCCCACCTATGCCAAGGGGCTCGAGGAGTGTTAGAATGGTAATCGTGACCCATAGACAGAAGGGTACGTTAGCTTGGTCTGTTGCGTGGGCCTCAGCTTCGCCTGGTGAAAAATATGCAACATTAGCACAGTGCTGTGAAATGGCATTTGTTGAAGGCAACATCAGCTCAGTGACTGTACGTGTGTTTTGCATGGTACAGATGACACCTAAATGATTATTTTTCTAATAATATTTGCTTTCTCTTTTCCCATATCTAATAACTTCTGACAAAGACGCCAAAACCCTCTCGCTGCGAGGGCGCCTCTCCCTGCAGCCTCTGCACTCTAACCCTCTCTGAGGATTGCCGTCGTTTTTGTGTAAAGCCACTGTAGCGTTTTCTCCAGCCCCGCTTCTGTCGGGGAATATTCAAAAGCACGTATTTCTCTGTGGCTGAAAGCCATGTGGACGGACCCCTTGTTTGTGTTGTCAGCGTGTACGGATCTGCAGACTTGTGTGGATGAGAAATCACAGATAAGGATGCTACAGAAACTGGAGCAGCGGAGGACGTGTTCGAGCGCACACCGATGATGGCTGTGCGCTGAAACATGTTAATTTGTACCATTGTGCTGCTCAGGCGTTAAAGATGATTGTAAACTAGAAAGCGCGTGAATGCCGTTGTCTCCTTGTACCTCTGCCTTCATCAAGGCTGGGCCCTACGTGGGAGACCGCTTGGCTGAGGTTGTAGCTGTGCGCCATAATTACCTTGTCTAAACACTACAGCAGCAACCATAACAGCCATCTGCACAAACGCTTTGGACCAGTTCACAAGGCCAGAGCCGAAGGAGTCATAATGATGTTGTTTACTTCATCTCTCTCTGTCTGTTGCTCATTTTATGTTTCTTTTCCACTCCTTCTTGCACACACAGTCATTGCCTTTGCATTTCCCCCCCCTTATTTTCAAACATTCAAGTGGAAGACAGCGCTACGGCTCCATCAAGATACCAGGGGGCTGAAGCAGCGGGGGACATGCCAGAGGGTACGTTGCTGAAACATGTCTTTACGACTAAGGCCAGATTGGGCTCAGGGGGGTAAAGGAGACGGTTGCTCTTTGAAAGCCTCCACGGCGTCTGGAGATGTGGTCCTCACGGCTGTGGAGCTTGTTATCCGTGGAAAAAAAAAAAAAAAAAAACACAACTCAGAGGCTGCATGCCTCTTTCGAAACCCACGCACACTTCTGCTCGAATGGGCTCTGTTCATCCTCCCATGTCACTTTCACTGGAAACTAGGGAGGAAATTCACTTTATAAAATCTGGCTGCTATTCATTAATTCATCCTCATTTAAACATGTTTTCCAAAATTGTGCATAATTCCGAAGAGCCTTTAAGGATCAAAGTTTTATTTCAGAAAGTAACCGATGAATATCTCATTCTTTTAAATAATTTGAAAGATTGACCAAAAAAAAATGTACTTATTTTATTTTGTGTGAAAGCTGGCATTTTCTGCGTTGAGACATCATATAAGCAGCCACTCACTTGAACCCATCCAGTCAAACGGCTTTAATTCCTGAGAGGTTTGGATTAGAGCTTTTCTATTAATGAATTACAGACAACTCTGGAAAACATCATGAATTTCGGTCGGCTTGTGCGACTTCCCCTGCCAAGTTATTAGTCCTTGCGACACGAGTGCATTCAAATATGGCAGGAAAATGGTTTTGTGATGATGATGCTGATGAGGATAATGCATTCTCGAGTGAATGCGCAGCCCCTGACATTTAACTTGGGTGCGTAGGCTTCCAAGCGATCTTGGGCTTACATATGTAGGACGCCACTTTTGTCAGCCGCGTTCCACATGACGAAAGGCTGATAGTGATTGACGGCGACGATCGTGAGACAACAGCTGACCTGACACGAACAGTTTTGACAATTCTCTCACGGATAATTGTCTTTCTGTCCATCAAACAAACGACTGCAGTAGAGTGAGGAATCTAGGGCACCTCCTGAGAAAACCTACAGCTTCTCGCACACAGACATTTATCCCTTTGCCACCTTCACACTGAAATATGGCTTCAGAGAGAAATATACATACCTGGAGGTCCCATTGATATGACACAGAAAATCACACATTGCTGGGCTGATATTTTTAGACCCTCTGCTGGGCCAAACACAGAGGGATTTCTGAGTGATTGCCCATCTAAATAATGCAAAGTATGTTCTCCCGCGCACCTGAGAGGCCCCAGATGCAAAATGACTTGCACGACAGGGAACAGCTGATGAGATGTTTTGCCACAAAAGTCTTTCCGTGTTTCCTTTTCAGCGCTGTGTTTTAGCGGTTTCTGAGTGAGGTGTCGAGGAGGTCCACACTTTCCATCGAAAGGAGAGAGGAGAAAAGAGCTGCTTAACGTATAACCGCTACAAAACATAACACAAAATGAAATAAAACGGCAGGATGTGGTCAGCTATTCTTTATTTGTGCATTCTTTTTGACTTTCATTCTCCCAGAGTAAAAGAAACATCTCAGGGAAGGAAAGTCTTGTCCCAAATAATGGAATGAGGATTTTTTTGTGGTCATAGACTTGGATATAAACTGCATCCATTTCAAGTAAATTCTTTACAACAAAACTAGATAAATTAAAGTTTCATTAATTACCCTCCATGTGAGGGACAAATGCAGAAGAAAAGCCGAGTTAATGCTTTGAAAAAGAGGATCAAAAAGCTCTATCTACGCAGAAGGTAAACAGGCTGGAGACTGGTAACACTGCCAGCAAAATAGATTTAAAAAAAAACCTCTCTGAATCCAAATCCTCATTTGTCTGAATAATGAGAGGATCCTGACTGTAGCTGCTTGCATGAATCAAAAAGAAACTTCTCATCTGTTATTAAAAACAGGGGCTTATGCATGCTTCGAATTTCTAAATAACTTTTGAAGGACATGAGATTATGGAGATGCAACAACAGAGGCGTTTTGTTTCGGAACGCAACTCATATCAAAGAGATCCTCTTATCAGAATGCGCAGGTATTTGACTGCTCTGGTGCTGTTAGCCAGCAGATTCAAGCTATCACAAGGACAAATCCAAAAAAGCACTGAATAATCACTGATTTAACATTTACATGGTGGGTTGAATTGCACGCCATCTGTATGTTCAGTGTAAATGATCTTGATGTACAGAACACATTTTGGTTGATTAGCATTTCATCACGCTGCCGAGCGCGGTGGATGTGGCTCTCAGTACGATACTGTGCGGGATGTGTTTCAATCCATGATACTGAGGAGCTAAAGGGAATATGAATTCATTTCAGGATGAAGCTGTATTGAGAGACATCAGAGTGCCACTCTAAAATAAGCTGCAAGTTGACAGTAGTTAATGAATCTTTAATGTTTCTGCTTAAGTTGTCAGGGAAAAAGAAAATGGCTTCGCTTATACATATTCCTCATGCGGAATCAGGAACACAAAGCACTCCTCTCTGCAGGAAGGGTGCCAAAATGATGACCAAGGTAGCCATTTTGATCTCCTCACCCTGAGCCCAACTACCAAGCAGAGATGTGCCTAAGATTCCTGCAGGAGCACACGACTGGCTTCTGGCTGAACTGGTCTCTTCTGCTGCCGAACTCCTTATTAATCATGACTGGGCTGTGCAGAAAATGAAATCTTGCTGGATAGAGTTGCATTTTAAATAGCGCCAAGTTAAATAAAACAAAAGCTAAATTACTTCCATGGGAAAACCTCTATTAGCATTCCCATAATTTCACAGGTCACATGCAAAATAAACAGGGAGGTAGGAACGAGTATAGCGACACAATTAGCGTTGCAGATTGCCGGCTTTCAACAAAAACGCAGCTCCCTGGAAAACCTGAACATCGTCCGGATAGTTTTCCCACGGGAGGCGGCCTGGGCTTGCAGGAGGAACGTTTCACCCGGGGAAAGGATTGAGTTCGGGCCGTGAGGGAAAGTGTAGCGAGAGTCCCTCTCTGAGCTGCCACAAACAATGTGCTCTGACATGACGGACCTGAAACTGTGCACGACTAACCGGAGCGCCCATTACGTCCACCCACAGGGAAATGTGGGATCTAAAAACAAACCATCACATCACGACTGACCGACAACCTTATCATATTTCTAAACTGTGCATCTGATTAGATAAATGCTGTTTAAAACCGCATTCATGCTTCAAGTGGAAACATAAAAACAAAACATTTTTCTATTTTACACAATATAATAGGCATTCTGAAAGTCAAGCAAATGTGCTCAACTCAAAAATGCCACTCACAATTTCCACTCATGATCACTTAATGCCGTCTCATTATATATTATCCAGACCTGATTTGCATTCAGTAAAGCAGAGCAGCGGTCTCTCTCTGGGAGGCAGTATTTATGTTATCTCTGCAGCTCTGATTTTAAAACTTAGGATTGATTCATTTACTCACGGAGGATTACACACGTGGAAAACCTGGAAGCTTCAAACGCGTCACAATAATGATGCCAGAAAAACTTCAGACTAAAGTTTAACCAACAAAAGAATAAAAGCCAGGTGACAAAACAAGAAAATCTTTATGGATTAGCTGGAATCATAAAGTGGTTTCTCACAGGATTGTTTTATGAAGGTGTGGAGCTGGGACTGATGAGCTTCTAAAGTGGAGGTTCAATTATGTTTGTTTTTCACTCATTAGTAAAGTGTAAAGATTGATCACATCAGCACACAGGCAGCCGGGGGGAAAAAAATCATAAATTGGCTTGTTGTGATTACAGTTTGCCGCAATTATCGAAAACACAGAGCTGAATTCAACAAACTGTAAACCGCAGACTAACCAACCAATCAAAATCTAAAATTAAATCCTTTTTTGTTTTACTTACTGTGTTTCCATTGTTATAATGTACCTGTTTGTTTTCATATTGTTTGTATACGTATATCTGATGTCTGTAGACATTTTAGCCGACTCAAATTAAAGAATTACTTTATTGGAACGTTTCTTATATCTAATCCATCTATCTACTGCTGATATTACCACTACTGCTGATACTGCTTCACAGTCCCATATCAGTGAGCAGCATCCTACTGACGAGTTGATTAAAAACAAGAACTGTTGTCCTGGCCAAAATCCCAGAGAAAAAATTTTGCTGATCTTGGGTCAATTAAAGCAAAAGACAATCCAGCTCATACCATAAACTGGATTTATGCTTGTTTTGACTGGCTGGAGGGTGTAACCAATTAAAACTGTGGTTGGCTCAAGTCTGATCACTCTTTTATATTCATACTTTGGCTGTGAAGCTACTAATCATCGTGTGTCACCATGGCAACGGATGGGAGGGTTCCTGTTGTTTCCATGTAACACACAGCCGAAGTAGATTTGCCTCGACACAAGAATAACTGATGGATATTGAGTCTAAATGTGAGTTAATGTGTCCCTTGTAAGATTTTAGCATTGAAAAGGAACAACATTCCTTTTTTGTATACCTTATAATCATTTTTATTCTCATTGTTGTTTGTTTATTTATTTCTCCTTCAGCTCAGGCCTGTGATCAACAATGCGATAATGTTGTGTGTGTAGTTGTGATGCAAATGAAAGTGTAATTATGAAAAACAAAACGGCAGCATTCAAAGCTTTTGGAATCAGGAGCTTTTGTTTCACAACCCTCGGAGTTTAAAATGTTCAACAAAAGTAAGTGAAGGTGCTTATATTTGGCCAAGTGACCAGGGTGTAAGCAGGATAATCCATTCTGAGACATGTGTTAAAGGATTATACAATGCACTGAAAGATGCAATACTGTATAACACGCTGAAGGAACCACACTCTGCTTCACGCTGGATGTTTTTTACCTGTTTGCATTGTGCATTCAATGTAAACCTTGTTGTGGATTATCCCTTTCTTAAAGCAATAATGCATATCCAAAGTTCTAAGTCAGTCAAATGAATAAAAATCAAATGTGCTGCTGCTCCAAACAGTGTCTTTACTTCACCTGCAGCAGCATGCATGGCAGCTGGAGATACAGGAAAGGAATAAGCAGTGCGTGTTAGGTCTACAGTACGCTGTGCATCGTTCTGTCAGCCGGGTGAACACTACATGCTAACACCCTGATGAAAACACTTCAGGAAGGAAACGTGTGGAAGAATGAAGTCGATATGTGGGTGCCACTTTGTAAAACAGTGCAACTGCAAATGGCCATGGGCACGCTAACAATGGAGAGACATGAAAGGTGAAGCACAGAGTAATTAAAGTTCTGTGGAAATATAAATGCTGTTAGAACAGGCTCTGAAGGCTGCCTGCTGAGGAAAAAAGAAAGTATAGGGCCGTGTTGGCAACAGTTGACAACCCTAGTAGAGCTTCACATTCGGATGTGTGGAAAGGGAGGTGGTAGTGCGTACGTGATCTTTAGTGTAGAGTGGGGGTGCTTTGTGCTGTCAAAGCTGTGGAAGCTTGGGATGAAAAAGAAGCATATAACCACTGCCAGCAGATAATGTCACTCAGTCTTTGTATTTAGGAGCGGGTGCTTCGGTGCTAGCTAAAATATATGAATATGGTGCATAAAAGCATAGCAGTGTAAAGTGAAGGAATAACGTCCATTACGTGTCCTTTCTGAAATAAGCAGGAACAATAAAGCCAGTCACTGCTGTGCACTGAAAAGATACTGTCCATTAGAAGCCTCTGAATGACCGTCTGTACCAGAAAAAAGCCTTTGATACTCTGATCAGTCCTTTGATCTAAATCAAAGATCTAGATGAAGGACAGTAGGATCCGTGATGGTCAGTCCTACATTAAACAGACATGAGACATATGACTGTGATGACAGCATTAGGAGAGGTAATGACCAGGACTGGGCCTTATCTCTCTTATCTCTCCCGAATACGACAGAGAGTTTACAATCTGAGACGCAATTTCACAACAAGAGCGAGGTCAACCATTTCTCTAAGCTTTGATCCAGCCTCTGTGATATTTGACACAGAGGGCAAAACAATGCCAACCGAAGAGCCAAAGTTTAAACAAGAGCAATAAAATATAGGGAAATGAATTTATAGTAGCTTATTCCTTGGCAACTAAAAAAAAAACACCTAGCACAAACTGTATCGTCTTGAAAGTCCCAACCATCTGAAACGATGAATAAATGGCACTACAATTAGTCTGCGCACTACCACACCAGCGCACACTATGATGCAGGTCAGACGCAGAAATCACCAGCAGGTGTCCAGAGGGTTTTAGGATTTTCCCTTCAACGTCCATCAAAAACTCAACTAACCGTCAGTGAAAGATGTCGACGGAGACGAGAAAGTTATTTGCTTTTCACCTGTGACTGATGTGAAGAACAGATTTTCCAATAACTGCCACTTTCTGTTCTATATCAGGAGCTGAGATCACTGGGACAGAGTAGAAAGAACAGGAGGAGTGCCATTTCTTGGTTTCGAGTCTCTGTTGCCATCTTGGTTGCTGCCTGTCAATTAAAACGTTTGTCTTCATATATATAATTGTTGCTAAAAACAACTGACTCTCTGACAATGTTTAACGTAATAAGGAATCTATTTCACATCAGAAAAAGCTTCATCCTCTAAGTCAGGCATGTCAAACTCATTCCATAAAGGGCCGTGTGGCTGCAGGTTTTTGTTCCAACCAAGGAGGAGCACACCAGTCCAACCAATCAACATCAAGGGATCACTTAGTTATCAGCTGAAGACTGAGACCAGCTGATTAATTGATTCCAGCCAGGTGTGCTCCTCCTTGGTTGGAACAAAAACCTGCAGCCACACGGCCCTTTATGGAATGAGTTTGACATGCCTGCTCTAAGTATATGGTGCATAATCAAGCAGCCCAACTACATAGCATGCAGCTGACATGTAATATATGATGATTAAGCTCGAAAAATGTTAAATAACAATTCATTAATTACAAATCAGTTTTATGCTTATGCATTTAAAATAAAATTTGTTGCGTCCTCGCCTGCGTCAGCCATGGCGGCCACATCAATAGACATATGGCAGCATATATACATGAGGCACCCCGCAGTGCGGAGTGTGCATGTGCCTTCCATTCATTATAGATGTTCCTTATAGATGTGGGCAGATAACACAGTACCATGTGACACACTTGGCTGCCACATGACACTAGGAATAGCACAGGTGCAACCGCCGGTGCAGCCCTCCGTGTATTTAACCGCAAGGGGAACTCACAGAGAGGATTCCCATCACCGAAATAAAACAGAAAACGAGTGTTGAGGACGTAATTGAGCTGCCATGTACGCTTATCATCACTGTCAAAACACAACCAGGTGCCCCGAGAACCTAAGAGATGGCCATTTCTTCCCTTCTTTATGAAAATTAATCGTTTCGCGGCCACAGTAAATGACATGCCACATTTGTTTATGGGCTTGGAGTGAATTGATGGTGAAGAAAACATGTATGGGGGGTGGGGGTGTAGCTACTGACCCATGCTAGTCTCGCACTGCATTTGCATTCATTAGCTCAATCAGGGAGCCTTCCTAACTCTCTCCATCATAAATGATAGATGACTGAGGAGGCTCAATAGCCACCGAGATCACTGAGACCCACAGAATAGATATATTTTACTGGTATAAATTATTCATGTGACTCTCGTGCTGAAAAACAACATCTGATTGGTTCTTAAGGAGTAGCTGGGATAAAGATTATGCAAATGTTGATCACCCATAATTGAGCATAATTGCATTGCATATGTTTGGGAAGCTCTTAACAACCACTGCTCCCACCTCAAAATTTGCTGGAGCACACAAGAGGGGTGACTCACTCTCAGGCACCTGTGTGAGGCACGAGAGGGAGGAGCAGCATAAATGTAGTGGATGACATCTTTGTCCAGGCCTCTCCAGGAAGCAGCAGCCAGGTTGAACTTACGGGAGGGAGAATACAGTGGAGAGGATGTGAAGTCTCTTTCTTTTTTCCCCCCGCTTTCCCAAAGAACAACAGGGATCATAAATGTTTCAGAAGAGCCTAATTGGTGTTCTTTGATGTGCCGCTGTGGTTTCTCTGTCCTTTCTGTCAGCTGTCACCCCCCCCACCCAAGGCACTCTGACAGAGGCGCACTCCAGTCAGGCCGTGAAGTTCAGCATGGGCACAACAGTGTGACAGCAGCTCAATTACTATGATACCACTCATAATCAACGGGGCTGCAGGGAATATCGGCATCTGTTCAGCACAGACGGACAAGGCATCGCTGTCAATGCACAATATTCCATACAGGTTACAGCAGTCACTACCCGATTCCAGAAGACGCTGTGTAAAACATGATTAAAGACTGAGTGCACTAAAACTGACAACAGGTTTACAAAGGGTTCCTGAGCCCATGTAGTAACATCCTGTATACAATCATGTGTTCACAAAGTGGTGAACCTCGCTCCCTCCCTGCTTGTGAATGACTGAGCCTTTCCAGGATGCTCCTTTCATACCCAATCATGATACTATCACCTGTTACCAATCAACCTGTTTACCTGTGGAATGATCCAAACAGGTGTTTTTGGAGCGTTCCACAACTTTCCCAGTCTTCTGTTGCTCCTGTCACAACTTGTTTGAAACGTGTGGCTGCGTCAAATTTAGAATAAGCAGAAATTTACAAAAATCAATGAAGCTGATGAGGTCAAATATTAAATATATTGTCTTTGTTCTGTTTTCAGTTGAGTATATGCCAAAAAAGGATTAGCACATTTTTTTGAATCTGGATTTGCCTTTCGAGTTATTTGCCTCATTAATGGTGGTTTGAGAGGGAAAGACTGCAGACAACTGCGCAACATTACTGTACATTTGTACACACTATTGTCACACAAGTGTCATTTCTAGAAAACTGAAAAAGAAAAGCTAAGCAATAATACCACCCATTGGTCACTTGCTTCAGCCTCACTGCCACAGTTACGGTGTAATCAATAGTCTTAATATAGAACTGAATAATGATCCTAAGCCTGGGCTGCTGAATCCCACAGCATGAAGGGAAAGACATGGCCCGAGGTGCTGAAACACTGAATAAAACACAGCACCAATCAATCTCTGAGCTTCCAAATCAGACATGGACGATTATCTCTGCTGCACTAACGCTTGTGCATGAGCAAAAGACTGAGATAAGAGTTAACAAGGTCATATATTTAACACTCTGCAAAGTCACGTACTGCTTGTGGCTGCCAGATTCACAAGCAAAACGAAAACACAAGCTTCATACTGCGAACATACATAAAAGGAAAAAAATTGAATCATCAAATTTTCCACACAATGGAACATTTCTCCCATTAAAAATGCTAATAAGCCATTCTTTGATGCGTCCTTATTTGCATTACAAACATTGCTTCCAAACTCCCAGAAAAAAAAAGAGTGAGGAAGTGAGAGAACCTTCCTGCTCTTCATCCATCAGAGGCGTTCGGCAGTCGAGGCTGTGTTTGCCAAGAACTGCGATGCAAGACACCAGGCTACAAAAATGCTAAATTCCAGTCAGTATTCACCTTTCCATTCAGTGTCACGCTCAGATGCTGGTTCTGATCATGAAAAGACAGATCCCCTGAGGAGTATGTTTCAGTGGTTCAACAAAAGATAAGAGTAATCCCAACTGAACAACCATACATATTCAAAAAGTCCTTGTTCTGTGGGCTTTGCTGAGCAGTGTGGTATACCCAGAAGATCTCTCAACCTCAGAGAATCACCAGGAGTTCACAAAATAATCACTGTTTTACAATATGTTTAACTCACTGTGAACAAGGAAGTCTTCAGAATAATAGAGACACGGCAAGGTAGGTTGAAGAGGGATGGGTCCCAAGACAAAATGAATTCAAACTGCAGCCTAACTAGGCTATCTGCAAGCCTGCGGAGATTTATGATTTTATCATTAGGGTACGCTGGATGCATTTGATATACATAGCCTGTCTGCTGTGGTTCTGATGTGGCAGTGCTTTCGCAGTGAGAGGTGGAGGAGATGAAAATGCAGGCTTCATGCCGCAGCAGATCGCTGTGGTGAAAGGTGTCTTAAATACACGCCCATTCTTTGCTCCGGCACTCTTGAAAATCAAATCAAGTAGCACAGTCTTTGCAAACACAATGACCAGACTTGTATGCACTCTTGCTATACTAACTTTTGCCTGCAAGCTTGAGTGTTTATTATAAAAGGATCTCAAATAAATGAAAAAATACATGAGAAAACAGCAAAACAATGGCATTTAATTCATGCAAACACGTCTAATCAGGAAAAGGTGAAGCATGATGGAGAATGGCATTTACAGCCCACTGTCTACTCACATGAATGAGACACAGAACATTTGAGCACGAGTGTGAATTTTTTGTAACATTGTGTGGATTTTTGTAGCAGTGTGTAATAATGATGAGGGGGTGCAGCACATTCAAACAACAATGTCTCCTATGTGCCAAAATTAATATGAGAGCTTTGACTGCAAGCCTGCATTTTGATCATTCTCTCTTTCAACATCAATCCTTTGTGCCACAGACAACCTGTTAACTATTTACAATGCTCCAGCTGCTTTAGCTGAATGGAAAAGATTTATCATGTCCATATGAAAGAGTGTTACTTACTCTGGAGTGTCGAGCCATAAAGCAGAAAAATGATCTATCCAGAGGGGCTCACATTCGCTTTCAATCAGAGATGAAGACATAACATCTCTGAGGCCGTGCGGGCAGGTCAACTCTGACCACCTGCTGCATCCAAGCGAGCAGCTAATCAGTTCCAGCCCACTCGCCTCGCGTGCCGGCAAAAAAAAAATTCACCAGAGAGTGGTTTAAACTACACAACAGACATGTTTTCATCTACATATTTTTATGTGCATGTTGAAGTTTTACGTTAGAAAGGGATAGGGATGACTAAATTTGGGAAAAACTCCGTCAATTTCGCCCAAAAGTTTTTACACTTAGAAGGAAATGGAAGTACCGTTTCCAAATAGTTTCTGACACAGCTGATCAGCTGGTTCTGCATGGAGGGTAGGAGAAGGAGGAGGACAGGAAGATGTTTTTGCTGGTGAAACACTAAAGACTTCTCTCCATGTTTCTCTCGTAGATGCTTCTTCTTCTTTTGTAATGTTAATTGGCAGTTGTCAGTTACGTTTCTGGTTCGCGACCTCTGCTTCTCCTTCCGTTTATTACAGCCATGTGTGAAGTAGCCATGTACCCGCCAACTTCTGAAGAAACTCCAGTTTGCGTCGCCCCGATGGTTCGCTCCACACCAGTTGATGGAAATGCGCCTAATTGCAATTTTCCTTTTTTGGGACAGTTCGCTTCAAATTCTCTTGACAATTAGATGGAAACACGGCTAACGACTGTAAGAAACTGAGATCTGATAAAAAGAAAAAGAATACAAAGGATGAATACAATAGAAAAAGAAAGAGGCAGAAAGAGGCACTCCCAGGCAATGACACTGGAATAATTTCTGTGTGCTGTAGGCTTCATGCTGACAGGAGCTGTCAGATCACTGTGACACAGAAGCACCCTTAAAGCTTGAAGAAGTACACTCTTATTCTTGGAGACAGATTCAGTAGAGTCGTACTTGTTTGGATGTTGAATGTTTTTTTTATTTATTTTTTTATTTTTTTTCTAAGGCTTTCTCTAAAGTGCTGGTACTGAGGACTTTCTCATGCATTGATAATCCAATGGCCCCTCAATGATTCAGCAAGCAGTGCGGGGAGAGGCAGCCAAGAGCTTGAGCTCTGTGGGCCTTTTTAAAATTTCAGTAAACTAAAGCAGGATTGGGAGCAGCGGGGCCTTCGCAGACGCAAACAATCTTCACCTCCTAAACCTGATCTCTTCGAACCAGTCGCTCTATCCGAAGTCATTCACATCGCGGATAAGGGGGCGACGCGAGGATGTCTGGGTGGATCATGGAAGTCTACCAGCTGCTGAGTGTGTGTGCAGGCCCGGGCACGCAGGCACAAGGACAAGTCTGGAGCTTTTGGTGAAAAGATGCTTACATAACGTTTCTCATGAGACTAAAATCAAAAGATAATTTAATAAATCATGATCCACACAGTTTTCTGACAGCCAAAGACATCGAGCGTGGTTCATCTTCTGTAAACTGTTTCAAAGTTGCTGGGTTTGACTGATATATGAAATAATTGTTGTGGACATTTCAGGGCTCAAATATTTCTTCATTCCTTAATTTAGTAACAAGTGCTGCCTTTCGGGGGGAAAAAAAAAGGCTGGCACAGATTAAAGGACTTCTGATGAATGAACTACAATCAGTTGGCTGTTCCCTGAGATTGCTTGTTTTTTTGTTTAAATAGACTTAGTTTCATCCAGTTTAAAACGGCGAGGTGCTCTTGTAATGTAATTATGTGGCAATAGTTTGAGAGTATTTTGTATTATTTGAGTGGGACGGAGCACACTATGACATACTATTCTTCACAGAGAGGCCACCCTCGTTTCCAGGGGAGGACGGCACATACGGCAAACAACAAAAAAATGAAAACTGATCAGAAACATTCCATTGTAGCACATTTTGCATTCTACTGCTAAAATAATGGAAGCACACGGCCAATTAATCAGGCACTTGTTTACCATTCTCAAGGCTCTCCGTGTTCATTAGTCTGCCGGAGCTGTGCTCTATGGGGCTGGAGACAACCGCAGGAGAGGAGATCCATCTACACGCCACGGGTGACATCCAGAGATTTACGAGCCAGCGCGTGCCACACGGCACATTTCCCATCCCCATAAGACAATAAACGCTTCATTATCATTTTAAATTGCTCCTTTTGTTTCTGGTAACAAACAGCAGCAGCGTAACTGAAAAGTAAACTGTGGTTCCATAATGCCCTCAACACCGCCGTCCAATCAGCAGAGGTGGGGATCTGGCTATAAGTATGACGGAGAGGATGTATATTCAGGTGGATTTTCTCCTGAAGAGAGCAACATAACGCATCATATTACAAGCCAGAATGACTAAATAATTAGGATTTTTTTTATGGCTGGCAGTATTTATTTATCAGGATTTTTTTTTTTTTTGGCATGATTCATTTAACTATTAATAAATTGTACATGTCTCTGAACGAGATGTGAGACATGAGAAGCATTAAAGCCTGGAGAGCAAATAAAAAGAAAACGTATAAAGTGACCAAAAACGCAGAAAAAACACGAGCTCTTTATAAATCTAAACAATTGTAGAGCGAGGCATGTAATGAATAAAGAGCGCAGCGAATCGTACAGGGCTGGAATAGATGTTCCTTTACTTCAGAACAGAGGAAAAAATGCTCTTTTCTTGTCAGCGGGCCAGCTGCATTGATGATTATTTTCCACAGCCCATTTCCCCACTTAGTCATCTGAACAGCACAAAGGAGCAGCAGAAGGTGTGAATTATCAAAGAGAAGTAAAGAAGAGCGGTGAGACGGGGACAGACAAAACTGCTACCACACTCTTAAGTAAGCCTTCCTGTTTGTCTTGCAGAACAGGACATTTTCCTCTGACTAAATAGAGTTCAGTGTGGGCTAAAGTCTGTGTGTGAATGATGAATAATTCAGGTTGGAGGTGAGTGGGATCAGTTCCTAGTATGCAGGGAGAGATTAGCCACTGGTGGCCCCCGACAGATGGAGGCCTTACAGCCCGATGCAACACGGACCCAAGAGAATATCAGGTGTCACCTCATTACACACTTCACAGACTTTTCCAACTTCCAATGTTACCCTTCTCTGATTGGAACAACCGGGGCAACTCCAAAACAACAACAACAAAAAAAAAAACATTGCTTTTGCAGAATCCAAATTTCAAAACAAAGCTTTTAATTAGATTTTTCTGCCGAAGCATTAGCAGTTTGTTCGGGTGTGCGTCTATCGCTGCATCAACTTTCTTTAATAAAAGTCAGTCACTTTATTTGAATGCTTTTAGTGGTTTGCTTTCCCTTCAAGGGAGCAGTAAGTCCACTCCAAAATAAAGCCTGACTAAAACGGTGAAATACGGTGTTTTTATTTCTTTTTTTCTGGATATCATCAGCAGGGCTCCGCTCAATTTTCACAGGGGCTGCAGTGAATACAAAATCGGTTTGAAGGGCTTGGTTTTATCTGCTATTAAATGGGTTGCCTTTTCCATAAAAACACTTGGTGGAATTGTCTAGCTTAAAAGGGGAGTAATTTGCTCAATATGAAATGTGGAGGGGATTTTATCCAGAGAGAAAACCGAGATTCTCCCTTTTCATCTGGCTCAACTAACATCTCACGGACAACTGCAGTCAATGAACAGGGTCGCTTTCACATTTTCCTCCTTGCCACATAACAAGGCGCACTAATCAATCAATACGATTGTGTGTAGGCTGTAAGTTGGAATTCACTCTCATCAATATGCACAGGTTATTTTTAAGGAACAGTGATGAGTTTGTAAACTCCCCCTCACTCTCTCGTGCTCATCTCTCTCTCTCTGCATATCATCATCTCCCTCCACATCCTTGCAGAGCTTCAGGCGAGGTTTACTATGGCCTGGTAACCCAGAAAGGGAAAAAAAAAAAAAATCTAAATGTAAAGGATTGATAGATGCCACGGTTTACTCGAGACATTCCAGAGGTTAGCATCTGCATGCTTCAATTCTGTCTCTGGCTCCACTGTAGAGGTAGCTGATGACATGGACATCGACTCAGTGGGTGGGGGATGAAAAGTGGCAGCGGCTGCAGCTCAGCTACAAATACATGAAGCGTTGTCGTTAACTGACTACATTTTGAACACTACTAGCGTGAAAACTAGGACAATAAAGCCCAGGCTGGAACCACCAACATTTATCTCAAATAACTACATTGTGGTGGGCCTAATTTGGTCTGTTTGCAGCTACGTGTACTTTAGCATTGTAATGTATAGTACTGCAGGATCTCTGCTATCTGTGGAAATCTTTCTTAACGTGATTTGCTTAAATGCCAACGGAGTGGGTTTGTTTTTCTCTGAAAACCCTCAGAGAAAGACACATTCAGCAGTCATTGTCTGTCGCAAGTTTCTGCCAGGTTTGGGGAAAAAAATCAAAGACAGCGCCAGTCAGTCTTGATTCTCGCCTGGTAATTGTCACTGACTGCCATAAATTGGTAGCAGACCAATTAGGTGTCAACTTAACTTCAACATTAATTGTTTCAGAGGGATAAGAAATTCTGAGTGATCAACGGCCAGCGTGATTGGCTGCCTGCATTAAATCAGGAGACGGAATCACCTCGCCTCGGCAGAAAAACATCTCCTGGTGAGACACCCCGGGGTGAAAAGGACATTCTGCTTTATGCTACCACACTGTTTCCCATACCTTGATTTATTTATGGCAGCCAGCCACAATATAAGCATTGACTGCCACTTATTGATTTCTATCCTTTACCATTTAAAATGGGTAAAATCTTATTTCATTGTAGAGCCACACACAACACATTGATTGGCTCAACTCCACCTTGCCCTCTCCCTCTCTCTCTATCTCACACACACAAACACACACACACAACAAACTGACAACAGATCTGTCTGTGAGTAGCGCCTCTTCTCCGTGCATCAATCCAGAGTTCACGAATGGTTAGTGTCATGAACACCCCTGCAAAACCGAGGCATTCAATTTAACCCTGATAAGTTAGACTAGCTGTGTTCTTAACACAATGCTGCCAATCTCAGAGATCCAAACCTTCAACCAAGTTCTTAGGAAACATGAAAGGAGCCCAGCCACTAAGGTCATCGCAGTCAAGCCAGCAGTCATTTGCAAAAACCTGGTTGAGCCAGCCGCTACTTGGATTTTGATGTGTATCTGTTTACGCTGTGATTTGTTTGTCAGAAAGTAGAAAGTACTGTATCATGTGCGTCCACACGGACACCCCGTGTGCCCACCCCCGCACCATCTTATCAGACACATCTCAAATGCGTGTAAGATGCATTAACAGGCTACAGTGTCTGATCTGGGAGAAGACTGTGCCTGATTCTGTAATTGTAGTTTAGTACTTATCACTAAAGCATCCAGTGGTCATTACACGGCCTAGTTTGGCTAAATTGATGGCCGGAAGAAGACTGGAAACAAGCCCACTATTTTCCAAGGTCACATGGTGCGACTGAGACAAAACAGAAGGCATATCCCCATGTAGACAGACACACATGCACACAAATGCGTGTGCACACTGTGGAGAGGTTTTCTCGCACATGGCGGTTGCATCTTACTGGCCACATCGCCACATGACAAGAGGGGCTATTAAATCTGTTATTCAACGCACTGAAAGCTTTGCACAGCACTTCATGTCATAAAGTTTACTGGCAATGGAAGAAATCCTTCATCTCTTCTGTTCTGGATCAGACAGGTCCTCTGTAAGAGAACAGTGAACTCTGTGCCTCTCCTGTTAATGAGTGTTAATGTAGATTCTACTGATAGAAAGGCTAAAAGAGACCAGCTACTGCATTAAAGGTCCTCTTCAGCCTGTGAAGATATATATAAACATGTTGCTAGCTGCTGATGTATTCCAGCTCCAGTGGAATTCAGCCACTTCAACAAGCTTATCAGGCCAATTGCTTCAGGTTTGTTTCATCCAGGCCTCTCTTTGTGTTTTGCCTCTTTCGACTATCCTGAAACTGAAACAACCTGAGTCAGTTCAACATCTGGCATGGTTTCAAGCTAGTGAACACAAAACGAAAATATCCTGAGTGTTTGATGTATTGCCAGGTGGGTTAGGATAAGAGATATTAAATCAAAAAAACTTGGAACAGGACTGATGTTAGGACAGAGCTCAGTTTAAATAATTAAGGGCACCGCAAGGGCAGAAGACGTCAGATGCACTATGAAATTCATTAAGCCTTCTGCTATCTAAACATGGCATTAATCAGAGCCATATAATAAAACTAATAGAAATCCTTTCAAGAGTCTTATCTTTAGAAAGTTAATGAGTGATACGCATGAGGAAAGAGAAGGAAAGACTGCATCCATCACCAGACATCTGCAAACCTCTCTCTGAACCTGATGTAAACTGTAAATGACCTCAGAATGATGACAGCGGGTAAGCCGAGAACAATATGGCTGCCGTGTTTACCTGCCTGTCTTTTTCTGCCGTGTCAAGCCGTGAGCTGCCACCGGAGGCCTGACTGACAAAGGCCCCGCAGGGTGGGCGGAGGGGGGAGGAGGGCTAGGCTGAGCGATGGATGCCCTATCCATCATGGCGGCCCTCTGTGGTGGGCTAAGGAGCCGACACGTGGTGGTGAGGGAGAGGTGGTCAGTGAGGAGTCAGCACTCTTTGACTAGTCCAGATCCATCATCCCGACAAGAGCAGCACAGAATCAGTCTGTGTGGTGACAGCCGGCAGAATGGCTTCTTCCACTCCGGGCAAAGAGCAATGTGCTGACCAGGAGAAAAAGGTTGTGAAAGGGCCGGCAGGGACGATATCGTTTAGAGGATTTGGGGAATCAACACTGGCAAAGAAGAGGGTTTTGGAGCAGGACCCCGTGTTGCCAGATAGTAAGAATAAGCCAGCTTAGGAGATATGAGTCATGGGTTTATTTGCTATTTGGGGAGGAAAGAAGCATCTATACTACAATGAACTACAAAAAATTATTAAATTGTAGCTCAAATAAAAAAGCTCAAATAAAAGATTAAAAGATGATGGAGTGTTTAAACAACTGTATCTACTGATGCGTATGTAGGCAAGAAAGTGCACAATAGGCTACTTGATAAGATCTTGATGATTCATCTGACCACATAATGCTAACCCCATGCACATCTATGGATGGTGGCGGAAGAGAAAGATGGTGCCGCACACAGGTTAAGAGAAAGGGATCAATCTAGAGAGATGGATGGAGAGAAGAAAGAGGGCAGAGGGAAGCAGAGGACACATGCGACAAGGGGCTCGCATGCATGAGAGAGTTCACAGTGGGTACCAACCTCCTGTAGATCTGAAGAATTAGACTCACAGGGAAAAATCAGCAGGGGCACAAATACTGGGCTTGTTGTTTAATACATCAGCACTTGGTAAAGGAAAAAAGAAAATGTTTGTTCTGGCCAGTTCAGGTGGAGTGTGAAAACTCAAGTCACGTCGTGCTACAGATCAGTGAAAGAAGAAGCTGGCGAACTCAAAACCTCCGAAGACACTTGAAAACAGTTGTCTTTCAGCGTTTATATCATTACTTATCAGGAGGAATGCCCGTCATCGGCTATTTTCAGAGTAATCTGCAAGCGTCTAATCTCTGCACGCTGATGTAGTTGGTGACCCTGCAGCGCTCTGACAGAGCACTCTGTCTGTTTAACTGCACTGGCTTTTTGGCTCTGGAGGTGGATTTGTTCCCCAACATGCAGGGAATGTTAAACACACCAAGTCCAGGGTCAAGACGCAGCGAAGAACCATTAGGACGCGAGCTAGTTAAACTCTGACACTCTGCCCCCTCAGCCCTGACCTCGACTGGCAGGATGCTTCTGATAAGACTGGTTTAGGAGCACTCCACACATTGTTAAGGAAGGGCACAGGGAAGGGAAGAGGAGCTATATTTAGACTTTTAGTGGATTTGATATAGGAGCAGCTGCTTAAAGCAAACATATCTGTGGGTCTTGTTATTAACTGTTATCCATCCAACCCAAACCAAACATTCACACTGATTTAACTCTATATTTCTACTAAAAGAAATGCAAATAATCTGTTACTAAGACGTCGGCATCGCTAAAAACGTCACCCATCTGAGAGCAACGCTGGTGTCAGCTCATTAGATGGAGCGAGCGGCTTCCACAGACAGGTATTTCATAGGCAATCCTCTGCCGCAAAAGAACAGAGACCACAGAGAATATGAACCTAATTGCATCACTCCAACATGACAAGAGGCAGATATAGAAGCCTGCAGTCATACAACTCATCAGAGGACAAAGAGAGAGGGAAAACGGAGAATGAAGTCATTTTCATGCACATGATGCAAGGGGATCTAGCAGTCATGGACAGGGATTACCTTATGCTCTGTCATTGTGGAGTGATAACAGGAGAGATGTGCTTTCATTTTTCAGAGGAGAGAGCAGGCAGGGATGAGACAACCGCTGGGATGCTGCTTGTGTTTTGCAGACACAGATACAGGTCGTACACTGCACCCTTTGACAAAATGAATCACCGGAAACACTCCCAAAAGCACCTGTACCCAACACAGAGAAACATGGCTGGATGCCAGGTTCACAAATCCAGTGTACATAATGCATGTTGTTTCACACACACACACACAATTCAAGTGCACTGAGCCTCAGTGGTAAAAACACAAAGAACAGGAAGCTTCTGGAAAAGCTAATCGATGAAACAGGATGAGAGGGAATGTGGAGATGAAAATGTCAGTCATGCTGCACCGTTTCATTTTCACATGAATTACACAGGCGGAGCTGGGTGCATGTGCTTGAATGTGTTTGACTATAAGTGTGTGTGTGTGTGTGTGTGTGTGTGTGTGTGTGTGTGTGTGTGTAATGTGAACCACAGTATTAGTCTAATCTAAATCAACAGATCCAATCATGCTGCAGGTATCATTTAGCAATGAGGGCATTGTGTCTTTGAGATGTGCAATCTTCTGTTGATTGGAGCGCTGTGAAAAGCGGGTGCCAAGTTGCTCGCATAAGCATCAAACCAACTCCCAATACTGCCTAAACTGAAAAGGCACAGATACGCTGCTACCACTTTTCCCCCAAACTTCTGAACAAAAGATTAGTCGCTTTGCACAACAGAGATGAGTCACATCAGACTGTGACGATTATTAACTGAGTGACAATTAAGGCAGAGACTGCTTCTATCACTCATTTCTCACAGTACAATTACAAATCAGGATCTTTTTTACTCCATGTCTGCATGTTGGGTGCTGCAGTGACTGTGTTGTATTTGTGGCAAAGGCTTTTCATTGCTCTCCAGTTTTACACCATATATTAATATACAACATTTGCATTTAGGCACCAGCGAAAGGGAAAAAGAAGAAAATGCTAAAATGGCAACATTTCTACTTAAATTGCCAGACAGGGAGAAAGGAAAAGTAAAAAATCTAGCACAGTTTTTTGCAGGAGAGATTATTATATTGTGTTAGTATTTCAGTATGTTTCAATTCTGTCTTTTACATGTATTCAATTCAACAGCACATCATTGCATCACTTCCTGTTGAAATTTGCAGGTTAGAAACTAACTGCCAAAATATAGTAAGCCCAAAGCATGACAGCACTCTACAGTATTGGTTAATAACATGCAGTTGGGATACACTCATTGTCTTCTTACACTGGAGTTGTAGCCTTTTGTTCCCTTTTTTTTTAATAAGTGACTTGCACAAAGAAAAGAACCTCAGGCTAAACCTGAAAATAAATGAGTTGGCTCCTGCTAATTGAGCAGTAATCGTGATGTGCCGTTTGTTTCTGCTGAAGAAACATCATTTGCTGATAAACATTTTTCTAATCACAGCTGCTGCAGGCGCTGCTTCCCTGTTTAGTGCCAAGGTGACCCGAACAAAACACGAAATAATGTGACATGAAATAGGGATGCTGCCAGGAGCAAAATGGCCTGTCACGCTTCTTCAGTATGAGGAAATGATGAGTGCTATTTTGCAAATAAATCTGGCGCCACTACTATTAAAAAGGTGGAAAACAATCGATGGCTTTCCTGCGACGCATTTGTGTCATTGCTAACTAGCAACTGGTCTCTGAATAGATGAGTGAGCAGATGCAAACTGTTTCCCGTTGTGGTGATTATGAGGTGAGCACATCTCATAAAACTTGTCTTGACAACCTAATTGATCACAGCAGGAGGCAGAATAAATGCTTCACACAAACTGAGAACTACATCAAGGGACCTTTGCATTGTAGCTTAATTTAATTGTACAAAGCATAATCAAATTAGAGCTGAAAAAGAAATTCATACAACTACACACCTCTTATTTTTGGTCATGCACTTGGCTAATGAAGTTACACTCCTCAAAGTGTCCCTGTTACTTATTGAGCAAAACAATGAATGCTAGCATGGAAAGATAGCTTTATCCACCTCTACTGTTGCTTCTCCACAATACCCTTCATGCAATCTGCTGCTCATTGTTTCAGCGTGGACCCAGTCTCCACCCATCCACCTGCTGTGTAAACGAGTTTGACTAATGGTTTTATTCCGTGTGAGTGAAGGGGAGATTATTGGCCAGATTTCTGTCAATGTGAGCGAGAGGAAAAAGCTAGTCAGACCTCAGTCATCAGACGCCTCGTTTGCGGAAGTGATCTGGGCCTCCAGATCCCCAGGCTCCGAGCAGCCGCGGCTTTGGTAGGAACCAAATGAGAAATGTCATTAAGTGGGTCTCATCATCAAGTGGTGCCATTCTCTCTCTCTCTCTCTCTCCTACACATGCACACTCACAGACATCCACAGACTTTACTGCCCCTAACAGGATGCACTTCGACAGACAGTAATGAAAGTGTCTCGTACGCGTTTCCAATCAAAAGCTCATCAATCACAACTTGCATCTAAAAAAGCCTCACGCGCTCGCCGTGCTCGGCGAAAAAGGTGAAAGGAGGGAGCCTTGGTGCAAACCTGAGCTAAATTTAATCATGTGCTATCAAAAATAAACAGGCTGCCAGGATAAAGACAGAGCTCCACAGAACAACTACAGTTCACTAAACCTCATCATGGCGCTCAGTGGAATGAAGCTGTTTAGGTGATAGCAGATTAAGGCAGGAGATTGGACGAGGAGGAGATAAAGGAAATGAGCATATGAATCACGCATTTCTTCATTTCTACTTTATTCGCAATGATAAAGCGCTGAGATGAGAAAAAGAGAAGAAGCTTGAGCCAAAATAAACACGAAACATAGAAACAATATAGGAGGAAATATAATATTCAACAAAAATGTTAGTGAGACCCATAAAAATGCCTTATTAAAGGTGATAATACAGTCAGGGTAGCGATCCGGTGTATGTGTGGGTGTTTGTGTGTTGCTAGTCACACTCCACTGACTGTTCAAGAAGCACATATGCTGCCACATATAACTTTGTGCATACTGACAGCAGCTTTGTTTTGTTTACTTCTTCACACTTCACACCAGTGGGGGTGCATTAGGCAGGAGGCAGCCGTAACCAACTAGAAATGCCTTTGACTAAAGCAGACAACAATATTGGCTACAACGAATAACAGAAATAGATGGAGGCAATTCAGGATTTGGGAGCCTCTTTGCAGATATAGAAAAAGAAGGCGATGAATCAGAACGTGATTGGAGGAGCTTCTGGGGGAGACAACGCAACCAGCTACGTCACAGTCAGTCGCCAACGGTCACACAGCGGGGGCTGCCGTGCAAAAAATGTCCAATAAATGTGTCCTTCCTTTGCTTTAAAAAATTTGTTTGTAAAGTTGTTAGCTGATGTATGTTGTGTACACCTGTGTCCACTTTATTAGCTACACCTGAAAAGTCAAATGCAATGCTGTGCAACTGTTTACCATCTTTATGATGCCTCTAATGTTTAGGTGGGGCTAATGAAGGAGCCACTGAACAGACAGCATGTGAAGATGGTGAATTCAGTCAAAAGGTAATTTCACAGAGGGATTCCAAATAATTTCCTGCATGTATGATTTTTGCCGTCCATTTCTGTGGAAGATAGCAGAATATTTAGTTAATGAGAAAGTAGTTCAGCACTACTGTTGCTCAAAGTGGCTATTATAACAATTACCCTCTCTAAAGCTCCAATCTGAAGGAGATTGGATGCAAGCCCAGGCAAAGGTCTGCAATAATGGTTTAGACAAGAGCACTGTATGACTGTCTTTCTGCCCCTCTCAAATTGTGGGCAGCACTTTCTCTATTTTGATGTCTGTTCTTTTACAATAGAAGTTAAAAAAAGAAAAAAGAAACACTGGACAGCGAAAAGGGAATTGTAAAGTCCACTCACTCTCCTACATTGGGCGACGGAGAAAGGATCATGTGTTTTGCTTTGAAACCTCAGGACTTGGAAACATGATTCATAAGCAGCACCATTATTCCACACTGTGCCCTAGAACCCTGAAGCCAAGTAAACTTTGCACCGATAAATCCCATGGTGAAAAAACCTGGCATAAGAACAACCTGTGATGGTAAGGGCCAAAGTTTGTCTAATACATCATGGACAGTGTTGGACAGTGGACATCCGGCCTCATTGTTAATCAGACCATTAAAACAGGAGGCATGCCGTATCCCTTCCAGTGTAAAAATGTACTTTACGCTGCTTGTTTGAGGACAATGTGATCACTGAATAAGTGCTGGTGAGAAAACATCCTACTCAGGTGCAAAAAAATAGGAAAGATAGGACAATTTGATGTATTTCATAATTATTACTGTTTAAATACTTAAAAACTGTGTCCAAAATTCTTTAGGAAATTGTGAAAATACACTACAAATCAATGAGGAAACAAAATTGTACATACAATATCCAAAAAATATTATATATAATATTATAAAGCTGAATAACAAGATTGGGTACTTTTTGAGTAATGTTAAAATTGTGACCATTGCACTGAATATTACAAAATGTCACATATTACTTTTGGCACAAAAAGCTTGCTTTGTCTATTTTTCTTATTCTTTGGTCAGATACTGCCCGATTTTGGCATGATTTTCTCATTTTTACTGTGCACAATGCAAACCAGCACAAATCCTGCAATAAACAACAACCTTAAACATCGTAGGTATGATAGCTGTCCTTTGTACAAGATATACTCAGACTGTGTATAGGACAGTAATAATATAGGTGATACAGACTATTTTTCCACCACACGTTGCCTTTCAGGGTTTCCTATGCAGGCCTGACGGAAAGGTTACTTCTTTTGTAGGCTCAGGAATAAAGAAATTGCATCACAGAAGATGTGAAAGGGGGAGGACTGTGGGAGGAAGGGAATGGCAGCTGGTTCTACAGTGGTAAGGGATAAGGTCAGTGGCAGAAATACCCACACTGAGTCTCTAGGGACAACTGCAGAAACATTCAAATCCTCAAATCTCAAATAAACACCTCTCTAGGGGAGCAGACTACCCCCCCCCCCCCCCCCCCTTTTTTTTTTCCCCCCTCTCATTGCATTCAGTAGGCCTCCACCCATGGTTATTATTCACTGCTCATTATCACTGCTCTGATTAATAAGAGCAATTTCAGGGTCCCCTGGTATTAGAGTGGAGAAAAAGGAGTGGTGTGTTTTCTGTTATAAACACAGTGAGTGTGCTACTTAGAATAGAAAGAAGGAGGGAAAGCAGCAGGTGATATTTGCCTAAGCTCCATCTCCAAGTGCCTGCAGCTTAAGGGGGCAAGAATTTCACAATCATTTCTCCATAAATAAGAAAACATATCTGAGTGGCCAAGAACAGGTCAAGACCAGCCTGTACTTGACGATAACTATAACCCATTATATGAACTTCGCTCAGGTGTGAGAACTTTACAGAATGGCTACATTTCTTCACACGGCCCCTGAGTATGACTATTTAACCAATTCTGAGACTGTTTTTGGAGATGGTGCACAGGCGCACTCCCAAATATGTCCTCATTTTTATATATCCCTTTAATTTCTCAATTAGTCAGCAGAGGGGAAACAGGTGTTTGAGGAGACTGCCACAGTATCACAACAACCAGGTCTTAACACCTATGCTGTGCAGACAGCCTGTTCCCGGTGACGATTAGTGTGGTCAGTGCTCTCCGACACTCTCCCTCACGTACTCCTGTGGTGACGGCAAAATGAACCGTTGACTCTCTCGCAAAAAAAAAAAAACAACTCTGCTGTGCTAAAGCAATCCTGAAATTCTGACGTGCGGGCCAGTTCAGGTCAGCAGATGATGGCATGAAAAAGGCGATGACCGAACACTATTCTTCCCAACAGGAATGCAGGAAAACATTGTGCACACAAAGCACCCTTTAGCACAATAATCAAGCACATAAAATAGCATAGAATATGCATGGTTTTAAACTGCAAGTGAGTCTAATTTACAGCAATGACTCTTACTGTTTGGATTGTGTTGTAATATTTTTGGTACTTATAATAGTCACTGATCAGTAGCACAGTTAAGGTGGAAAAACATACATAGCTCTGACACACTGAATCCTTATCTTTAGGGGTTGTCTTGTACTAGCCTCAAATAAAAATGACTCACGGATAACCTGACGAAAATCCCAAAGCACAGGCGCAATTTTTTAAATGTTGGATCTTTTCCTGCACCTTGTATCACAATGAAGATAGCACAAATTTAAGGTGCTCACAGGATACTGGGAGACAAAGATCAAGTGTAATAGTGATGAAAGCATCACAGAGATGCAGAACTATTCTACTACATGGCCCTCACAGACCTCTGCGTTTCAAACACATCGATGCAATTCTTTTTCCCCACAGCCTCACACTCGAAGCTTGATGTGGCAACAAAAGCAGCAATGCTCACGCTGCCCTTGTTTAAGGCATCATTTGATTTTTCTTATAGGCATTTGTGAGGTGTAAAAAGAAAACTTGCTGTGAAGTCACCTTCAAAGAAATGCCCCGGTGCCAAGGAATTACAAAGCTAAAATAGTTTCTTGCGGAGGAGGCAGCGATTCTATTATTCTTTAAAATGCAGCGCAATGGCTTTTATGAGAGTGTGGAAAAGCCATCTGAGAAGCAGGTCAGGGGAGTGAGCGGCTTGGCCCTGAGCACATTGTGTCTTATCCCTCTCCATTTCCACCACCTTGTCCCTGAATAATGGGCAGACCTCGTCGCTGCCCCCGGAGGCTAATGGCTTCTCGTGGAGGAGAAATCAACACAGAAATACCTCCACGCGGTAATCCGCCTCTTTAACCAGCAACATGCCACGTGTCCAATCCTACTGTGTTCCAAATAGCATCAGAGAAATAAGTGATTTCATCCCTCTGGGATACCGCCTTAATATGTTCCATGAGAGCTGCTGATGAAAAAAACATAGATCTTTGCGGCAATCGACCGGAAATACAGCTATCTGAATAGCTTTTCCTACTGGTGATGATACCGAGAGCCTGACAATGATGAACTGTTACATAAAAGTGATGCAGATGAAAAGTCCAGAATTGAGATTTTCAGTGCCAGGGCCAGACGGGAACCGAAAAATTAAAATAAAAATCAGACACAGAGCTAACTTGAAACTCACTATAGTGACAAATACAGAGTTGGTAAAATGATTGTTTTCATCTTCGTTCACACTGTAATGAAAGGCAACAAAAGACGTTCAATCGATACTGGAACAAAGCTTGTTAACTAAAGAGCAGCCACCAAATTAAACCGGGACAGAAATGGGCAAACTGATGGAACGATCTCATACGCAAAAATACATTCATACATAAATCACGTGATATCAAAATAGAATACTAGAGTTTTGCACTTCATATATGAGCATACACACACTTTCATATCCAGGGACACATAAATAAATATAACCAGAACATGAATATTCTTTAAATGGAAATATAACGCTGCTCCAGGCAGATTCCAGATGCTGAATTACTGAATCACTCACCAACTCGGTGAAACTCCGTCTCTCATAAAAAATTGGGAAGTTGTGCGTGTGGTTGTGTGTGTGTGTGTGTGTGTGTGTGTGTGTGTGTGTGTGTAGCCACATTTTGAATAAAAATAGTCGACATTAAAACTACAATAATTTGGTTAAAGCCACTTGAGGTAAAATGTTTAATTTCATGGATTAATGAAAGGTCAACACCGTCTCATTAACAGTTGATAAATATCACATGCAATCAATTCAGAAGGAGCAGACACACACGTCCAGCGCTCTCCTGTGACTCAACGCACTGACTTTACTGCACAAATTTCGCATTAATCCACACATGTGCTCACAGAGAGTACCTTGATACACTGATTATTCCATTTAAAGAGCTACTAGTATCATCTAAAAGAGACAAAGCGTACAATAGCGCTGCATGTCAACAACAATAATTAGTAACAACAGAGGTATTTGACTTCAGTGCATTGATCCATCTGACCAGCTTCAAATGCCTCTAAACTGGAGACCTTTTGCGTAGAGAGGAGCAGTCGCAGATGAGACAGTATTCCTTTAATTCCACTTAGAAAGTACTTCAAACGTGTAATCAAGCTATCCACCATCTGTCAGTCCAGATTGAGGCTGTCTACTAATACATGAAAGAAATCCATTTGATGTCAGGTTTGTCGGCGACAGATAAAGTAGTTCTACCTTGAGCCGGTGCAACAAAACGAAAGAAAGAAAACTAAGGGAACCAGGCCAGGGTCAACGAGCGGCTATTTCTTCTGCATGTCTGGTGAGGCACGAGCAGCGCTGTCGTACAAGGACGTTTCTGCTTCGACATGCTCCTTTCTTTATGCGATTGATTGATTTTCTTTATGAATAAGTACACACCACGAGCGAGACTGGGCAAATGAATTATCCCTCGCACTCTCCACTGCAGACTCTTTCTGGTGGAATTTTAGCAGCTTACAATTGTCTCATTAATGGAGGTAATTGAAAAACAATGCATCAAAGACGAGCCTGTGAAAAGAGGAGCAGTAGAAAAAAAATACATTCTAAAAATAAACACATGAAAAAGAAGGAAAGAAAAAGTTTGAAACCACTTCTAACAATAGCAATCCCAGAACAATGATAAGGTCAGCGTAACGTGGATGTGTTGAATCAGAGGCTGAAACTAAACTGCTAATTTTGTTGTCCACTAAAACGCGCTTGCTGCAGTTGGCTGACATGTGGGTGGCCGCTCAGGCTCTCTTGGGGCAAATAATCCACACTGAGCTCCCGGGGGCTGAGGTCAATTTCACACTCATGCCTGCTAACACATACAAATATACACAAATGCACGTGTGTACACGGAGGAAGCACACACCCACGCCGCGCGACCCCCTGACTTGAGGCGAAACAGGTGGGTTTAATGCCAGAATCTCATCTTTCACAAAGGCCGCACAAGGAGTCAGGGAGAGATATTGCTTTTATATAATTCCATCGATAACGCAATAAAAGTGAACGGAAATGAAATAAAAGTTCTGGAGAAGTGCTTTGGCCAGCAATAACGTTGATTTCCATCCACCTGGTTTCCTAAAGGGGCTAATGTTGTCAGTGCTAAATACGTGACAAGCTGAGGGCCCGCCAGGAGGATTTCACCTTGGAACGATTCCTCCGCGGTGGCCGCTGGCCAGTTCACTGACACAGAGCATCCACTTGGATGATGCCACAAGTAAAAATGCCGTTAGTTATTGTGGCGCTTTAATTGAAAACAGACCTGAAATGACTCATACTGTGTGGAAAAATATTGACTTGCTCCTGACCTGTCCTGGAACAATACTGTGAAAATTATACAGCATAATAACACATACGCTACATACATCATGATCTTTTCATTTGAACATCTGCAGTTTTTACAACCTCTGACCTGCAAAGACTCTTATTTGATGTCACTGTTCTTCATGCTTTTATTGTGAAAAAACAGGATCGTTGTAATGCATCACATTTATGGCCTGATTTGTTATGTTCATTTCATCCTCAGGTGCCAGGAAATGAGCACTCCTGACTGTGAATACACACCAGTACAGTCTGACTAATCGTGCGCAGTGTGCACATCTATTCTCCGGCTATGAGTTACTTCTTCGCTCAGTCAAAACGAAGCTACTGAATGGGGTAGCTACTGAGCTCTGGTGCATTTCACATCAGTAGATTCATTGAAATGACATAGCTAGTCAGAGACCAGACGTCATCTAACATCAAAGTGGCTGGTTGCTAAGGGACCATCTGTTTCATAATGTACTCCCTCCACTGAATTAGAAGTCTGTTGCATATGCAACAGAATTATAGAGCTGCCCAAATCTGGGCGCTCAGCTTTAAATATTTCAAGTGTAATCAAAAATAAGGCACTGGGGTTTTGTCAAATGCAAAAATGAAACAAAAATAAGCAAATGGATTGTGAATGCGACGAACTTCCTTCCAGCTAGTCTGGAACTATTCCTCCAGCAGATGGTTCACAAGCAATGGTTTATAGAGAGGAGCGAATATATTACTTCCTTTAAAACAGAACAGAACGAGCTCAGCTGCTGTTTTTCATCCACCTGACGTACATTACCTTTGTCTGAATTTTGCATGTGTTCAACCAGACCGACTACAAACAAGTGCTGTTGTATAACTAATCAAATGGCTTAGATCAACGTCTGCGTTTCCTTAAGATTTCTCTGGTATGTGCAGTGCAAACAGCTCCCCTACATGTTCCAGAAGACGTGACTGGAGAGAATGAAGTGCCTTTATATACTGTAATTTCCATGAGCAGTGTGCATGGCAGAAAGGTTGATGCAAACAAACACACACACAGATCCCAGTTCTTATTAAAGTTCTCCTCTTGATCAACAGAAACACAGACACACTGCCCATCCTAAATTCCCTTCGCTGTCTCGCAATCAGTCCAAGCAGCCATGCACAATGAGACAGCTCGGTTTACTTTGAAAGAAATCAATATAAATGCCTCTAGGAACTTCTTCAAGTATACATGTCTGACAATAGCCTCAGATCTTTGCATTTAATCTCCTGCTCATCCCCCACACCACAATCAGAACAGCGGGAATCCGTCTCACCAGCTGCCGCATCAGTCTTTTCCAATGTGCATTTACTTTATAGTCCTTTTACATTGAACAGTATGAATATCTTGACTGCATCTTTAATCCCATTACCTGCCCAGACTCGGCGCTTTCAGATTCCCCATGATGGGCAGTTTATCAGCAGGCGATGAAAACAAATATTATCTTTTTTTAAAGGCTGTAAATATAAACTTTAGAATGCTGATTTTATCAGAGAGCAGAAACAGTTCTGGGATGAGACAACATTCACCCCGGGACAAAACGAGGTCCCGTTCTGCAGGGTTTATACAGATTTAAGAGTAAAATTCAAGCACTTTTCAAGCACTTTCCAGCTACCTAAACCAGACATTTCCAGACTCTCGAAGCCCTTCATCACATCTAAATTGTTATTAAAGCATCAGCGAAAAATAAAGTTTACAAAATTCCTTAACATCCACAGCAATCAATGTACAGTCTCACTTTAATTTACCAACTGTTTATTTAAGTTATATTTTTTGTGCATGATTATTGAATGCCTGCTCAGTTCTGATGCCAGGAGACGAACAAACGTACAGGCTTACAGGATTGATTCATTTCACATGATAAAGGTTTTTTGGTTTACATGAGTGACTGTGTAGTTGAAACACCAGGCTACATTAAGAATTAAACATTTTTTAAGGAGCATATTCAAATTCAAGCATATTCCTAACCTTGAAAGCTTCTGCAGCATTTTCCAAGCTTTCTAGACTTTGCACGAAACCTGAATCTGTACAGAATAATTATGACAGGCTCCTATCATGATGTAGGACCACACGAAAAGAGTCACTGAGACAAACAAACTTATTCTTGCAGGACCAGAAATGAATTTCTGTTGTTGAAAATGGTAAGATTTGAAACCTCAAATGATGATTCATGCTTTGTGGGTTGTTTATGAATCCTGATGTGAGTGGCTATTTAAACAAGGGTAATTACATCCCAGGTAGTGATGGATTAAACAGTGCTTTAGGTACTTTCTCATGCTGATTAACTGATATTCATAGTCAGTGACACTACACTAAGCTAATAGTTTATTCCGTGACACTTTACGCATACTGTTCAATCTGAATGTCTACAATGTTACACATGAGAGTTTGTTTTATGTGTTTGATCCCAGGTTGTATCCACTGCTCTGCTGAAAATGCTAATGGGGTCATTACTTGCAGTCTGACAGAAACAATGTTCCAGGGATGATGAATTAAACGCTGTAGCGGGACTTCGATGACCTCTGCAGCATTAGAATCACAGTCATGTGTCAAATGTTCATCTAAGTTCAAATTTACTGTTTTATTTAACAGAGAGGGGTGAGAGAACAGTTTAAAGTCTCAATCTAACGGGACGGTTAGTGTAGAGTTGTAAAAGTCTTTGTGGTTGGTTTTAATTGCAGCTTTTGAAAGACAACCTGGTCATTATTGGCTTCCAGTCACTTCTGAGAGAATTCTCAAAGCTGTGTTTCAAGGACTTGTGCTGATTTTCTTTTTCTTGTTCAGTTGATCTTTGAACATCACTCATTTCAGTTTCATGTCATTCAGTAATGGCATCTAATCATTATTCATCTTATTCTACATTAATGTTATTTTGCAAATCATCGCATCCGAAGCATGGATTCAGATTCAAATTAACAATAACTCAGAGGGAAATGTGTTTGGTCCAGTACTCCAGACATAAAAGCAGCATAAAATCCACAGTGGATCTGGTTTATATATGGCTTCCTCTTTGCATGGTAGACTTTCAGCTCGCAGGGCCTCAACATTTGTTTTCAGCCTTGTCCCCTGCGTACCTGTGCCTGACATTATGTACTGTAAACAATAAAATCCTCAAATTCTTTGCCATTTTCCATTGAGAAACATTATTCTGAAACTGCTTTACTATTTGCCAGCGCAGTCTGTCACAGAGAGGTGAAGCCCTCCTCATCTTTTCTTCAGACACATTCAGCCTCTCTCAGAGGCTCTTTTTATACCCGATCATGTGACTAACCTGTTGCCAGTTCTGGAGCCATGTTCCACCAGCTGTTTTCTTTTAGCATTTCATAACTTTTCCAGCCTTTTGCTGCTAGTTTCCCATCTTTTCTGAAACATGTTGCTGGCATCAAATTCTAAATGAGGATATCATTTTAGTTAATCTAGTTAGACGCAGAAAATAATAACCTTCACCTCGACAAATTACATAATTTATACTATATATGTGTGTATATTGATTGATTGATTGATTTCTTTATTTTCGTGTCATGCACACAAATGTGCCCAACCCACATGGGTTTACAAGACACCAATATACTGACATTGCAGCAATACATCCTAAACAATAATTCTGCTGCTCAGTTCTCAAAGAAAATATATTGCCTCCTATTCCAGCCCGATAAAGAAATTTTGCCATGAAAAAGGTTCCCCTTCTGAAACATAGTTCAAGTTTTTCATGGTCATCCAAACAAAAGAAATCAAAATAAACAGAAGACATCTTATTGAAAAGTACCTCTCTGATATCTTCATATACGGGACAGTAAAACATAAAATGAACCTCATTCTCAACTTCTCCCAAACCACACAGTAAACAAAGTCTGTCCTTCTCTGTGGTAGCATTAAACATCCCAGTCTCTAAAGCTAATGGTAATGTTCCTGAGCGTAACTGTGCACAAAGGGATCTCTGTCTTTTGCTTAAATTATACTGCACATAAGGTTCCACACAGTAGCTGTCCTTTATAAGACAATAAGTTTGTAATTTTGGTTTATACCAAATGTCAACAGACCATTTTTCTATAAACTTATATATATATGTATAGTTACAAAACATTTTAATGACGTAACAATCATTATGCTTGTGTTTTACCGATTCAAATTTCTATTTTTCATCATTTTCACAATTAGAAGATGAAAAAAAAATAACTGGAGATGCCATTATAAGACTGGCAGAAGCGGTAACTAGAGATGAAAAGGTGGCATCAACCCCTCAGCATGACATCCTGCTATGATCAGTGTGTTGATGAATCAAAATGAAGAAGCACGTAGCAAAAGCGTTGCCAAAGAACTGAAATCCCTGCACTGCTTGCATTTAACCCTTCAGCCTTCGAACGTGTTTACTATAAACAGTTTTATCTCCCGCTGCCTACTCTCCATCACCTCCAGCATTTGGTGTCATATGCGTTATTCAGTGTGTGCGTGTGTGTGTGCTGTGGGGGCTGAGAAGAAGTATCCAATGACAGGTAGGAGGACTCGTGACCCTGCTGCAGCTGTTTAGCAACCGTCACCATCAGGTGAGCGCAGCAGCAGGACTCCAGACACGTGCACTAACGGCAAAAGAAATACGCAGATCCTAAACAAACAAAAGGCCTGTTTCTCTTGCTGTACACTGCACTGCGCATCCAAAACGCCTTCCTAATCCTTCATCCTGCACAAAATGAAGGCATTTAAAAGCTTCCAGCAGTTATGCCAGCGTTCTGCATTTCACTCGAGCGCAGCTCTCCCAAAATTTTAAGCCGAATCTTGAGTTAAGCTCAGCAAATCAGAATAATGAAAGAAGTCAAAAAAAAAAATCAATCCAACCAGCAAGGAGTCTGTAAAAAGATAAATGTGTTGTTGTTGTTTTTTACCAATTGATAATAGTGAGTAAATAAAAATAACAAGACGGGGAGACAGAAGCTCTGCGGTGGCAGTATCTCGGGTCTTTGGATCTCTGCTTGGAGAGCCATTATCCATTTCTTGTTCATCCTCTGAGGCTCTGAGGGCCGACCAGGCACACCGGGGTGACAGAATCAGGAGGAAAATGAGAAAAATAATTGGAAGGTCAGATTTGATAATGGCCACTCCAGTCAAAAACAAGTTCTTAATTAAAGGGCCATTTGGTGAGTTTTCAAGGTAAAATGTGAAAGCACTCATTATCTTTTCCATCTCGCAGGCCGAGGCAGAGACAGCTTCCGCTGTCGTTCACAGTGTCGAGCCATGACACGAGGCTTCCCGGCTTTTTGCTGGACTCCACTCTAATGAGCCAATGAAAAATCTTTACAGCATGTTGGAGGGAAATATTTTAGGTGAGGAGTAAAGTTGTGTTTGAGAATAGCAGGTGTCAGTGTAATTGCATCCCTTTTTTTTCCCCGCATTCTTGTTTCGCTTTTCAAGTAACAAGTCGAAATGTCACCTTTATGAGTTAACTTTTCTCCTCTTCTCCGTGTCTCTCTTGTTAAACTCATCAGGTTGCAGCACAGGTACAGGGCTGTACAGCGGGATTGAGAACATGAAGCTCTCTTTCTCTGACTGTGAATCCCACTAAAGCCCTAGTATCACCTGCGAGAGCTGGGAACTTGGCTTCCGGAGCGTTGCGTGGCAGAGTGAGTGTCACCCTGCAGGACGAGTCCTTTCATCAAGCTTCCCTCTTACTCTGACCCTGCCATCTGGGAAAACAGATGATGCTAATGAGGGACGGCTCCTTGTCTCCTGGCACCGAACGTTCACACACTGCTCCCATTGTGCTACACTGTCCCTGCTGCCCCCTGGAAGTCACAGACACCGCTCATTACACAAACACAGTGATGGACAAAGACAGGTACGCGATGACATGGGACGGTTTAATGCTCCCTCATGAAGCAAGTGGCATCAAAAACTTTAACTTTCAACAAGTTGTGCTGCAGTAGACAACGGCGGGGTAGAGGTTTCTGTTGTTCCATTATCTTAAAAAAAAAAAAAAAAAAATCTGACAGTGACGGTGGATGGGTGTTGAGAAGGCGGTGGGGGGTTACTTGGCTTTGGGTTGTTTCTGCAGGAACTGGAAAGGAGCGACCTCTCTGAGACGCGAGGGTCAGACAGGGCTAATTAGTCTGCGGCGGCCCCTCAAATTTCTTCCCTGGGATATTAATGAAGTGATCCATAGGAAAGCAGCTGCTCGCAACGCGAGCCCACCACCGCCACCAGCCCCCGCCATACACCACCTCGACAACCC
This sequence comes from Chelmon rostratus, assembly GCF_017976325.1. NCBI lineage: Eukaryota > Metazoa > Chordata > Actinopteri > Chaetodontiformes > Chaetodontidae > Chelmon > Chelmon rostratus. Next base: position 9,367,557 of record NC_055668.1, on the reverse strand, counting down.
ACTGCAACCTCCATCCCCCAAGCCCCCCTGCCGCTCTGCAACTTTACCAAGGAAGGGCAGCGTTGTGCCAAGGAAGAAGCCCATACAACCCCCTGAGCGCGTGACAGCTCCCGATCGATGGCCCCGGAGCAGCAGGCGGATGAGCAGAGGGGCGGGGCGTGCAGCTGTGCGTGTGTCGCCATGCCAGGAGAGGGTGGCAACAGCCTGGCTCTGTGTCCTACATCAACAGAAAAGTAATGTTTTCATGGGAGTGAGCTCAATGGTTTGAAGAATTGTTGTCTTGTCTCCATATTTTAGCGATTTCTGCCGTCCTGTGGTGTGTCTGAGGCTCGCTGTCATGAAGACTGCTGAGGTAAAGCTTATTAGAGTCGTCACTGGTGGATCTACTCAGAAGCTTCCTTCACCGACGGGATGTTTTCCTGTCATGTCTTCCATGTACACACAGTCCATGAAGTAAATGGCACATCGACTGGAGTATGTGTGTTTCACGTATGTATGAAAAGACTGGCTGGAGACATTGGAAACATCATACGAAGGCAGATAAAAATATGCCTCCTTTGTTACAATTCATACAACATGCTGCCTCAAAGTCAAACCAGACAAACCTTCTGAGTGAGAATAAACAGACTGACAGTCAGTTTCAAGTGAAAAATTCACACTTATCAGCTCTTGCCCACATCAAAACTACCATATATTACTGAGTACAAATTAAAAAGCAAAGCTCTGATGTCAAAAGAGGAGGAAGGGATTCTTCTGTTTGGGCTGACAGATGTTAAAAAATCCATGCTGTGATGTTTTTTAACAAACTGCAAGAAGCAGAAGTCTTTTATGAGTTTTTTTTGAGTCCAAGATGAACACAAATCCAAAATGACCGAACTTGTCATCTCTTTTTCATAATAACGGAAAAAAAAGCTTGCGTCCAGCTGTTCTCATGCCCAATGTCACCTCCACCACAGAGACCTTAGTTCTGTCAGTTGTCCGGCGGCATTAAAGCAAAGCAACAATGACAAATATTATCTGCCGAACACATCTCCTTGTCATGGCACTGTTGTAGTCTGAATCCTCTTACTTGTCAAACTAAAGTGTTTGTTGGACAGAACACTGCACAGAACCCCTCTGCCCAGAGTTGATCCTCACAGGCAGCGCTTCCTGCCAGGCTGAGTGCCGCCTGCACAAGCCAACAGCTTGGGAGTAAGAGCTGCTGGACAGGTTTAATTCAGGGCAGCAAGGTTTCTGACATGCCTGGAGAACAGCTAGCGTGACAAACAGCAAAAACAGCTAATGAGATTAAAAACAATTTGCACATTATCCATTTTGAATGAACACATTGCAGTAATGCAATTCATTAGCCTTATTAATGATATAATTGGTGTCAACTAGGCTCTGCTGTTACAGAAAACAAAAGACGGCTATTTTTAAAATCTCACAACAATTGTTGTGTCTTTCAAAACAGTAGGAACCTTTTAGTATAAGCTGAAATAGAGTCATTTGCAGTGCTCATTCCCGCTACCACAGCTGTCTGTTGATGTCAGCACACTAGAAAATGGAATTTTTCACTTAAACAAATGTCCTTGAATGAGGTGCGGGGGGTTAATATTCCCAGTGTGGAGTTTCCCCCTAAAGGCAGAGGCATCGTTTAGCTCTTGCAGGCCGAGGTCTTCGGAGATGCATTTAGCGGAGTGAAATCTCTGTCTTGTTACGGCTGTGACAGCTTATTCTGCACACATCTAGTGTGACTTCAGGGAGACCTGAGACCCAGCTGAAGGCCAGTACAGTAGGCCAGTGTGAATGAGAGCACCTCTGCAATTGAAGGTGAGTTGTTGTGAGAGGTCACTGTATGAATACTGAATAAGTCACATGGGTCCGCAAGTACTGAGTCAATGGTGCAGGAAGCCACGGCCATGATGGAAAGGAAAAACGGATGTGCGCGCACACACCGGCCGGGAAAAAAACCCCACAAAAACAACAAGCTTCAAATTCTAAGCTGCTAAGTAATATTTTCAAAGCGATGCAGATGGTGATGGTGCTCTTGAGCGCTCTTGCCGGCTGCATTAACATGAATTTTTCCCTCGATTCATGTGTCATAACAAAATGTCTTGTCAGAAGACCGACCGTGGCGGATAAGCCTGCTACTGTGAACAATATGAGGCTCTTTTGATCATCTGCTGAGCTCCAATCTGCGGGTAAACAATTGCCAGTGGCATCCAGTGATGACACATTTTACAGATGTCATGTGCTGCCATCCCGCAAGCACCTCCATCACAGCGGGGTGCCAAAAAATGTGACCCCTTCACTCTTTCATCATCACACCTCTTAATGAACAGTCACACATCCTGATCTCTTTCCTCTGGGTTGACATATACCTTCGCTCAGCCTCTGGTCAGCACGGAGGCGCTGAGGTCAAATGCCCGATAAGACAGTTAACCGTTGGCTGGCTCTGATTTCCTCGTAAACAGTGCTGTGTCGTGGTTCATGAGTAATTGAACACTATCGATTCTAAGGTCTGGGGGTGACAATAATGAGGTCACACATGAAGCGACGGCAAACAAACGCTGTGAGGACAGCTTACTTCTCGATGACACACACACACACACACACACACACACACAAAGAAATTCTTTTCACCTATCACTCCATGATAGCATCACAATCCACTGTCTTTGGCAGCACTTGCTTTTGCTCTCCTTATCTGCCTTGCTGTCAATACAGACAACCCTTTGCTCCACTGGGGGCATGAGGCGGTATTGACATTCAGCTCAAACCCACAGCTCTGAGTGGAGTCCAGGGTGTTGCACATGAATTATGCATGCCTTGACGCCAGGGTGCTGAGCAACACCAGTGCCATCATAATTGAAACAATTGAAAAGACAATACCAGATGGGTCAATAATTAGACAGCAGGAGGGGGAAACTTGATCCGGACGCTCCCCTGCTTGCCCTGCCAACCTAACCACCAAGCACATGGAGGGGACCTTTACCGAAACGTCCTGGTCCCCTACGGTGCACAGCCACGTGCTGCCTAACATGCTGAATTGTGTGTGTGTGTGTGCGGCAATTATTTGGAAAGGAGATTACAACCTCTCATAGAGACTTCTCAGGCAATGCTGCAGTAGCACTGGCTTGTTCCCAATTAAGAATTCAATATCTTATGGTTTGGACTTTCAAAAGTTCCTCGAAGTGCTGGATAAGTAAACTTTGTGGCTCAGTAGCGACTGCCAGAAACAGTCCCTGAGTATTGTTTGTCAAAACCTTGTCGCCTTGGATTAGCTCTCGGACGTTATTCATTGGTGTCTCTCGGCCGGTGGAAAAACAGAGGCAGGTGACCGATCCTTCCCTCCAGCCCTGCACTTTCATAAATCCATACTGAGGGCTCCCAGCAGATCCATTACACTCACTGGTCTCCTGGCCAGAGAAACGACTCAAGGTGATCACCATAAAACTACTTGCCACAGAGCCATTTCTCACCTTGCAATGCCTTTAAAACAACCTGGGAAACAGAAGCAGCATGACGGCAAGAACACCAGCATCTGGGGCCAGCATATGTCATAAAAACTTATGAGCAAACATGTCCAGGTTTACTACAGTCAACAGCGGCTGCAAAATGTATCTTTAATACATGTGATTTCGTAAAAAACAATTACATTTAACTGCATAGAGCAATTTAGAAAAATTGACAGTTTTCTCCATTTTCCCTAGACTGTTTTTATGTGTCTTTAAAGAGCCTTCGTATCATCACTTTCTGAAGTTCAGTTAGTATTTCTGGATATTAAATCTAATGTATTTTAAATATCACACACAAAAATATGATATTACACATTTCCACTATACAGTCCTACACTAAATCGTCCTCCTTTTATCTGATTAGTTTCGCCATGCTGTTCTGTGGTAAAGTGCAGCGCTAAATTATCATCGAGGGGAATTACGTAACCAAACTGCTTCAAGACATGAAGCTGTACAGATGTAAAATGTTTATTCACTGTAGTGTGAACAATAACAGGGGTCAGAGAAATAAAAAAGAAATGAATTACAGGTTAAAAATCCAAACAGCCTCGGGCCATAAAATCTACACGCAGGTATACAAACTTTAATTTCCTGGGAACGTATTGATTGAGACAGCACTTAGACCAAAGTACACACAAATCTGGACCCACCCCCCCGCCCCTGCAACACCATAATGTTAGCAAAAAGAAGTTTTATTTGCCTTTTTATGGAGACTCATTTCCGTATTCCTCAAAAGCGGTGCCCCTGGAAGCACACATAGGCTCCTGTGTATTGGTCTCATTCCCCATTAGGGTTTATAGAGAGCCATATGCACTTTTATGGGAGGGTTAATGGTTTTTAAGGACCGCGGTGCAGGTCTGAATCCACAGCATTAAACCTAAGAATGGCAACCTGGGATATACACACGGGTCACATGACTATATTTAAAAATGAAATAGCACATATTTTACTAACTGGCTATCAATACTGCTATCCCCAATACCTTCAGCAGATGGATTCTGGGATGTAAAGTGAAAAAAAAAAAGGAGACAAAACCTGTCAGCGTTTACAATCTTAACAGCCTAATGAGCGGAAGTAACCATAGCAATTTAGTGAAAAGAACATCAAAGAGCAGGGAGCAACTATTTAGGCAGGCTGTGTTCATGCATAATTAGCTGTGAAAATGGCACTACAGGAGTCTGTTACTCCCTGTTCTTAATTAGTTTTTATCCTTATGTCTTGTATGAGAGGTAAACAAAGCCATCAGATTAAAACTTTGCTTTCTTCCCGAGACAACACCACTGTCAACAGTGGAGACATGCCAGTGTTGTCCATAAAAACGCTGCACTATTGTCCCTGGGGAATGAGTGGCAGTGTTCTGTATTGGTCTTAGTCACAGTATCAGGAAGCCTGAAGCCCTGCTTAACACCACAATGCTGTTGTTGTAGCAAGACAGTCAATCTCTAAAATGGAGCATATAATTAAATTTGAATAAAGACAGCTAGATATTTAAAAAAATAAAAAGCTCCTCACCTAACAAGGAAAATCACTCATTTGCTCATGCACTGTGTGGCCTCTTCCTGCATCCACCTACAGTATACTAAATATACTGCACAACCACACAGGTGGAGCGTCACATTGCGCTTCCTTACTCAGCAGCCGTTTGTGAAAGCCTTTACTATTGATCGATTTAAGGTCAAATTGCTCAGGACGTCCTATGAGGCTATAAATAGCTGCAAAAATGTCAAATAAAATTGAAATATCTCTTTCAGGTCAAAGTGCATGCACTATTTTCTTTTGTCTTATTTGACGTACTCAACAGTCTGGAATACAAGGACTACACACACAATAATAAAGAGACTAAATATAAAGTTCCGGTCAGTTTGGATGGATTTTGGGGAATTTAGGAGCTTCGATAATGAGTATTTGTTTAGGATGGCAATGTATAAGAGTTAGTTAAGAAGCCCCACAATACAAAAAATCACAAATACAAAACAAAAGGGGCAGTGTTTGAACACGTCAAATAAAAAATCCAAGAAGATTTCTATTTAAAAATCACAAAAGTCAAATACAGGAGAAGATATTCCATACATTTTTCAGCTAGTTTTGGTACTTTAATGAAAATTATGCACTATGCAGTATAAACATGTTCTTCTGTGAAGCACATTTTTCTCAGTTCTGTTTGCCAGGAGCAGCCATTTGAAATAGATAATTTTTTTAGCCTCATCTCTACCGAGCTGTCACAGATCGACATGCCTACATGAAGCGCAGCACGTCAATACTCTACATTTTCTAGGATGGCTCTATTCAGAAACCCTGATATCCTCAAAATGCTTTACCTGATGATGCAAGCATGGGCAGCAGGAGGAAATACCCATTTCAATCATTCTCTCTACAAAACTAAAACTGCAAGACTTTCCAACATGGGAGACGAGGACAAAGATCCAGAGGTTTAGTCGAGTTTCTCAGACACTCGAGCAAAGCTGGGAATAAATATGTTATTGTTTCTATTTCGCTTCTCTCCTTGTTGTTCTTGTGTTTCTACTCGATTTTTTACTGGGATGACAAAGATCTGTTTTCCCTGCTTCTGTTTTTTTTTGAAGATTTTGTGATCGGCAGCCACGGTGTAACTGGAACGTGTCCTGTTACTGTTACCATTCGACATCAAGTTAAAATTAAAAAAAAAATGTAATAGAGTGTGGCAGCCGCTTCACTTCAGTTGTGATGTTTCTGTGTGTGAGTGTGTGTGAATGTGCCACCACTGGGTGATGAGCCCTTTATAACGACAGCCTTCATTAGGCCAGGCTTACTCATGGACAGATGGGAAGGCAGGACTGCATTAGAGCTGCTGCCACATTCCACTTCAAACCTGACCTTCCAGTGGTCCCACTTCATCTGCCACCCACAAGCCCCCTCCTGATGCATCACTGTCACGCTGGGGCTCAGGCTTGCCTTGCTGCCCCCCTATCTCGGCCAAACAACCACCCTGCCACACAGGCTGTAGCTGCTCCTGCACCCCATTACTCCAAAGGCCTCTCACCTCCTATTTTCGGCCATTTTTTTAGGTGAGACCACCACACTTTCTTTCTGCTCATGTTTACCCCATCAGTCAAGATGCCACCCCCCCCCTTCTAGTTTCCTGGTGATGAATGACCGTTGGCCGTCTCACTGACAGCTAGGCAGCTGATGCCACATAATTACAGTATCACCGTTTAGGCAAAATTACCAAATTACTCCAGTCCTCAAGAGGCCTGGAAGACTGACAGGCTAGCCAACAAAGGAAACACAAATATCTGAAAAGAGAGGGACTGAGAGGACTACTTGGGCCTTCACAGACGAGCAGTGAAATTAGGTTTGCTCTGTTCCTTGAGAGTTTACCCATTACAGCCAATGAGAAGCCAGAGGGTGAGTTGATTAGTCTGGAGAAGCCGAGACACTTTTTCTCTCATAAATAATGCGAAAAAAACATCTGGCCTCTCCTTGATACCCAGTCTTTCTTTTCATACTCAATTTATTCAATCATTATTTCAGATGGAAATTCCGGAGATTATAATCACAAACATCTTAAAATTTCATCCTTACAGCAAGGTCTGACCATTATCTTTTATGCATCAAAGGTTTATTACTTTTCTATAAAGACACGTTTGAGAAATGTTGCTTACCTTTCCTTGATTTAATTCTCTGTCTGATTTGATTTGCAATAATTAGGATGAAACATTCGCATTATCAAAATAGTGCTTCTGCGACTAGTACAATAAAAAGTACAACTTTTCCAGGTAAAACTATTACTACTTAATACCTCAGTGACTGAGGCACCAGACAAAAACACTAAAAGGCTCAAAATTGCCTGAGAAAAGTCCGCAGTAGACCCCGTCTGGTATATGGAGTGTGCTTGAAGTGATGAAGTGACATTTATGATGTGAGTGCTAACAGTGAGCAGTAGAGATGTTGACTTAGCACTGTGTCAGCTCGAGACTGCGATGGCCACCAGGGTTGAGTTAAGCTCCGCTAATTTATCTACTGCAACAAAGGATGTCTTTTACTCCAGCCTTGAATACAAAGTGAGGAGGAAAAAAAAAACACCTAGGAATAGTCACACTAAATCTATTTGATCCATTATGTAGAGATAAAATACAGTCTGTTCAGCCGTCTGCCACGTTAGCCGTTTCATTTATGAAAAGCGAGGCTAACAATGTTAACGATGCACGGCTGTTGCATGAAAATCTTTTCAAATGTGTTATTTTCATATTTCAGCTTTGAAGGACTGCAGCTTTTCTGTAGCCTGAGGAAATTCAATGCGGGACCTTTTAAAAACTCTTTGGATAAGGTGAAAGATGTATGGAGGTCAAGCCAAAAACAATGTGCTTCGATAGAAGTGAGCCGTGTGAGAATCACCACTTCTTTTCCCAGGCAGAAGAAGCGCAAACGACCTCCACTTATCTGAACGCCTTTTAACCCTTCCATTATATATCTACTGCTAATGCTGCAGGGCGCATTGAAATGTGTTGATGCAATGAGGTCCAAACAGTGAAGCGTGCAGATAGGAGCAGCTCCTCAACGAGACTCAATCCGTCCTCGCAAAGAACAAGTTGGACCCAAATTAACAAATTATGGGCTGTCCGATGGCTCTCTGCAAGTGTCTGCCTCGCTGTATGTGATGGGACAGAAACTGCTTCGATAAACAAGCTCGGCAGAATGATAATGTTCTAGGGGGTAATTTAATCAGAATGGGCTATATGTCACTTACTAATAGTGGGTACTTTGCTGTGATTTATCTGTGTTTGCTGAGTGGAGGGAGACGGAACAGACGGCCTGCTCCCCCAGATTAAATAGGGCATGGGAAAGATTCCTCACGCTACCAGGGAGAAGAATTTATCACCGGTTGATGATTAGTATTATTAGCACAGGTGCAGTTACAGTAAACATCGGAGAGTCCCATTTCGTACTAAAAGAGAGCGGCAGACACAGAAGGAGCAGAAATGAACTGGGGTGCGTCTCAAAGGTGCTTTGTCTAACTATGGTACTGGAAGCTCCACTGAAGCTCTCAACCAAAAATACTGCTTCTGAGGATCGAACGCTGAAGCAAACTTTCGAAGCCGCTGCCACAAACTTTGTGGCAACAGCAGCTCTGGGTCTCTGCTGTTCGGCGCATGTGTATAGCTGTCATGCTTAGAAAATGAATACTACCCTGTCACTGATTATTCAACTATCCTGTCACCGCGCCGACTGTCTTTCAAAGTGGCAATAATTCCTACATTGGAAAATCAAGAATAGGAAAAAAATACAAACTTGTATTTGCTCATTTAATCAAGCGCTATTAGGTTAAAGAGTTGTAATGTGATGATGTCAAAAGAATGATCGGAAATGTAAAGCAGCCTGCTGCTCGATGTAATTATGAAAATATAGCAGAAAGATCTCATGACATAAAGCCTTGTGCTACTCATTCATTAATACATCACTTGCTGTGAGTGGACTGACATGACCTTCATCAATTACACTGAACTGAACGCCTTCATTACACCTGAACGAGACCTGCAAATGTTATAGTCGTGAGAAGATGACTGTTTTAGCTTATGTAAAATATTTCAAGAAAATGAAGGCTACAGTCTGTAAACATTAGCACATACTGTATGTGTGTGTATATTTGTTGTAGTCTCCCTAAAAGAAATGCAAACTACAATGATTTATAATGTCTTCTGCATAAGGTTAAACAGAGACAGAGATGCCATTAAAGGGAACGCCGCCCTGGTTATAATAGTAGTTATAGACAGTGTATAGATTCACTGGATCCAGAAAGCCAGCAGGCGTTTGCTGCAGCAGCCAGCGCACAATAAATTAATGGCCATGTGTTGTTCTACCGAAGCCTGAGTGCGCGTTGGAAAAGTGTGGAAGAAGTGCCGGGGCATTGCAGAGACAGAGAGCCGGCTGAGTGTGCTCAAAACAGTAAGCATCCAGTTTTAGATTAGAGTGTAATCAAAGGTCTGCCAGCGCCTCGATGCTGCATGGATAAGGTTGTGTCTCTACACTATCAGAGTGGGCTGGGTGGAGGCAATACTCCAAAGGCTGAAATCTATAACCTTACAACTGATAAGTCAGAGTGAAAAGCAGTTCTGTATGAATCCCAATGAGCACTATTTCTCTGAAGGGGCCAGTTAGCAAAACAGCAGACCAAACTGTTTATCTGCTCAATGAGATTAAACTCATTTCACAGATAAAATGAATACAGTATTCATACAGTACACGCTGTACAAATTGTTCCATGCATACAAAAGCAGAGCTGAATCTTCCTCATAAGTGTATGGTTGAAGCTGAGGAAACTTTTTTTCACATATAATTAACAAAGATTAAAATAGAAACATACCACCGTGGTGACAGAAACGCCATAAAACAAAATGTCGGCCCCTCTTCCTTGTATCCAAATGTGATTCATTATTTAAAGCATATACTTAGAGCTCAGAGAATAAGGGCTAGGGGGAGAGATGCAAAACAATAAACAGCACAAATGTTTTGAACTGTCAATCTAAAGCAGCCCTGGGGAGGAAAACAAAACTGGGTAAAGGATTTCAGATGAAATTGGAGAGTGAGAACACCCGACGTCTATCTAAAAAATCCTTTGGGATATTAACTTTCTCAAGCAGACCTCTGGTTTGAACTCTAAATACCTTTTAGGTCTACTGTGACAGCTGGGGCTGAAATGTGCAAGTGCAGATTAACCCGCGAGGTCTTGGCTAAACGTTATTAGTGTGAACCTGTGGACCAGCATAATGACGATAAGATTCAGACAACTCTGTTGTGGAGTTCAGCCACTGCAGATCATCCTCAGATGTGTCGCACGTTCCAATAACTCCTCGTCTCACAGCGTAAACAGGCTGTTTTACTGTATACAGTCAACGAGATCAACCAGAATACAAACGCAGATCATTATTTTTCAGACCCGTAAAGGAGAGGAGATTAAGTTATTAGGGTGCTGTTCATTTTCATAAATTTACTCTAATTAAGCTTCTGCCTAAGTGCTTTGTTTGCCGCAGATTTAAGCTGCAGTCAATCTTCATAAATGACGAGGTATTTAATAAAGGCGAATGTAGTGTGTAAGATCAGGTCTGTGCTTAGTATCTGCCAATTAACACCAAAGTTTCTGGCATATCAACATTGTCAGAGGTATCAACGCAGTTTTGACACATTTCAAACAATACGATCGCCGTTAATTATACATTTGATAAACAACAAACAGATTTCCAATCAGGTTTTTAACCCAAGGCTGCACAGATGAAACAACAAGGAAGATAATCAGCTGGTCTTCAGCCTGTGGCTGGTACAGCATTCTCTCCACAGGTAAACAGGTTGATTGGTAACAGGTGATAGTATCATGATTGGGTATGAAAGGAGCATCCTGGAAAGGCTAAGTCGTTCACAAGCGAGGATGAGGTGAGGTTCACCTTTGTGAATACATGATTTCATAACGGTTGTTACCACATGGGCTCAGGTACATATTCACCATTAACTAGCTGTTTATTAGCAACCATATTAGTAACATATTGACTCTTTATTGCTCATTATAAAGATCTTCAATAATAACTAATGCCACATATAGTTATCAAGATTGCAATTCATGTTCGACAACTTCCTATCAATAAGCAGTAATTAGGACATTATTGAGGGAAAACACTAAGCTAATGGTCTAGCAGTTGTTGACTATGGTCATGCAGAATAAGACATTAATAAGTGCTTTATAATGTCTATTGAAGGTATAATATGCTACTAATATTCATGCTAATAAGCAACTAGTTAATAGTGAAGAAAGTTTTCATATCTGTGCATATCTGACAACATACATCAGAAATATTTCACAAATATCGATATACACTGGTCGAGGCTCTACATTACATATCATCAGGTGAGAGTTACACCAATGTTTAAATGAACCATTAGATATCCTCTTATCACACCCGCTACTGCCGATGCACTTTACAACTTTTTTTCAACAAATTTTAAACTGTGCCAAAGCGAATAATGTTTGTATCTACAAAGGAAAGGGGGACACACAGCATAACGAGCACCATTCCTGTATAAAGATGGTACAAAACAACTGCAGGTGGTGAAGAGACAAGCATGTGTGCTGTAGACAGCCTCGAAACACTGCTCACCCTCAGCTGGAAAATAAACTTTAATACATACAGCTAAGTCCGCCTGAAACAACGAGCCATTCTTGACCAAAATGAGTACAGACAACAAAGCTTGTGTCACATTTAAACCCTTCAAATGATCGTATTTTAACAGCTGAAGTGGACCAAGCGTATCTATTACTTACCTTTGTGGCCCAACAGCTTTCTTTGCTATTTGTCATGATTTCCACTCACTGTTTATATTTGGTGGTTAAACCCCATTTAAACGTAATAATTTGTTCACTTGTTAGGCACGGTGCATATTTAACCTTGAATGCAGAGGTGATGGAACAATCATGGGCAGGCAATGTTGCAACACATCTTCCAGTAGTATAGTCATAAATATGTGCCTTAGCTTGTTATACTTGACACTGTATTTTCATTTGATCATTAATCTAAAAACAGATGAGTAACTTGTCTAACACGAGGGCAAATAGACAATTTCCTTGTCAAATTGATGTAACAGACAATTTTTTTGGAGTCTTTCCGCTATGGTAGGTGGGTAATTACTGTCATTGATTAATAATCCTGGGCCAGCCCCATAATAATCAGTCCCACATGTGCTTGGCCCTCTTAAAGGAAAGGCTCATTTGCCACTGGGATTCACAGCCTAAACTGCTTAGTGGGATGTAATGGAGAGCAATTTTCTTGTCTTGAGAAAAAAAAAACAAAAAAAACATGCTGAGATGGGGTGGGTTAGCCCGGTCATTTTCCATTGCCTCAGCACATCAAATCGCCAAACAAGGACAACACTGATTCGAGATCAACTGCTTTTCTCCCTGTGGGAAGTAAGTCGTTTTCCAGGACACAAGGAAGCATTTTATTGCTTTACCAGTTACTTTGAGTATTATTTTTGAACTGCAATTTCTCCTCCGTTTCTTGCAAAAATAACAAAATTGACCAGTGCAATCCTTTGTTGAATGAAATACAATACGCGCTGGGTGATATCTTCAAATAACACTTAAGACTCTGAAAATACGGTGAGATCAAGAAAAATGGCTAAATCCATAGTATGGTGGAGGGCTTACTTCCATGCACTGTTGGCAAAGTCATGAGAAGACTGCTGGGGGTTCAATATGAAGCAAAGCCTAAATCCCTAAAAAAATAATTAAAAACAAAGTAATTTACAGTTTGTTCTGCATTATTCAGGATTTAGATTGACTTACTTCCAATTATGTGCAGTAGAATGGATTTCAGAGAAGGGGGTCCCTGAGAACGGTGCAATCCCCTGAGAGATTGACGTGTTTATAGAAAATTGTGAAAAGCAGCCCAATGTTCAGGCAAAGCTGGGATGAGAATACCCAAGTTGGAAATACAGGGCTCTGCCAAGATGTAAACGGTAAATGGTCCATCTGTCGGTGGACTCTTGGAAGAGTAGACACGCTACCATCTGCGGATACGCGTCAGCAGAAGCAATTTTGCATGCAATGAGAATGTGAGTCCACATGTGTACAGTACACAGAGGCCTGGAGACAAGCCTTGTGCATTAAATGTTGAACAAGCCCATTTCCAAAACAATTGGGACACCGTGTGAAACGGAAATACCAACAGGACGTGATGATTTGCAAGACACTGAAGCCACATATTTAACTGAAAATAGTTTAAAGACAGCATGTCAAATGTTGAAACTGAGACATTTCATTGTTGTTGAAAATTACATCCTCATTTAGAATTTGATGCCAGCAACACACTTCAGAAAAGTCGGGACAGGGTCATGTTTACCGCTCTGTTGCATCACCACCTTTTAGCACTCTGTAAGTGTTTGGGAACTGACGAGACCAACTGCTGTCATTTTGAAAGTGAAATGTTTTCCCATTCTTGCTCGCTCGTATTTTACGTTTAATAATGTGCCAAACATTTCCAGTGGGTGACAAATCAGGGCTGCAGGCAGACCAGTTTAGCAGCCGGACTCTTTTACTACGGAGCCATGCTGTAGGAATATGTGCAGAATGTGGTTTGACATCGTCTTGCTGAAATGAGCAAGGCCTTCGCTGAAAAAGACGTTGTGTACTTGGCAGCATATGTACTCCAGAACATGTATATGTGGTTCAGCATTAATGGAGCCTTCACAAGTGTTACCCATGTGTCATGTGCACTAATGCCCCCTCATACCATCACAGGTGCTGGCTTTTGAATTGTGTGCTGACAACTAGCCGGATGGTCCCTCTCCTCTTTAGCCACGAGGACACGGCCTCTGTGATTTCCAAAAAGAATGTCAAATATCGACTCGTCAGACCAGAGGACGGTTTTCCACTTTACTTCAGTCCATCTTAAAAGAGCTCAGGACCAGAGAAGGCGGCTGCGTTTCTGGATCTGGTTTATATTCGGTTTCCTCTGTGGTTTTCAGCCTTGTCCCTTGACACATCTTCAGTTTCTCTGAATCTTTTAATGACATAATGTGCTGTAGACAATGAAAATTTTTAATTTAATTTACTATTTTACACTGAGAAACATTATTCTGAAACTGTTTCACTATTTGCCAGCTCAGTGTGTCACAGAGAGGTGAACCCCTCCTCATCTTTACTTCAGAAACACTCTTTTTATACCCGATCATGTGACTCACCTGTTGCCAGTGAACCAAATTAACTGTGAGATGTTTCACCAGCTGTTTTCTTTTAGCATTTCACAACTTTTCCAGCCTTTTGCTGCTACTTTGTCAACTTTTCAGAAACGTGCTGGCACCAAATTCTAAATGAGGATTTAATTTTCAAAAAATTTTAAAACAATCAGAAATTTCTCAATTTCAACATTTGACATGTTGTCTTTGTGCTATTTTCAATTAGATATGAGGCCTCAGTCTTTTGCAATTCATCACATTCTGTTTCTATTGACGTGCTTCACAACATCCCAGCTTTTTTGGAAACAGGGTTGTAGACACTACACCTTTAAAACTATAATATTCAGCTACTGTGTGTGCTCACGCCAAGTGTCAGCCCACCATGATGTCACCCACTGGTTTGTGGACGACCGTTCTGAAGCCTCAAGTGTGGCATTATAAGCTTCACCATCTTGTTTTTTTGGCACAAGCAGTGACCATCAGACTTGAAACTAGCGATTGAGAGCATAAACTAATTCGAAAGCGGTTTACTGAAGTAATACTTGTCTCATCAATTAAATCCTGACAATTCAGATCTGATTGTTCAAACGATTTAAAAGTCTTGCATTTGACATGTGACAGCCTCCAGAAATAAATCCCTGAAAGCCCTAAAAACATCGGCAAATGTTTTATATTCCAAACGCCCACTATGAGCACAATAATATTTCAGTTGTCTAATTCTTTTGACAGACAAGACAATGAGATGTGAAAACAAACTCTAGAAACAGCTTTCAACGTAGCTCTCAATTAGACTGATTTTGTCTTTAAAAAAACAGTTTGGTCTCTGTTTATGAGCAGAAACGTTGGTATTTACTTTTTTAATTGCTTATTATAAATATAACACTACTTTTGTGTAGCTTCAATAGCCACCTCTGTCAATTAGCCCAATGATCCATCTACTCTGAATAATGACATGAGGCTGTTTGCTGAAGTTAATTATTTGATTATACAAATATTAAAATTAATTTTATGTCAATTTTAATTATTGTGTGCATTTAGCTTTAGCCACAGCAGTCCATTAACATAACATTAACTTTCAATTAATCTAATATACATTGCCATCTCACTGAGGGCTTTTCATCCTTTCTTGCTACGCCTACATGTTACATCCAAGAATTTAGGGAAGTTCAAAAACGTGAAAACTGTGTTGTCTTGTTTGTTTACTTTGTTCAGTGGTGAGGGGGTGGACAGACTATTATTTGAGATTTCATAAACCGCATAGATTTTTGTTTGCCGTCACGGCAGCTAATGTGTGTGTAGGTGGAACAAATAAGCCAGAGACGGAAATTAATGGAAGAAGAACAAAATACGAAAAAAAGTGGATAGACGAGTGAGATCTTTTGTCGGAGCTGAGCGCTCGCAAAGAAAAGTCAAGCGGCTGTCAGTCTCCAAGAGCAGACGGGAGACACAGCGCTGACGGTGACAGCGATCAGAGCTGGGAGATAAGAAGATGATACTGACTAGGAGCAAAGATAGCTCTAATATGAAATAACATCACGTTCAAAAAAGAACTGAGTGTTCCCAGTAAAGAACTACAAAATGTATTACAAGTTATCAGCACAGAGAGGGTGTTTTGCCCAGAGATAATTACAATAACAGTACCCAGTGGCAGCATGATTGCTCCCAGGTGACACTGCAGGTTATTAAATTGTCATGGTGCACCCTGTTTTGGCCGTGCACACGCTTGAACTGGCTGCCCACAAGACTGACTCACAGTTTATCTGCTCCATTTGTTTGACATCTTTACGACATACCATATTAACACAACCTAATTTCATCTGGGCCTCGATGTCTTCTCTTGGCTGTCTCATGGAAATCCTTCAGGGTTAGGTTAGGACTGCTGGGACGTTTGTCTCGACCGAATTACACCAAGTGACACTTCTTCCATCCTATCGTGTTTTCCATTTCGAGTTTGCAAGGAAAGTGACACGTGTATTACTGACAAGTATCAAAAGAAATTAGCTCGGAAATTTGTATTAGAGAAGCCGCTCAGTTCTGGGAGGAGGTGGCACACATACACACACCACAAACTTAGGGGAACTTCATGATAACGATAAACTTTGTTTGTGTAGCACATTTTATACAAGAAATGCAGCTCAGAGTGCTAAAACAAAGACACCACATGAACCAAGTGCTTCACATTAAGAGGATGGACAGAAAACAGAGAGAGAAAATAAAAATAAGGATGGAAACTGGATAAAGTGAATGCATAGCATAAGGTGGAAAGTAAATAATGATAGTAATAAATGAAGTTAAAAATAGAGCACAGAGAATGCATAAAGTCAAGTGACAAAGTAAAATACCACATTTTAAGTGCAAAGCAAAGCACAAAAGTTTCGGACCTGTATCAGGAAGTCACGGCTGGTTAAAGGCTAAAGCGAAGAGATAAGTTTGTAGCTTTCTTTTAAAACTATTCATTGAGCTGCTTCCCTGATATCTATAGGTAGTGTGATCCAGAGCTTAAGGATAAGAGTTTAATTGACAAATGCTGACTTTCGTTCAGCTGTTGCTGGAAACCGTCAATAAACCAGCAGCAGATGATCGCAGTGTTCTCCGAGGCAAATAATGAACGAGGCAGTAAGCGATGTAGCTTGATCGGAGTCCATCAAGGGCTTTGCACACGAGGAGGAAGACCTTAAAATCTATTCTGGATGTTACAGGAAGCCAGTGCAGATAAGATGAAACTGGACTAATGTGCTCACACCAGGATTTCTAACCTCAGATCTAGATTAGATTAGATTTTTGTCCTCATTATACTTGCAGAAATGATTGCTCTCTAATGATATGTCGTGCTATCTCATGATGTCACCATGTGGCAGCGTGTATAGTGAGGACAGCTATGGGCCGAGGCAGCTCCCTTGTGCAACCCAAAAACAGATGTAATGTTCCTCAGATAAACAATCTCCCTTTGATGTATGTTTTAAACCAGTTTCACGCACAGTCAGAAGACCAACCAACTGTTCAAGACGATTGATTAAGGTATCGTAGTTGATCATATCAAACACTGCCCTGAGGTGTAAGAGCACAACTGAGAGCTTATTTTCATCAGAATTCAGTCTGAGGTTGCTGCTTATTTTATTTGGAGCAGTTTCAGTGCTGTGGTCTGTTCTACAGCCTGACTGAAATTCTTCCAGGATGTTATTTTCTTTAAGAAAGGAGTTCATTTGCACTGACTCTATCTTTTCCAGTATCCTACTGATGAATGAAGGTTGGATATCGACCTATAATTGGTGAGCGCCATCAAGGTTAGGTGTCTTTAGTGAGGGGCTTTGAAGGCGTCTGGATGGATGCCTGTTTGAATAGGTGCATTCATGGCTTTCAGGAAATGACTCTGAAGACTGTCGAACGCCCGCTTTAAAAATGCTTTAGGCACAAAAAAAATAAATCAGCGATGGGGGTAACTTGAATCACTGCCTCCTGGTTGTATGCCTCCACCAACCTGTCAAGCAGCCTGTCCATACAATACATGTAGCAAAACTTTGGAAGGAATTTGATGAAAGGTATTAAGTGTACTTTTTGGTCAAGGGGAAGTTATCACTATATTAACAAACATGACAAACATGCTGTCTGCATATACAGATGTGTATACTGTATGTTGGTCTACTCTGTACATGGAAAACCTTCCGGATGTCTGTTCGGCCTGGGAGATGGATCCTCCCCTGTTGCTCTTCCTGAGGCTTCCTCCATCTTGCCCATTAATGGGAGCTGTCCTCATCTGAGTTGAGGGTCTAAGGATAGAGGATGCTGTTTGCTGTACAGATTGTGAAGCCCCTTGGGGAACATTTCACTTTTATAATATAGGGATGCAGTATATAAACAAAATTAATTTGACTTGACTTTGTTAAGCTTTGTTGTTCTTGTTCTGCTGTATGTCAGTGTATCAGTTCATTGAGGGAAACAAGAACCAGAGTCAGAGTCATGCGATGTGTCCACATGCTTGGTCAATGATGCTGATTCTGACGGAGACTGTCATGGCTCCGTCAGATGTTGTTCATCTATGTTTTACAATTTGTATCAAAGAAGATACAAATTGTAAAACATAGATGATTCACACACATCTTCAATGCGTCAGCACAGAAGATCTGTACGATCAGAACACAGACACTTGTCACGTGACACCCGTGACAAGTGTCACCAATTCAGTATCTGACCAAATGTGAAATATGTCATTTGGCTCCTCTTCTGTCCCTGAGTTATGGTGTTGAATAATGGCCAGAAAAGTGTTTTTGCAGAACATCATAATGTCAGAGTGAAGTTGACCTTTGAGCTTGTGGATATAAAATGTCATCACTTCATCATTTTAACCCATAAGACATTTGGGTGAAAGTTTGTCAGAATTAGTGTATAAATTTATCCCTTGAGTGGATGTGGATGTTTGTGCGAAATGTGAAGAAATTCCCTGGGATATGGGATGAAGGACGATGCTAAACATATGTTGTCTCGGGCCGCAGGTTTCGCTGGTGCTGAGGCATAAAAACAAAGGAAAGAGTGCTGCCCCGCTCCTGATCACTTACGGCAGGACAGTAAGAGTTATGTGATCGGAACAGAATGAATCAGGGATGAAAAATCAATCAAATTAAGCAACTAATAGCTCCCTTAATGTCTTTGTTTGTGTGCAGAAGACACTCCCATCCAGCCATACAACAAACACCAATCACATTAATTATCCTCCAAATACCAACTCCCCATTTATTACAAATGAGTTTGCAAAACTAATAAATTATGATTCAAATGTTGTTATTTTGAGCAGAAAAGCATCCCACTCTGGTTCTGGATTGGATGCTTATTATCCCAGGCACTACGTGCAGGTATGCTGTGTGTATATATAGTGTAGTATATGTATATATATTATATATAATGGGCATGCCTGTGCATACATTTAGAGTTGATTTGTAATACCCACACTTAGAAACGATGACCTCAATTCAAAATAAGATGCATGTGCACATATGAACACAAAATCCTCGACAAAATCCAGCAGCTATGCAAATACAATAGATTTTTGTCAGTGCCAGTGGTTTTCTGCATCAGTACAATGCCAGTGCAGTCCACCAGCTGGTTCAGGAGCCTTAGGTTTGAATAAATGAGACTATTTCATAAAAACAATATAGATTAATGCTGGATTATACAATGCTTCACTCCTCTAATGTTCACCACTAAATCTTAATGCTCACTAACTGTCAGGTGATGTAGCCCTCAATGGCAGCAATTTTGATTAGAATATATCCCCGCAAGGCACCAGTGCACACATTACGGAACAAACAAAAAAACATATTAATTACTGGTACTCACATCTCGCAGGGAGATCATAGCCGGAGGTGATCTTGGCTTTGCCGGTTTCGCAGCCGTTTAGTGAGTGGCACTCATCATACAGACAGGACCCTGCCGCTTTGTGTATGCAGCCATCGACTGAAACACAAACAGACACGGAGAGAGAGGGTAAGGCCTACCTGAGGAGAAACATACAAAAACGGGCACATGTCTCAAACCAGCTGGGCTAATTAGCAGCGTGCGTGCTTCATCATGTCAAAGCAAACAAGCGCTTACAGGAACGGGATCAGGAAGAAAATGGAAATTATGTTTGGAGATTTGATTCTGGTCACTGAATCCCTACGTTCTCAAATGATCTCCCCAGCTCTGCATCTCCTCTCTGTAGGGAGACCGGGTCTGCCATAGTGTGCTGCGCCTGTTGCTGGTAAATATTGACGAGCTTAGGAATGAAATTAGCTGGGCCGGGATCTAATAACGCCTCCACACACAGTGAAAATGAGACTGTTCTTCCTGTAATCCCTCTCCACTGTCAACAGCGATACACAGTCAGATCATTAACTGTATTTTCTGCCCTGTGGTGGGAATCTTATATCTGTCCTGTTCTCTGTGGTGAGCCTGTTTTGATGTGGATCCGTGTTCTGATTCTGTCGTGCTCCCAGTTGATGTGTGTGTCCTGGTTCTTCGGAGACCCCGGGCCCCCGCCCCCCTAAGGTTTTAATTTTACCGGGTTAAGGCCGCGAAAGACTTGATTGATGGCATGTCTTACACAAGAAGGCAGAGAGATAGAAATCCACATTATCCGTCTCTGAAAGCCTGACATCCCTCCAAGAGCGTGTTATCAATCACACTGAAACATCATAAAATCCTCCTCAAGTTGTCCTGTTAAAATCCTCACAAGACATTAGAGGACGGCAGTTAGCAGCAGCGGTTGGACAAACAGATGTGTCTTTTCTTTGGTTTCTCTTTGTAAAGACCAGGCCAACAGAGAGTCTGAAGTCAAAGACGAGACGATAAAACTAGTCTGCTTTATCCATCAAACCTCAAACGGCTGAGAGTTAAGAGTTAAGATAGCCTGCAGGATAGCCAATGTTTACACACTCGGAACTGATCAAGAAAGAAGAACTTAGGGATAGATAAAGAGGAAAGAAAAATCTGAATTCATATTCCTGATGAAAGACAAAATGTGACTCTTATCACTATCTTCATCTGTAATGTAGTAATTATTCATGTACGGTGCCAGGGAGGGGAAAAAAAACTGTGAAAAAAGGCTGAAGATTAGTTATACGGTATCTTCAAAAATGTACTGAGCTTCACGTCGTCAACACAGACAAAAGGTCTTTTGATGAGGGATGGTCCTTTTCTGAGCTCCTTTCAATCTCTCAGGGATGAGTCAACGACAACAGCTGGGCGGAAGATTTTCTGCCTCTATCAATCATCTTTAATGGACTGGGAGACAGGCAGTTGACAGAGACGAATCCTGATGGCTTTTCGAAAAAGTAACATGAGTGTGACAGTGATGCGGATATGAGGAGGTATCGCGCTGGTGACAATGAAAGCTACTTAGCACAGCACAGAGCAGATGTAGTGCTGGCCGCAGGCTCGGCATTTTTACAATATCCACTGTGCAAACAAGATTGTCCGTGATCATCAGCCACACTTATTTGCATCATAATTGCTTCTCACCATCTCACAAACGTGTATTGCTAAATGCACAGGCTGAACTGAGAGCTCTATAAGCATCCTTCTCATTTATGTGCGCAAGTCACACAGCCTTATAATAAAACATAGCCTTTTCCTGCTGTGTTCTGTTGCAGCGCGGAATGAATAAGATTTAAGCACCTACAGTAAAAGTGTTCACCTGACGTTGCATCTGCAGCACTGACAGGCCAGTCGATATTTTCTAATGTCTCCATTTCTACCGACAGAGTTCAGTTTTGGCCTATAAAGGTGAATTGATCAAGCTTTCTCCAGGCCTCGGTGTTATTAAAGTTTTATGAGCCCTCATTTGAACCTCTAATAAAGCTGAAATGTTTTAATTAAAATCTTTAATACTTCATACTAATACTTACCTTTCTTGTTTTGTATATACTCTTTGCATAATACATGAATAATATATGTACTGCATATTTGTGATGGTGCAATCCATGCATTAAAAGCATTTCAATTTTAGTTCTTAAAGCCTCTGGATATATCGTGCAAATGCAGTTTCCCCTTCAATGTGAGATGGAAAATAAAAAAAAAAAAGAGTCCAAAGGCACTAGTAGAGTTCACACAAGGGCTATAATGAAGTCATAGTGTGTGACGTGAGTTTAAGCAGCTTTAAACATTTTGCAGGCTATCTTGCGGCAGCGTCGTTCTATGATTATGAAAAGAGGAAAAAAAAATGGGACAGGTTGCATTTCTACACCACAGATGAAAATTTGGCCATTTCAAGCTCTTATTGCTCAGAGATCCTTTTATTGGTTGATTTCGCTGACTCATCCGCTTGTTAAATGCACCAACTGGTTCCAGTCTTTCCACAAGGCTGGCAACCTGTCCTTCAGTGCAAAAACAAGACTGCAGATACAGAAAAAGATATCTGAACACTTGGAAGGACTGATCAATACAAAGGATATATGTTTGTATGTATTAATTCAGTCCAGTTGCCAGAATAAAATCATGGCAGTGCACATTTCTGCAAACCACAGATGCGTTGGATCTGTGCATTTCATACGAACCATATTGATGTTTCAAAGCGACATAATATTTTTAATAGGAGGCTGGGACATTTTCCAGTCGTGTTTGTGTGGACAAAACGGGGTATTTTCCAAACCCTGACCCAGAGGGTACTGTGTCTAAACCTGGCTAGGCTGGACCCACAGTGTCACTATAAACTGAAAAGTAAAGAAACACAAAGTTTGAATGTAAAGGGACGTTTCAAAATGCCTGTGGTTTGCAGAAATGTACCATGTCAACATATATGCTGCTGGCTGGGTTGATTTATTATGGTATAAAAGAAATTGGGATGTTCCTTTGAATAAAAAAACACTTTGCTACAGCATAAAATCAGGTAGGAGAGACAGTTCAAGAGCGGGAAAATATTCTCTATGCTTCCGTAGAACAGGTTGAAAGTACACCATGTCTCTCTTTTCATGGTCATATAAAGCCAGCCAGGTTAAATTTAATAATGCCTTCCTCCAGTTTGCAGTGTTCCCGCAGGAGTCCATCCTCCCCAGACACTTCCTTCTCATACCAGGCATGGCTGATCTCTTACCTATGAGCACCTTGGGAACCCAGCGAGCAACAGCATACACGCTTCTGTTTTTCATCTCGGTAGCCGAAGAATAAGATTGCAGATAATAGTTTCGGCTTCCATTTCGCTGCTCCTCCTGTTCGTGGTTGCATAAGCGACAGTGGGTGTGAAACTCTTTTTCTGATGCCACTGAGTGTGTCACCGTGCACCCAGTGTCAGCGGTTCCCTACAAGCTCGGAGATTTGTTCACAGCGCCCATAACCAGAGAAGAAGACGCTGAACTGATCTGGCTGATTGCCAGAATCTTGGATGCTGCCGCTACAGATTCAATTTACCTGCTTTACTCAAGACAGCTTCACGGAATGGGTGGAGTACCGCAGATGCATCGTGGGTAGTATGTGTGTGTGTATTGCTGTGTGTTTGAGAGGGAGATAAATAGAGAGGAGAGGAGAAGCACGGGCACAGAGAGAGGTTTCAAAATGTTCTTTGTGATTTCAAAATCAGTTGCAGAGTGGGCCATCAAAACTCGGATTGTGAATACATTTATTCTCTGAATGTTATTTAGGCGACAAAAAGCAGATCTGAGTTCCCATAAGTGGAAATATGACCCACATGAATTAGTGGCCATTAATTTCTCTTCTCATTTAAATGGGATTTCAGCATTATTCCCTGCAGATTTCTACATTATAGACGCTTGCAACAGGACAAAGGCAGTCTGAGATTCGCATTAAGTAAGATTGGCATTTAGATCACTTCAGAAAGGAGGACAGGTCATCTCATCTCGCTCTCCTGTTAAAACACCAATGCTTCCTCCGTCATAAGTCGTCCTGCATTTTGCACATTTTGACGACAAGGTTGCTAGTTTATTCTGATTATGTGCAGATGTGATTCAATTCAAATTTTGCCGTTACACAGCCCAACCTTTCACGTGTTATTATCCACAGCCCAGTGGGTTTGAGTACTTTTCAGGGTACTCCTGAATGCCATTATGTCTGTGTCCCTATTGTACTCTAATTAGACCCAATGATCATATTCAAATGCTAAAAAAAAAATCTGTGCGCCCATCCTGATGATGCACCTGCACACAGCACTGTAAAGTGATCAAAGTGATCTCTCTCTCTCATCCCGCAGCTGAAGCAGAGACCCAAAGGTGAACATGTGCCCGACCGTGTGATGCACTGTCAGCGCCCAGTGCTGTATTTCAACTCCTGTTAAGACTTCTTTATGGAGGACATTTCACTTAACAGGCTTAATATTCAGGCGGCAGCATCTGCTTCTGTCCACCCCACCGCTGGGCTTCCTCAGCCCCTCGTTGAAAAATATAACAGTTAATACCTCATCTATCTCTCTGTGCAGCCTGCCACTGCTTTAGGCTGCGCCTATGTGGGACAAAACATTTATTCATCTTGTCTGAGTGCCTTGCTCAGAGAAAGCTTCCTCGAGCAGCCACTCCAGCAAGTCCACGCAGCTAATGAAGATAACTTTGAGCGGTGGCTGGACGGCATCCCTCTGAACTCATAATGGGAACAAGGAGTGAGCAGGAGACGGGGGGGGCGCATATTGAGAGAGACAAAGGAGACGGGCGTGCGTGCGTGAGAGTGCGTGCGCGTCAGTCCGGAGCAGTTTGAATTAGTTACTCAGCTGTAACCTTGGCTCCTGCCATTGTTGGAGACACCTCTGCCTCGTCCTCTCAAGGCTCCGTTCCCACATGCATTAGGGGACTCAGCAAAGCTCTGCTTACTCTCCGTGGGCTTCTCCCAGGCAGCAGGAAAAACCAAGGGCTTTCAATCGCTCCCTCAGACACAATGAATACCTGCTCTGCTCTCATTACAATACCCTGCTTTTCAGAAATAGTGTCAGCTGCAATTTTCTCTCCTAATTATTTTCCGCTCCTCTGAGGGTTAGGTTCAGGACTGGAGCCAGAGGAGGCAGCACGGGGTGGGCAGGAGGGAGAGGGGGTGGTGAGCTGGATTCTACCTGGCAGGATGTGGAGAAGTCTGAATATCAGTCCATAATCTAACAGAGGGGAATAGACAGCCATTCACATCAAGGTAGGCCTCAGCTCCCACCTCCAGCCTATGAGGGCATTACCCGCTCATCCACCGAGATCTCACACGCCAACACTTCTTGTGGGCAGGCCGGCCGATAGGAGCTAAAACTTTTATCAATACTCTTTCACGCTGGGAGTTGCAGCTTCCGCACAAAACCAAACATATTCCTGAAACTGTTCAGCCATACAGTCCCTCTCACCTATTTTTTTTGTAGTATCCATGGCAACAACATATTTCTTCTCTCCTCACTGCACTTTTCAGCGATGTGCACTGATCAAAGCCGCTCCACCATTCCACCTCTGTGATTTACAACACCATTTTCTACTCAACTAATTTCACTGAAGGAGATAATGACATGGATTAGTTGCTAATCAAGTGCCAATCAGAGATGTGGCTGAACTAAATGTCAGGTGGAATATGTTCAAGCCATTGTGGTTACTCCCATGTGATGCTGGATTATGTGTCCTAATCACGGCAATTTTGGATGCGACAGGAGCCAGAGATGGCTCTCTACTGTAACCAAGTTCCCGGGGAAGGGATAATAATCTCCATTTTACCTATAATACCTAGGTAAACAAGGGATCTGGACTAATAGAATGCCAGGCCGATAGTCACAGATGTTACTCTCCAAAGTGACATAAAGTACCTCAGGCTTACATGACTCACTATTCCCCTGACACTGCTATGTAAGCAGGAAGCAGAAAAAAATGACACAACAATCACAGGTTCTGCTACAGCACGGAGGAAACCCTGTTGTTATTATTGTTACAGTTCAGCCCAAGTTGACAAATATGTCAAGAAAGATTAAGCGTTTGCTCGGAAATGGCATAAAGAAGCATTGTAACATACTGCGGGAAACATCAATAATAGAGCGGTTCGAGGTTTGTTTAGGAATCTGGACGTGCGGCTGAAAGTCTGAATGCGCAGGCAAACACTAAGGAATCCAAAGCGGTGACAGAAAGGTGCCCTTCGGTAAGGCTCTTCAATTTGAAGCAGCACAGTAGCCCAGAGGACTGTCCTGCTCGCCTGCCAGCTGTGAGTGTGTCTCAGTTTAGGAGTGACAAGCAGACGCCTGCTGAAGAAGGAACATGTGCGCTTGAAATTCATGATTAGGAGGAAAATTATTTAATGAGCTAAAAATCGTCTCTGGAAGGTAACTTTAAATCGGTTGAATTTCACCACTTGCTTAGCAGCCGAAAACAAACAAACCCTACATCAGCATTATGTTCACACACAGAACAGCAAACGGCTGAAAACGCTTCCCCTTTTTAGAGAATGCATAGAAATGACTCCACGTTCCTCCTAATTTAATATCGCTGGTTTAGTAGACTTATGTAGCAAGATTCACAGCACCTTTCAGCATCCCGTTTATGTCAGTGGGCCATAACACAAACACACTTCTGTTAGTTTCCAACTATTTAAAAGGTAGTTCTGCTAATGTTACCATGGTGACCAGTTAACCTCTCTAGCCTGCATTTTATGCCATATGTTGATCTATTGATCATGCTGAGACTAAGCCTGCCAGCATTTGGCTCAGAGCAGAAACATTTAGTGAAGAAAACAAATTATTTTACCATTTATGGGAGCTACGGACAAACATGACTGTATTCTTACGACTTGGAACCACGTTAAAACCTTGAGCTGGCTCTGTGGAGCCTGCTGCTGTTCCCAGGGCCGTAAAGGAATGCCAGGTTAGGTTACCACAGCTCATGTGACAGCGTCGTTGGAAACCTGGAGTCCGACAGCTGCGGACGACTCGGTGCCAAACCCCAGCCGTGCTGAAGTCTCTTGGACGGTAGTGACGGCACCGGCCCTCACGTTTAAAGATTGTTGTTTTAACTGCTCTCGCTTGTTGTTGCAGCGTCCCTTGTCTGAGCTAGCGGAGTCGTTCTGTCCTAAACAAGCAGAGGTACGCCGTCTGCATTCTTTACATGACAGAGGTACTGCTCATTCTTCTCAAGAGCAGCTCTAGGTTAGCAGCACTTTATTTGGATGATACCAGTGCTGTGGTATCCAATAAATGCTTAAACATGCTTTTTTCCCCTAGTGTAACTAATAAACTTGACCCCATTTTGAATCCTAAATCCAACCCGAAAATGAGCCCAGACAATGACTATCTATGGACACAAGTTTCACTTTAAACTCCACAGACGTCTTGGTGGCAAATTGTACTGAGTTGATAGGACGTGGAGTATCAACACAGGATTATCCAAATTAGGTGTGACAAGCTGCCCAGTGTGGTTTCAGGTCTCCTTTGTAGTTTGTATGCCTTAGCTGTAATGATTTGTATTTCCTCACAGCACTGGGAAACTGCAGAGACCTACGTGGACATGCACGTATGATTTTAACTGAGCTGTGTTGTTGTTGTGGACACGCGGGTGTCCAGCAAAAGGGCCCCAGTATATAGTATATATCAAAGAACCACTGAAAGCAACTTCTTTCAAGACCCCCCTCCTGTCATTTGGAAACACGTCAGACATCGTCCCCACATCACAGATTGCGATGTATCCTTCGCCCATCGTGTAAGCAGGTTTTGTCATCCTGCTTGCATGTTGGTATCCTGTCTTCTTCTGCTCCACCCAGGTTTCTACACCTTCTTTCATCTCTGGGTGTGAGGTACCATAATAATCACAAATAAACACAGCACCTCTTCTTACATCTTCCTCTCCCTCCTTCAATATCACACTCATTTTTCACCTTTGACTCCTCATCCAGTCTCTTATTATAAACAAGCACTCTGTCAATGTGGCTATTATCGCCTCACCTCCTAGGCTAGATTACCTTTGCCACCCCAGTTTTACTATTACTCCCAGAAAGAGAGGGAGTGAAGAAGAGCTTGCTACGATCGTTCTCCTCCAGCAAAACCAATACGAAGTGCGGTGTGTGTGTGTGTGCATGTGTGTGGGAGGTGGTGCATACATACGCACACACACGTGTGCCTGTGCATCTCCATATTTTACATGTGCTTGCAGGGCAAATGTAGTCAATGTAAATAAAAATTACCATTTCACATTCATGTCTTTCATGTAATAATTGTCTCGAGTTAAATTGTTTATAAAATTAAACACATTGGTTCTTTGGGTTCCTGGGAGGAATCAAAGCGTTTCTGAACAACTTGAAGCATTATTAACAAGAACAACATGACATGCAGCTAATTCCTCCCTGTGAGGGATTCTGACATCAAAGGGCTCGCACAGCGGGGGTTTACCACAGCCGTGCATCTCTGGTACAAAGGTAGTCAACATGGCACCCACCAACGCCAGGAAGCCTCTCCTATCAATAAGCTTGCCACCAATCTCAGTGGGTGAGGAGAAAATCAGCTGCCAGAGAAGATAACATGAAATAGGCTTGTAGCTAATTTTAAAGTAGAGCGCCGCTGCTGACCAGTAAGGGCTCCCCTCGGACTGGATCAGTAGTCAGAAGCAGATGCAAATTACTGATTAGACACATCATGTTTTTACCAGACATTAATGGAGACCTACTACTTCCATCACCATTGCCTCATGGAGTCCTTCATGTCCTAAGCGTGTTATCAGCATTAAACTAATGATAGGAAGCTCCATCAGCCACACACCTCTTTTTGCTCCTTAACAAAATACAGCCGGCTCACCTCAGATGAGGGTTTATTTGGAATCAATAGAACACAAACACACACCCACATTTTCATCCAGCCATAATTAAATGTCGCCTCCTGAAGAAATTGCCCTCTTTGAGAAGTTGGGCTAATAAGGGACACACGAGTGTTGAGAAAACACGAATAGAAAACACCAGCCCCCAGAGCGGATCCTGGACAATTTCATCATAAATTACTTCCCCGCACAAAGTTCATCTTTGAGTCACCCAGGAGAGCCTGCTGCATGATGGTAAAGAATAGCTTTTCTAAGAACAAACCGGCTGGAGGTGAAAGTTGGAACAGGAGCACTTTGTCCGATGCATACACTGCTCTAAGAAGCCTCGACAGTAGACAGGAATAGACAAATGCATGTAATTATTGAGCAATCTGTATAGCAGGCTCTACGGCTGGTGAGGAGAGAAAGCAAGCATGGCTGCCGCTTCAGCCTCTTGGATCTCCAGGCCAAACTCTCTGGCAAGTCTGTAATTGCGGAAATGAAGAAAGATGGAGCCATTCAGTGAAAGGCCACTGCTTTGGATTAAAATGCATGAACAGCTGTTGCTATTATGCACGGTTCTTTGGGTTCGCTGGTGCAAGGCGCTTCTTCAGCAAAGCCTACAGCCTTGTACAATACATTAACATTTGCAAAGTAACACACGAGGCATGTCAAAACCACAGAGAGCTATAGAATTAAAAGGTCATCATAGTTGTGTGTTTCTTTATCATCAACCTTTTTTTTTCTTTACCTGTGAAAACAGATGTTCGAATTCACATTCAAGTGAAGCAAATAAAGGACTACGAAAATACGATGCAGGGCTACAGGACTGGGAACTCGTCATCATGGTTTATATCAGATGTCACTAAGAGCCTGTGGTAATATTCATTAGGCTCTGGCTGAACTGTGCGTGTTTGATATGGTTGTGGTAGCAGCCAGCGTACAGTGAGTTAATTACTGCAACAGAAGCCATTTACAAAGCAAATCTTTATTGTATTTTTTGTACATCTGCTGCACTTCTGGACAATGAGTCAGCTGGCTGCCTTTATTGAATTCCTAAATTGATGAGCAACCTGCAGCTCGACAAGTTTATTGTGAGAAGACACAGCTAAGTCAGGCTTATGTACAGCATGGAGTGCAGTTTGGGTTCTGCAGAGTTAAGTAACTCAGCAATATCAACGTTATACATTTTTCAGACGCATACATACATTATGACATAATACATAACTGAAGGAAAAGAGGAGCTTTCGGTCCCATTGTGCAGCAGACAATGAATCCTTTCATGCGCTCATGGTGAAAAAAGAAAAAGTCACGCTCAAAAAGTACTAAATAAAGTATTAAATAAGACACGCAGCATGTTCACCGTCGGCAATTTAACATTCAAATGTGCAAGATAGACTTAAAGCTGTGGACTAGTGTGTTCTCTGTATGTCTTTTCATATTTATTTAGCTGTTCCATGGAGCTCTAATCTCAAATACATTTTATCTGCGTAGCCAGTGGGGAAAGAAGTTGGATTTGAAGAGGCGCGAGTGAAATGAATGTCTTTCATCATAAACATCGCTGTGGTGTCTGCCTGAAAACAGAAGAAGCCTGAAGAATTGAGGTTAAGCCTAAAAATCAATACAATCAGAGGTAAGTGTTTTTCTTTTCTTTCAAATAAGATTACCAGAGTTCTCCTGATGAATATCCATTTTCCATTACGGTGAAACTGTAAACAAGATGATTAAAAGCAGCGAAACTGAATAAAATGAGTGAAAACTGCTGGTGGGTTGAAAAAAAAAAAAAAAGAGAATATTTGTCTTTTGATGATCCTCAAGTAAAGGTATTTTAGGAGTGAGTGGATTCTGTGATCTCCACAGATTTATATATTGACCTCAGAGGTACGACGGTCTAAAAGCACTACATTAAAGATTGAATTCAAAGTGTATTAAGTTCTCAAGTGTTTCTCAACAATTATACTAATGGCTTTTGCATCAAAAACAAATACATAATTATAGAGATTCCCTCCAGTGTTAGTCATAATTCAGGGCAATCAAAGCACTTGTCAGAAAAAGCCCCGCTGCTGTAAAATCATTACCCTTCAGTAACTCAAAGTAAGCAAACAAAGAGAAACAGGCCACTGGGGCCGGAGCTTGCGATAGCCAGCGTGGAATCCTCTCCAGTGATTTATCTGACAGGGCCCCTGACAACTTTCTTGCAGAATCCCAAAGTGTGCTATCTACTAATTGAGCCTGTGTCAGTGCAGGGGAGATTAAGCGTCCGCAGCTGCCCGCTGAAACGTCTTCCCCAGGCCCAGCTGTGAGACACAAATCAAAGGCCCCGGCGCTGAGACAAACCGGCGCGACACACAGCCCACCTCCACGCAAACACAAAGCTCAGCACTTATGTCCTGCCATGATTGCTTGTTTGGTGAATTTCCCCAATATCGCGCCTTTCCGTGACCGTTAAGCAAACCCGATCAGTTTTGACGCTTCGCTATTTATTCAGATCAATTATATTGCCCTGGGTGAAATTTGAGGATGTTTGCGTTAAAGATCCGAGGCGACCACAACTGCAGCACTACAGCTCTGGTCCCCAGTGGGTCAAACAATGCATGGAGTGCTTGGCACACTATTCATAGAGTTTGCTTATGAGCATGCCTGTGATTGCCTCTTGTCCTTCATAAATGGTCTTGCTGTGCTTTTCTCCTCAGGCTCTGTTGCAGGAAAAAGCCTCCAGTAGACCTCTGGGCTCGCTCTCAGCTCCCCACATCCTCAGTTAGAGGCACGTCGTCCTCCCACTGCCTCTACTTGTAAAAGCCCTGTGTGGTCTCACTGCTTAACTAGTGGCCATGGCCTGGCTCCACCATGTGAGGCTCCTTGCTGCAGAGCCAAGGATTAACAGAAATGGGTCTCTTATAATTATACCGTCATGATTCCATGCCTTTCCTGCTGGTCCTTTTAATTAAGTAGATAATTTTTCTCTGGGGAAGAACAGCTTTAACATACTTACCGGCTATTTCAAAAGGAGACTTTTCTCAGAACTGAGGCAAAGATCGTCTTAATCAAAACTCTTATTTTGTTATGAATGAATCCATATAATCACATTTGTGTGCACGCCAGCAGCACATGTGATAGGAACAAACAGTCACTGGTGTCGGTATGTTAATGTGAGCGCTGGAGCGCCCCCCCCCCCACCTCAGTGATGACTGTAAAAGCTGCCCTATCTGTGAAGGATGAAGGTGAATCTCAGAGGGTAATAGGGTCTTCTGTCACTCACGCCCGTGTGAGTGACAGTGACACGTCTAATAACGGGAGAAATGCCTGGTCACCCTCACATTCAACCGCTCCGCTGAAGGGACCCTATCTCTGCTATGCGGTGGGCTGTCACGCACCCCACCTTGCTCTTAGGCGGCTTTATAATTCAAATGGAACACTATAATGGCCTTTACAGTGACAGCATTCAGATAGCTGCTTGTTCGCGGCTTGGCTCACTGCCCATTAATTTCCAACCCCCCACAAATGCAACCCAAAACCTTTTTTATGATATACACCAGCCAGAACAGAAACAGCAATGGATGTGGTCATTTGGAGACAAAAGGTACTCTCTGGGCCAAAAAAAAAAAAAAAAAAATCATGAGTCGACATAATTTCTGATTTTCCACTCAGGTTGAGTACAAATACTTACTTAATATCAATCTAGAGAAAAGCTAAAATAATAAAATGCGCAACATTTCAGTGTCAAGACTTTATGGGCTGAGTTACTGCTGCGATTAAACATTACACACGCTGCTGAAAAAAAATACCACCGTACACCACTTTCTGTATCACAAACTGGCAGAGCTGGATATCAGTTATTGAGGCTATGATGGAAGCCATTGACCTTCCAGAGATGATATGTGGACTTACAATACAGTGCCCTGTCACCTCTGAGAATATTAGTTATCAATTCTGACTTTAAATCTCGCAGGTCAGCATATATGTCATCTAAGCGGTGGAGCAGCAGTGACGGATGGATGAAAGAATAGCGAGCCACACTCTTTGTTTTGGGGCTCATCTGATGATTCTCTTACAGCCTCTTAAGCAGGTTATGATCCATTTTTCACGTCTTATACTAAGACAGGATATATTAAATCCATTTACGGCATAATTGCTGATTCCATTAAAGAAGAGATTATGATATTAATAAAATCAGATTAAAGTCAAGGCTGACGAACCTCAAAAATAAGACACGCACAAGAGACGGAAAAGAGGGAGGCTGAAAACACTGCTGCGTTGAGCTGCTTTACCTCGGTGTGGATATAGAAGCGTTGTAGTAAACGGAATAATTCTTTAAGCCACATGTTTGGTTGGAAAGTTGCCGGAGTGAAAAGGTGTTCAGACACAAGCTCTCTGGTCAGTGTGCTGTAATCTGTCCAGATGCCACAATTCAAGAGTACCAGTGTGTTCACTCGATGTGGGTCTGGGGAACACAAAAACTGTGTTTGCTACCATTTAGATTTGGCATTGAAATACAAACTGTGGCCAAATGCAGCGTTTGGCCAATGATCAATTCATGATCATCTCTGTACAACGCCATCTGATATTTAGCATTTTCTGCTGGGGGGACGTGATCTGATTGCAAAGTTTGGCCACGCTTAACTAAAACTTGGGCGAGTGGGTGGTGAGGAGGAACAGACACTATTGACAAATGAGGTGAGCGCCGGGACATGCGAGACGAGTCGAGCCTGTACTTACTTTGAAAACGAAGCGTAAAAATATTATCATTACTTCCATTTCCATTGTAGGACACATAATAACAACACAATAACGACAGGAGGAAGGGGGGTGGGGGGTGTTAGATCTCATCTGTACACAGAAGCTGACTGGATGGCAAACTTCAGAATGAGTCATGATATTTTCTGCACAAAGACAAACACAATGCGCAAGACTGAATTTACACCTGGCTGAATAATATTCAGATCGCACGGGATTTACACCTCGCAGTAACACTAATGTATCCCCTTGCAGATATATCATGGACATAAAAGTTTTATTAGCTTACAAAATCAATCTAGAGTTTAATACAGCAGACATGCCATGCAGTGTAGGTAAAACTGAACAGTGACACTTTGACGCATCAAGCATCAAATTTGAACATCAGTAATGTAATGTTCAGTGATGTTCACCACAACAGTAATGTGTCCTGCTGTAGTGTGTGATCTCTTCATACAGATTGACTGCAGTGAAGTCCATGCATAAGCACAGTGCACTGCTCTTCTTAATGCAAAGGCAACAAGCCTTTTGAGTGTGTGATCTTGGCATTTGGCGTTGTGACTGGGGACTTAGTCAATAGAGAAAGGGGCAAACACAAAGCCGGCCAGCACAGAGACCTGGCACAACCTCGGTAAACACCAATCAGACTGGAAGTACCAGTGCAGCTCAAAGTAAGAGACCAGAGGTGTCTCTGTCTCTCTCACACACACATAATAGTGTAAAATTCAAGGATAAATGAATGAATGCCTTTGGTATGTTACACTGTTGTCAGTCATAATAGGCATTAATGGCTCAAAAACTGAAAGGCCATTTACTCTTGACATTATGAGTCCAATTCTCACAATGACCCAGACGAAGGAAAGCAAAACTCTAATTTAGCTGGGCACAAGCGATTTTTTTTCCTCATCTATATCCATTTAACACTCTTTTTGGCCCACCACCACTGAAAACAGGCGATGAGTGCAGCTGAGGGAAGTGTTAATACAAATTAGGCAGCATGGAGGTGAGTTTCCTGCTTTCAAAGGGATGGCAGGATTTAATTTGATTGTTCATAATCAATGCAAGGCAATACGACCGACTGATATCTTATTCCTACTCATCCAACCTCTCCTTCAGCAGCACTGCAGTTGGACCTGGGCTACACAAACACCTCGGGCCACGAAATCACCTCCCATCACCCCCAATCTGTCGGTTGCATCCAAACAAGCTTGCACAATGGGATCCTGCCACCACACCCACATGCACTCGGAGGTGTTAACCAACCTTTCACTGATGTTGCTCATCAGATGGCGATGCATCTTTGAGATATGTCACAGCAGGCCATATGAAGTGCGACAGAGTTTCTCAACAAAAGAGCTCCTGGACAGGCACACGTCTACATAAAGCTTGATCCCCTGCAAGGACGTTAAAGGTGAGACTGCTCGCACTTTTCCACATATCAAAAGCTCTTCCAGTCTCACTTAATTCAACATGCCTCAGACTCCAGAGCTGTCAGCTGTAAAGTTTATTAGTCAGTGTGAACCAGAGCCCAACAACAGCACTTTGCGGTAGCTACACAATGCTGATATTAAGCTTCTCTACTGTTATGTTAAGACTCAATCACAACCCTTTCAAGCCAATGTGCCAAACAAAGCAAGACACTTCAGCCGGCATTAGTCTGTGAAGTTAAACCTCAGTTTTACACAGTTATGGCCCAAAATTGGTGCCATTTTCATTACTGGGAGCAATATCTAGTATTTATGCAGTGACATTTCAAAAATATTTATTCTGCAAAATAACATGAAAAGCAAAAACTGTATCTAACCAGTAAAACAGTGAGGAAACTCAAGCACAAACTCTCTTTTAAGCTGTCAGTGTCATATTCAAAATCTAACATTTGAACATGCACAAATGGACACCTGCACCAGAGTTTCACCAGCTCTGCTGGAAACCTGTGCAGCTGTTGGTAGGATTCATCAATACATCCATGATGTTGTTTTCTAGGTTACTTATCACTGCCTGACATATGGGCACATTTATGCTGCTCACAAAGGATCAAAGGAACCAGCTTTCCATAGCACTCTTTCTACGTCCACACCACATGTAAACAGTGTACTCAGTCATGCATTAGTTGTGCACATGTGAAGTGAGTGAGTCATCTACAGTATCCCGCTAATATCTCACTCCACTACTCAAAGATGACAGCATGATTTACCTACAGTGCTCCAGAATGCAAATAAAGCATCTGACGTGTCACTATCTTATATCTGTCTACTATTGCTTTTGTATTCCCAACATTTTTCCTGTCTTTCCAAATTTTGTTTCAAGGTTCAAACTAGTTTAAATTAAGTCATTAAATTGACGTTGGTGACAGGCCATGTCTTGCTGATAGTGCAGATGTTGTTTCTTCCTGCTATCCAGAATGTACCTCCTGTAAGCTTCATATGAATTGTGTAATTACATTCCTTTGAATTAGTGGGAAACACTAACACAAGAATGCTCATTACATAGTTCACTGCTCCACAGCAGTTCCAGTTGGAAACTGCTCTGTTGATAACTGTAATATACAGTTTAATGTCTACATACAGATAAATGCCCAGTGTGAATACTGAAACCAAACTAAAGGAGCGCATCTTTCTCGTTCTTATTCTTCTACTGTACACCAGCTATAGATACTGTAAATTCATCCATGCATTCTCTTTGGACTTATGCCTATCTGCCCTTTCCACTCCTCCTCAGCTGGCCTCCTCTCTTCCTATGACCCATCTGAGTGCAACGAGTGCATCAACTTTCAGCTCTGTAACCCCTCGCTCTGGAAAGTGTACTCCACACAAACCAATCCTAAAGAAGTCTGCCTAAAATACATCTATCCATCACGACCTAGACATTTATGTATGCTTATTTGCAACTTACTGTGCTGTGTTTCTACAATGTTATTTCTTATATGTTGTGCTAACGTTCATGTTATTACTGCTTTTGATTCAACTGTG